>NC_133342.1:48698483-49298483 GCF_030506205.2 Paramisgurnus dabryanus
TTGCTTACAAAAATCATAGAGAATTTATTTGCAAGACATCTGGTAAAAAGAAGATACCTTTATATCCCTTTCTTTTCTTTGAAATCAGTTTTGATAGGAAACTAGTTGACATAGAATAAAAATGTTCAATGGCAATGACAAGATGCAATAGAGGTATTTTTATTACATTTTTATATTGCCATAGGTTAAATAGGTTGAAGGGTTAAAGTATTAATAGAAAGTAACCATTTACAATAAAAAATTTGTATCTTTTTTCAATTTAATTACTTTCTGGACTCGGGCGGACTCGACTTGGACTCGGCCTTTAAGAACTCGGACTTGAGTCCAACTCGGACCCTTTTGGACTCGGACTTGAAGTTTAAGGACTTGGTCTTGACTCGTACTCGACAAAGGTGGACTCGGACCCAACTCTATCTATATTTCACGGATTATACACATTTGTGGACAAAAACGTTCATTGGATGTATTGTATTAGACAGTTTTCATGGGTTATTCACACATCTGAAACAGACTGGATTCGACTTGCGATCGTTATATCAACACAAAGTCCCGTTTATATTTTGCCTGTTGTCATCTGCACTTCTGTCACAAAATACTACATTTATTATGCTAGAGCATCTGTATCTCAAAACAGAGACCATACACTGATGCTAAACCCATAGACCTTTTATGGGTCTCCGGGTTCAATCCACGAGGGGAGAAAAAACAAAACTACAGAACATTCACAATCAAATAATAAAGAACACCTCATTTATAGTAGCTTGAAATGGCTAGGGAAAACAAAGCAGGAAACACACAGCCAACACTCCGGGTGCAAAACTCTCGGATCAAACTTGGGTCCAGGATGTCTTTGGCTGGAACCTAGGAGCATTCCTCCAGCCAGTAGCCCTCCCAGTCCACCAGACACTGTAGTGTGTTCTGGACCATCTGGGAGTCCAGTATCTGGCACACTGTGTAAGCTGGCTGGCTGTTGATGATCCTGGGAGGTGGAGGGGCAGGCCCAGCTGCAGGATGAAATGACTGAGGGGGCATGTGAAATTGTTAAGGGGGCTTAACTTTATACCATCATCAATTAATAATACAAACTGAGATCTTCTTTGGAACAGCAGATTTTTAAAATGCAACACTACATAAAACACTCTATATGCAACTGCACAGGTAACCAGAACCTACTAGCAAAATTTAAACAGCGTAATGATGATAGATCGTGTCCTTTTTAGAATAAATGCAGTCTCCTTGATTTGGCACTGAATCTTCTTAGTAACCTTTCATGCCATTCTTTCTCTTTGAATTTTGCAGTTAGATCACGTTCAAATGCCAATTGGTTAAGCTGTGCTTTCCCTTTGATGTGACATGCTCCCTCTGTGCTGAGTGAACACATTAGTGAGGGTGGAAAAAGAGTTTTCACAGGTGGCAGTAGATGCACCAAAAGTTATTCCATGTCTGAGCCCAATGTAAACCGTTGGCATTGCAGCTAGAGCCCCAGAAAACGTTTGCAGTACATCCAAAGTTGTCCATTTGTCCCTGTTAGAAAGAGCAGTTTCAGTCCGTATAAACTGTTGAGCTACAGTGAATTCAGCATCCACAATTTCTGTTTTGGTTAGGTCCAAGAGTGGTTTAACCGTTGAACTGTCCAGAAAGTCATTGCTTCCAGGGTCAAGAGCACACAGGGCTTTAACCAACTGGCTGTTACGCTCACCGAACCGTGCTGACATTTCTCCAATGACAGTATCCAAAGTACTGAAGAAAAGTCTTTTGCATTCTGTTTCATCTGCTTCATCACTCTGTCCAAAGGAACTTTCTACTACAATTGCTCCACAATGCTTCAAACTCACTGTCACACCGGAGATTCTTAATGCATTCGCACACACTATGCACAAGTTTTAGGCCAGTGTACAGATCGGTTTCTTTGGCCTGAAGTATCTTGTTTGTGGGATCTAGGAGAAGGAGGATCTTGTGTACCATCAAAGCAATGAACTTAAAATCCACTTCAGATACCAACTTCACCAAGCCTGCAGCCTCCAGCTTTATGTCTGTGCTGTACGCTCTACTTCCACGTCGCAAACCTATGTCAGACAAAAAATTCACAATGTTGTCATAGCTTCTTACTATGACAGATGCTGTTGCCAGGTGACCTGTCCACCTTTGATCAAGAAGTCTTTTCAACATTTCTCCATGGTATTGGGCAGCTACTGTTGGTTTCTTCACAAATTTATACAGGTTGTCACACACATTAAAACAATGCTCCAGTGCATTCTCTACTGACATTGCACGCACCACCACCAAATGTAACTGATGGTTGAAACAGTGAATGTATGGCACTTCTCTGTTCAATTTATCCTGCAGAATTTTTTGCAACCCCCCCCCCTTCTTCCCCGACATCACGTTGGCCCCATCATAGCATTGACTTAGAATTTTTTCTGTGCTCAGACCAGCACGTGTTATCTCTGTTAAGACAACATTAGTTAACGACAATGCATCAAAGTTTTCAGTTGTTGCCACACACAACAGTCGTTTGTGAACTTCGTTTTTTTGTTCAGGAAGCGAATGACGATGGAGATGTTTTCACAGCCTTTGGCATCTTGGGTCCCATCTGCTTTTAACGTGTACCATGAATTTCCTACTTCTTTAACAATTTCCTCAGTTAAAAGTTCACTCATAAGTCCAATAATTTCATTTTGAATGTCATGTGATGTATATCTGGCATTGGCAGGTATAGTGCAATACACTTCAGCAGGTTCTTTGTCTTTTCGGATAGTATAATCCATCTAGACAAAAAAGGCCACTGCCCCCCTCCCCCATTGTGTCAAAAGCATCCAACGAACCCCTGAAAGGCAGTGCTTTTGAAACAAGAAACTCAATTATGTCAACAATTGCAGAAAAATACTTGCGATTTCTATCTAGCTGTCTCAAGTTAACCAGAGTTGACACCTCTGTTCCTATTGTGCTGCGTGATTCCTTTTCCTTCCACAGCATCATGCATTTTAATGCGCGTGCCTGGAAAATCCCTTGGAAGAATCCATTGCATGTCTCCAGTTAGAGTAGCCACTTAGCGTGAAGGCCTTATCAGCATTAGGGCCCAAACTGAACTTTCTACATGGAAAACAAAAGGCTGAATCAGTGGAACATGAATATTCCAGCCATTCCCTTCCTTTAAACCAACCACTGCAGAATGAACATTTCCTGGGTACGACTGCAGGCAGACCTGGACTGGGCTCTCTGTTCCGAGGTCATTAGGCAGCAGTAGCGTAGGAGGTTGGGGTTGAGATGGAACTGCCACTTGGGCCTGACTGTCCAGGTCGACGCTCGTGCTGGGTGCTGCTGGCTCTGACTGTTGGTTCTCATCAAAAAATGCAACTGCATTTTAATGGCTGTCATCTTCGTCAGGCGTACTCTCAATCACATTTTCAGTGTCCTTTTTATGTGCTGAAATACGCTGCATATACTTTCTTATGTCCATTGTTGAATATGAATGATAATTCACATTTTAAATGAAACTGAATTGCTGAAATCACACGTTCATAATTCATAAATTTGCTCGGCAGATACCGAATGCCGCGGGGTTGGATAAAACCACGCCCCTCGCTTTAAATTTAACCAACTGTATTTTACATGTGACTTGTACCCACTCACAACAGGAAATCAGAACGCACAAAGTTGGCAAAAGATAAGCCAGTGTCATTTATTATGAATATATTATTAACCCATTTCACACTTAAGTTTCTGTAACTGACTTCTAAAATATTCTAACTAAAAATATTCTGACTCCCGAGCAGTGGCGTGGTGGCAATCGGGAAAGTCGGGACTTTTCCCGGTAAGCCGGTGGTGTTTTGAGGCAGCAAGGGCCGCTCTTATATTGCGAGTTATAGGCTTATTGCAACCCCGTCTGGCGGCCTGATGTGCGGCCGCTCCCCGCTCCCGCTGGTCAAACTGTGCAGCCTCTCTGCTCAACACAGTATATAAAAAATTATGGTAACACTTTACAATATGGGTGAGGTTAAATTATTATTTAACTCAAAAGGTTGAACATTTTATTTTTTAACCATGAATGCAAAAATGAAACAGAATGCCCCCTTTTGCCCCCTCGTGGCGCCGCGCCGGGCCTGTGGAGGGGGTTTGTGAGGGGTAATCATGGAGCTGTTCAAGGGCAGGGAAAGCTCTGGATGAAGGAATACAAACTGGTGAAACAGACCTTCCCTAAAGTGGACTGAGACTCCTTGCAGCAAGCCATCCTCTTTCAGGAACTCGAGATCCTCCACTGGTGGCTAACTAATCTTGAAGGGGCTCAGACAACCCTCCCTGAAAGCAGACTCTCAGCGCTTCATTGTTCCATCCACTCCCTGCCCTTGTGGTCCGAACTCAATGGCGAAATCTGCTGTGCTACGAGAACCCTGACAGAGAGTGAGTAGGCGCTTGGAAGTATCCTGACCACTGATTGGATGATAAATACTCGCTTGAACTCCACAAATGCTGCATAGGGCTCAAAACAGGCATCCTGGAATTGCCACACCACGGAGGCCCAGGAGAACGCCTTGTCTGAGAGAAAGGTAATAATGTAAGCAATCTTGGAGCGGTCTGTAGGAAAACTTGAGGGTTGGAGCAACAAAAACTCTACGAAGGGAGAAAACAAAACTACAAAACATTCACACTCACATAATAAAGAAAACCTTACTTGTGGTAGCTTGAAATGGCTAGGGAAAACAAAGCAGGAAACACAACCAAGGGGAAAAAACACAACTTAACCCTCTGGGGTCTAAGGGGTTTTTAAGGCCTTGGAGAAGTTTTGACATGCACTGACATTTGTGCTTTTTTCAGTTACTTAAAAACATAATAATTGCAAAAGTCTCATAACACTGTGTTCAGTCCAAACTGGGCTACAATATTATATGATCAACATGTATGTACATGTTTGTATTTTTGAGAGAAAAATGTTAATGCGTGGTTTGCCTTTTTAAGTCAATGAAAACTCATTCTTAACATGTTTTCCCAAAACGTTTCAAAACAGGATCTAGTAGTCCAGAGTTTTTTCTTTAAAATGATTTGAAAATTATTCTTTCTACTCATTCACATAAAACAATATATTGCTTTACATTTTCTAAGTCACTTTTTGGTTGGGAAAGCAGTATTCATGGAGGCTGGAAATCTCCTGAATAATCTGTGATTGACAGCTGAGGAAACAAAAGGCCTTCATAATGAGCCTTTAGGCAGGAATGTAAGAAGACATTATTCCGTCACATGTTTGTTTGTGAAAGCAACACAAAAGAAATGCCTTCCTATGCGTGTAATCCTGTGTTAAATAAACTTACTGTGCAGAGATATGTCAAGTCAAGTCAAAGTTTATTTATATAGCACAGATTTAACATAACTGCAGTTGATCCAAAGTGCTTTACAATAAAATAGTTAAAAATAAAAAAATAGAAGGGAATAGAAAACAAGGCTGAGGATAAAATCAAATATCAAAACAATCAGACAGAGCTTTATATGCATAGTTGGAAGTGTCAATTATAAAGAGATAATGTGCACATGTATATAAATAGAGCTGTACATGCACACAATTAGTACCCATACATATACACACATACATACATATATACACTCCCGCACCCCTACACAACTACATAAACATACCCAGCATCATTCAAATGCTAATGCGTAAAAGTAAGTCTTTAAACTTGTTTTAAAAACACCCAGTGTTGGAGAGGTCCTAATACCCAATGGTAAACTGTTCCAGAGCTTTGGCGCGGCTACAGAAAAAGCCCTGTCACCTTTTGATTTGCAGCGAGATCGAGGGACAGATAAAAGTGACTGATCACAAGATCTTAATGATCTGACAGCTGTGTATGGTTTAATTGGATCAGAAATATAATCCGGGGCAATGTTGTGCAATGCTTTGTATGTGAATAGAAGAACCTTAAAATCGACTCTGAATTTTATGTGTAGCCAATGCAATGAGGCAAGGATAGGGGAGATGTGGTCACTTTTTCTAGTTCCTGTCAGCAATCTGGCTACAGAGTTTTGAACCATCTGCAACCGAGACAATGTGGATTGTGGTAGACCAACATACAGGGAATTGCAGTAGTCCAATCGTGAAGAAATTTGTGCATGAATCACCATCACAGGGTCTTTATTAGAAAGAAAGCATTTTACTTTTGCCACAGATCTAAGTTGGAAAAAGCTACTCTTTACAACTGTAATTATGTGCTTGTCAAATTGGAGATGAGGGTCAAAATAAACACCAAGATTTTTTGCGTGATGATGCAGGTTTTTACTTAAAGAACCTAACTGCGTTTTAACAAAGTTGTCGGTAGCAGCAGGACCCAGAAAAAGCATTTCGGTTTAATTTTCATTTAGTTGCAGTGGGTTGTTTGTCATCCAGGACTTGACGTCATTTAAACATGAAAACAGACGGTCTAATGAAGAGACATTATCTAGTTTAATTGGAAAATATATTTGGAGGTCGTCTGCGTAACAGTGATAATTTACATTATATTTCTGAAATATTGAGCCTAATGGAAGCATGTAAAGGAAGAATAGTAGAGGGCCAAAGATGGAACCCTGTGGGACACCACAATTAATAGGCGTAGGGGGTGATGTGAAGGACCCAATATTTACAGAAAATGTTCTCCCCTTTAGGTATGAGGTGAACCACTGTAAAGCCAAGCCCTGGACTCCAACAACACACTGAAGACGTTTCAAAAGAATGTCGTGATCGATAGTGTCAGATGCTGCACTCAGATCTAAAAGAATCAGGATTGCAGAAGACTTGGAGTTAATAGACAACAAGATGTCATTTGTGACTTTCAGCAATGTTGATTCAGTGCTATGCAACACTTTTTTTATTGTGATATTGTGTTTTAGCCTCATGGACAATTCTTTGGTAGGCAACTAAGCAGTCTTTTAAGATTTGATATGAGACTTGAAGCCTATCCTTTTTCCACCTGCGCTCAGCCCTTCTGCACTCTTGTCTAAGAGTGCGAGTAGATGCATTTAACCAGGCTGAGGACTTGATAGAGCCTTACTCTTTTTTTGTTTCAGTGGAGCGACTGTATTTAGAGCAGTACAGCAGGCAGAATTAAAGATTTCAACTAGTTGTTCAGTATCAGTACACGTTGATAGAGGGACAGCAGAATTTGAAAGGATCTTGGAATAAGTCTCAGAGAATTCAAAAGCAGTGTTAGCCTGAAAGGCATGCGAATAATGTACAGGCAGAGAACTTGAAGGAAGTTCATATGGAATAACATGCTCAAACACTACAGCGAAATGATCAGAAATGCCAGCATCAAACACTTCACAAATGCGTACAGAAAAGCCACGAGTCAAAACAAGATCCAGCGTATGGCCTAGACAGTGGGTAGGGCTAGAGACTGACTGTATAAAAATGAGTCCATAAGACTGATCAAATTTTTAACCATAGGCTTCAATGGGCAGCAGACATGAATGTTAAAATCACCCAAAACCAACAGCCTATCATAACGAAACACCTGATTGGACAAAAACTCTGAAAACTCATGAATAAAAGTTGGACTGACTTTTGGAGGCCTATACACTAGTGCTGTGTTCAAAATATCGATACGCCGATACATCGTCATAAAATCCTGACGATGCGTGCATCAATACAGCTGCTTCCGTATCGATTCTGTTGCCCCATTAGCCAATTATAATCACGTGACGCCATTTTAGCAACGCGTGAGGCGACAGCGCAGTACTTTAAAATGGACGAGAGGATTTTGTCACCGCCGGCAAAACTAAAATAAAAAATATGGGAGAATTTTGGCTTTTTAGCTAAACCGGAGAGTCAGACGTTGGACATGAGCCATGCTGTATGCAAGCACTGCAAAATTAAAGTTAAGTACTGCGGCAACACTACTAATCTCCATCTGCATATGACAAGACACCACCCAGAGCAGTCTCCTATTGCAACAGGTAGCAGCAGCACACACGTGTCATCTCAAAGGCAAGTAACGTTGCCTGAAACTTTAATATCTAAGCTCCCATCCACGCATTCTCGCTCACAAAAAATAACAAATGCATTAGTTCGTTTCATATGTCAGGATTTACGGCCGTACAGCGTTGTCGAAAATACGGGCTTCAGGCAATTACTTCAGGAGTGTGAGCCGCAATACACAATACCCAAGCGCCAGTTTTTAACAGAAACTGCAATCCCCCGGTTGTATGATGAGATTAAGAGAGACGTCAGGCAGTCACTCTCTTCAGCAAACAGAGTTTCAATTTCATGCGACGCTTGGACATCAAGAGCCACACAATCATATGTTATGATACCAAGCCATTACATATCTTCACAATGGGAACTTGTATCGCACGTTCTACAGACTAGAGTAATGTTTGAAAATCACACGGGAGCAAACATAGCAGAATTGCTAAATGATGTGATCCACGAATGGGGAATACAAGACAAAGATCCTGTACTCGTCACAGACAATGCAAGTAACATGTCAGTGGCTGCAGAGATAGCCAGATTAGTTCACGTGAGGTGCTTTGCCCACTGTTTAAACCTGGCCACTCAACGGGCTCTTAAGTTACCGGCAGTTTCCCGTATTCTCGGACAAGTTCGGAGCATCACAACCTTTTTTAGAAAAAGTACAATTGGCTGCCATGTCCTGCATGAAAAGCAAAAAGTACTCGGACTTCCTAACCATAAACTAGTAAGTGATGTATGCACGAGATGGAACAGCGCCCATGATATGCTGGAACGGTTCACAGAACAACAGCCCGCAATTTGCGCAGCGTTACTCTCATCCGAGGTACGGAAAAACGCCAAAGATATGTGGACATTAACAGAGGCAGACATAACCTGTGCCGAAGATGTTATAAATGCCCTGAGGCCGCTGAAAATCGCAACCCATGTTATGTGTGAGGAGAAGACCCCTACAGTCTCTATGATCGCACCCCTGCATGCTCAGTTAAGTCAAGGGACACGAATTGAAGAAACCGACTCTGCTGTGACGCGCGACATAAAGAGCACAGTATCTGGAGATCTTTGTAAGAGATATGAAAGTGAAATGCCTCTTCTGTACATGGCTTCAGCGTTAGATCCGCGTTTTAAAGCATTGCCCTTTTTGGAGGAAAAGACAAAACAGGAAGTGTACACCAAAATAACAATGGAGGCATCAAAGAGGGTAAGTTATACTATAAAAACGTTAATGTTAATTTAATGTTAATTATATCAGTCAGTTTATTACATTTAATGTTTTCTTAATCTTTTACATTATTCTACACTATCTACAATGTGATATTCTTTTGCTTTGTATTTATTAATGTGTTTCACAAAATACAGGGTACTTGAGTTCAATAATTCATTTTAGTGTTATAATGTAATATATGTTGTGTATTTCAGAACCACAACAATGAAGATGGACAACATGCGGCTGAAGGACAAAATGCTGTGCCAGATCTGTCCCAACCCTGCAAGAAAAAGAGAGCTCTTGAGGACTTATTTGGAGATGCGTTTTCCACTCCCAAAAGACAAAATTCACCTCTGTCACTGCATGACCAAGCAGAGGATGAAGTTAGGAAATACAGAGACACAGAGCCATTGCCACTTACAGGCCATCCACTTAACTGGTGGAAGGAGCACCAGTCTCTTTTTTTCTTTACTGTCAAACTTGGCAAGATGTAAAATAGTTTAAAGCACATTTCAACTATTGAAAAATGTTTACAGAAAATGTTAAATACTTGAATTTTAAAATGTGTTTATGATAACCAAGTTGATAAGTGAGTTTTTACAGTTAAAGCTTTCAGGGTTGTGCTTTATGTTGCACTACAGCATTTCAGCAAGAATATTTGACACTGTAGTCTAGTCATCATTGTGTCAGAAACTATCAAATCAAAATGTATTCTATTTTTGCCACAGTTATTTAATCTCAATGTGTGTTTGATGTTTTCACATGAAATATTATTACACAGATTTTTTATTTAAACAATAAACATATTACTTATACTAAATTCTGCTCAAAATAAGGTTAATTAAAAACTGCCATGTATCGTGATGTGCATCGTATGGGGGGGGGGGCATGTATCGTGATGCGTATCGTGTCATTGTTGGCGATACACAGCCCTACTATACACTACTATACATAGTAAGGGGCCATCTACATCAATTTTTAAAAGCTGTGCTTCAAAGCTAGTGAAGTCATCTACAGGCAAAAGTCTGCATTTGAATGAGTTTCTAAAAATTGTTGCTAAGCCACC
Source organism: Paramisgurnus dabryanus (assembly GCF_030506205.2). Classification (NCBI taxonomy): domain Eukaryota; kingdom Metazoa; phylum Chordata; class Actinopteri; order Cypriniformes; family Cobitidae; genus Paramisgurnus; species Paramisgurnus dabryanus. The sequence continues at coordinate 48,708,693 of NC_133342.1, forward strand.
ACCATGTCCACTTGGCCTAGGAGTACTGTAGAAATAACAGTCAGATGGGGATAATTCCCTGAGAGACGACAGATCACCATTCTTTAACCATGTTTTAGTCACGAATAGAAAATCCAGTGAACGAGAAGTAAAAAAGTCATTAAAGATAAAAGTTTTGTTAGACAATGACCTAGCATTCACTAGGGTCATTTTAACTGTCATTAATGATGAGGTGATACCTGACGGATCGCCCGGTGAAACACATTTTAGACGATGGAGATTCGCAAGATGTACATTCCCATCCTCGTGACGTTTATTTGTGCACAGTCGGCGAAAGGAAGACCGTAAAACTGGTATAGTACTGTACATCCATCAGCTGAAGTTGTAGAAGCATTTTTTATACACTGTTTGCGACGGAGACCCCGGTGTATATAGCGGGGCCGACGAGCAATTCTGAGTGCAGCACAGTGATTGTAGAGTTTGACTGACAGTTGTGATCGTATCTTGGGTTTAAGATTATGTAGATCCGTGGATGAGTAAAAAAGCATATTAGGGTACCACAAGTCAGAAGGCAAAAAACGGACCTGAGACACTGCATAAAAATCAATAAAAGCATATAAAAAACCCACGATGAGCATCAGAAGGTAGAGCATCCTGCAGCCACGTACAATATTAACTTACCCATCCATATTTTAAAATCACGTTACCCAGCACACCAAAACAACTAAGCCACTTCAAACAACCGATACACCGAAAGAAAGTGTTAACTTACTTGCGGAGGACGGGAGAACAGCCCATTGCGTGGTGGGGAGAGCTTGCCAGATTTTAGAAACGCATTAGCCAGCACACCAAAACAACTAAGATACTTCAAGCTACCGAAACACCGAAAGAAAGTGTTAAAGGGGCGGTGAATTTGTCGATTTTATTGTTTTATAATGTTGTCTGAGGTCTACTTATGATGTTCACGTGGTTTTTACTTTCAAAAACATCAAAAACAATAAGTTATACGCTATTTGTAACCTGGATTAGTGGCTCTCTGGAGAAAAGCTTCGTTTGAAGGGGCAGGCCGCATTGAAGACCTGGACGTAAACACCCACTGCTATGATTGGACGGCTTCATTCCCCGTCATTACATGTGGGGAAATGTTATAAAAACATTAATGTGTGACAATAGCAGCCGAATACATATATGTTTGACCCACAAAAGATTCTGGGTGCTAAAGATGATACACATAAATGACAATACGTATAGTAAAGTAGAAACAAAACTTTAAACTCGACGTGACTAAAGTACCGTAAACAACACAGTAAGCGCGCATCAGATTATAAACTTGCGCTGATAAGCTGTTATCAATAACTTTGTATATTTATATTGTGCTTGTGAGGTTGCTCTTAGATACACGTAACGTTTCATACCACAGTTATATGATAAAAAAGCTTTGTTGAGTGTTTGACCATTCAAACGCAACTTGCCTAAATTACCGTATACAACACAGTAAGCGGGCATCAGAATCTAAACTGCGGCTGATAAATCCTTCCTTATAACTAACTTTGTATATTTCTACCTTTAAATTACAGTCATATTGTTAAGTGTTGTACCTTTATTAATTGTTTAATGTTTTTAGTAAATTAAAACAGTCAAACATACGTGTTTAGACACGGATGTTACAACAGACATATCAAGCAATCTCTTCTAACAAAGCAATAGTGAAATGCAGTAAATTAAATAAAGTAAAATGTCTTACTTGCTGTGTCATTTTCGTCAGATCCAATATTAATGGTGTTTTTAATCACGGTCTCTCTGCAAATCCAGCATCGACTTGCTTCTTTACAAGTGAATCCGCAAAGTACACAAGGTAATCAAACACTCCCCACGCGAGCTGGAACCCAAGCCTTCGTTACCATAGTTACTCTATCATAACAGATCACCGCGTCAAAATAAAAGTCTATCAGAAAAAAATTATTTAAAAGTCATTTTGGTTACATTTGGCAATCTTTAAAGACATGTTTACTGATTGTTGAGACACACGTGTGTCACGCGAAGCTGTGGGCGGGGCTACAAAAGTGGTCGTTGTATTTGGCTATGGGGAGGTGCTTCAATTCTACTTTGACGTCATATTTCTCCGAATTCCACACTTGGTTGTAAAATTGTCTTGGTGCCAAAAACTGTTATATTTCAGTAGCACGGACGTTTTCAGTTCTGAAACTTGCAGGATGTTCATTTAACTATGATGACCTCTTATGTAACAAAGTATCAAATTAAAATTGAGTATTTGATTCACCGCTCCTTTAACTTACTCACGGAGGACAGGAGAGCAGCCTGTTGCGTGGTGACGAGAGCTCGCGTTTGGCAGGTGATGCAGCACAGGATCAAATGTTGCGTAAAAGGATTAACCAAAACCGGATTTCAAGTTGAGAAAAAAAATAAAAACGATTCAAAGTCCAGTATCCAAAAGTATACAGTATCCAAAGCTAGAGCTTGAACTTGTAGTATACCGGAGAGCAGCGGCAGTCAAACACGCCAGCGTTCACTCACCCGTAACCGGAAGTCTGTCATACCATATGTGACACCGTCACATTAATTTTAGAGTTACTTTAACACTCTGGGGTCGGCTGCGGCGCGGGCGCCGCAAACTCTTTATTTTTAAATCACTCCCCAAAGAGACTTAGATAACTCTGCAGATTTTGGACATACAGCTATGATTTATACATCATTTAAAACGTTAAATTGTCTAGTTTTTTTCTGTCCACTCCCAATAAAAACAGCATGTTGTGCTTTTCGCAAAATTAAGAAAATAAACATGATGCGCGTTTTGTTCTCTCTCCCTCAGTGAAGTCCTTTCAGAAACACGTCAGAAAAATTAACTCTAACTTAACGAATATTTTTCATAGAAACAAAATATAAATGTCTACATAATCCTTGGAATGTCTGCTTTTGGAAGATGTAAGTGAAATCGAAAACAAATATTGTAATTCGTTGTTAACTGTATTAGAAGAGAGAGATGTACCGTCTTTCTTCTGTTGCTTCATTATCTATAATGAGCCACGCCCCGCTCCATTGAAGAGAAGAGCAGAGATCATCCATATTCATTAGTCAACCCCACAGTCAATGGACATTCCGTCTCTGCAGCCATTCACTGCTGTGTTGAGTTTTAATCCGAGTGCTGGAAACATGACATATATACTTGTTTACTCGTGACTGTAACTAAAGTTATCTCCAGACGCGAGTGTGACTCGACCGACGTCCAAACGCACACACAAACACACAATGCCTCATATTTGAAGCGCTTTGTGGTATCATTATAAAAGATGCGATTGCACACATCACATACTTGTTTACTCGCGCCTAAATCTCCAGACAGACGCGAGTGTGTGTGCTTCGTCAGTGTGACGGGATAGATGTCCGACATCTAAATCCTTATTTACTTGCGGATGTGTGTCAGTTTCTCCAGACGCGAGTGTTTTCTTTGTCTTCCGTCAGTTGACGCGACCGGAACACACATACACAAACACGCGAGTCAGGAAACTCGACGCGCTTTTTGGTATTCTTATAAAATACGCGATTGCAGACAGTACAATCCTTATTTAGTTGTGTCTAAGCGCATATCTCCGCACAGCAAGTTTATTAAACACAGGATCACTTGCATGTGCACACGTTTGCATTCATGATCAACACGTGAGGTAATGTAATGGCGGCGGCTGTAAACAAACATTGATAAGTTTATCACGCGTGTCCCTGGTTGTGTTTCTACTATAATGATTACAAAAACACAAATAGGAGTCCAGACAACGATAGGCAGTTGTTCTTTTGAGCTTTTTACTGCACAAAAGTAAACCTCTGGCTGGCCAACCAAACACAAACCCTGTGTTCCCTTTACGATGGCCAAACAGTACCTTTACCATGATTAGGCTACTATGGTTTTTAAAGGGTAACTTATACTTGTGATATTAATAGAAAATATTTATATATATATATATATATATATATATATATATATATATATATATATATATATATATATATATATATATATAGTGTGTGTGTGTGTGTGTGTGTGTGTGTGTGTGTGTTTACATTGTATTGAAAAGTAAACCTTATCATGGTTTTACTGAGGGTTACATTCCTGTTGAGCATCCCCACAAGGCTCATTAGTGGCTCATTATTCAACTCTTTTGTCTCTCAGCTGTCAATCACTGATTATTCAGGAGCTTTCCCGCCTCCACGCATACAGCCTTTCCCAAGCAAAAGTGTCTTAGAAATTGTAAATCAATATCTTGCTTTATGTGAATAAGTAGGCCATATGATTTTCACATCATTTTGAAGAAAAAACTCAAGACTACTAGATGTTTTTTTGAAAAGTCTTGGGAAAACATGTTAAGAATGAGTTTTGTGAAGTTATATCAGTGACTTAAAAATTTTGCTTTTTCAAAAACCACGCATAAACATTTTTCTCTCAAAAATACAAACATGTACATACATGTTGATTATATGATATTGAAGCCCAGTTTGTGATGAACACAGTGTTATGAGACTTTAGCCATTAATATGTTTTCAAGCAACTGAAAAAAGCACAAATGTCAGTGCATGTCAAAACTTCCCCAGGGCCCTAAAAACCCCTTAGACCCCAGAGGGTTAAAAAGTTAAAAGAGTATTGTTGCATAGACAATATTACATTATTATATAGATGGTTGATGAATAACGAATTATGTAAGCCTGTGTAATATATTTATGTTCCACTGAGTTTGGGTGTGAATGGGGGTTGCCCCTTTAAGGCAACCGCTGCCCTCTACTCCTATCACCGTGCATCCAAGTTTACTTAGGTTGGTGCGCTGGCTTTGTTAAAAAAAAAGGAGTGGTTTAACAAGACGGGAGTGGTTTGCATACGTGGCGCCAGTATTGTTTGCAACAGCTACAATTATAAAATATCTGTTATTATGTCTCCTTAATTATAATTATTTATAACTATTTATAATTATAACTATACAAGAGGACATACGGGACATTTTGACTTGGTGGATTACTTTACTCCTATTGCTACGGTTCCAGTGAGATCTATTTCGCTTTTTGTATTTTCATCGTGGTATACCACAGTATTGTTGATCGCTTTTTTTGTTGATTTTTCATTGTGAATGATATTTTTTCTTCTTGCGTTCTGGGCTGAGGATTATTCTCGCGGTATCTTGGTTTCCTGGTTGGAAGGTAAAGACTGTATTGCTATCCTGGAAAGAGTTTAGAGGTTTCTTTTAGTTTGGACTTGTAGTTCAATTATTTGGACTAAAGGGAGGGGTAAATAAATATTTGAGTGTATTCAGTGTTGTCAGAATATTTATGTGATTCATTTATAATACAAGGCGTTAAGGGTGTCATCTAACTCAGTGGTTCTCAAACTTTTTTGGCTGAAGTACCCCTTTTTATGATTTTTTCAAGCCAAGTACCCCTTAACCAGTCAACAACATTTGATTTTGAGATACAGTGAAATGAGAGTGAGACAGTTATTATATCTGATGCCCCAGAGCAGGTTTATTGCTTATTAGTATTCATCACGAAATTGGTGGTATTTTTGAGGCTCTGGTTTGTTTTTTCTTTTTAGCATCCTCTTTTAAGAAGCCACCTCTCATAACTTTTATTATTTCGCGCAGACCCTGCGCCTGATTTTGGATTCAGGTCTCAATAAATACTGTTAATGATCTCAGTAATGAACATATATCAGGGGTCTCCAACCTTTTTTTACTGGAGAGCTACTTTCTAAAAAATAAAAGTGGTCGAGAGCTACTTGTGTCACCTTATACCTAAATTAGTGAGTTCATAGACACCTGTCTATGAACTCACTGTGATTTGAACTCTTTCCCCGCCAGCATTTAAAAAAAAGTTGCCAGCCAGTGCCAGCATTTTTTTTTTCACAAAATTGTAATACCTTCAAGAAAATGTTTTTCTTTAAACATAAACATACAATACATCAAATGAAAGAACAGATCCTTTTAAACAACAACAACAAAAAAACTTTCATGTTGTCTTTATTTATACTTTTTTATCACCTCTTTATATGGGTAGGATTCGTCCAAAAATACCACATTTTGAATAAAAAAATAAATTATTAAAGATCAGATTTAGAAAGATGATCCAAACATAGAGTATTTACTGCTTTTGGATTCATAATAGGGATGTGCATGTATGTCACGTATGGCTCTCTGGTATCTCTTGACATTTGATGTTTAAATATGAGATGATATTGAACTTGTGACGACTGTATTTTCGTTTTATCAAAAATGAATCCGAAAATGACGGCATCCATTTTAACCATAGTGCCTCGACTCGAGATATGCGCGGATCGTCCGGTTGCCGCGGCCGGGCTTCACAGCGTTGCGCGGATCGTCCGGTTGCCGCGCCGCGGGCTTCATAGCGTTGCGCACAGCTCAACGCGACGTCAAACACGTACCCAGTCTTTACCACAGGCGCTTGTAACCAGACATCCAAATGCGCCATAACCACAGAAAATAAATAAACCCACGGGTGAGCTACCTTCAATTAAGACGCGAGCTACCTGTAGGAATTTGTGTGGAATGCAGCTGCTTTCCCAAGGTTATTATGGAAGATTTAATGAGGTACATTTAAATAAAACTCAAACATATTTACAACACTGACAGATGTCACTTACTTGAATATATATATATATATATATATATATATATATATATATACGCACAGCAACACCACAAAAGAAAATAAACTTTAAGTATGAAATGATAACAGGAGCAGACTCCATGTATCTCCGTTGCTGAAGCTGCTGAACTGAAACCTTGTGCATGCGCCAGACAAGGTCAACAGGTTGAAATCGCACATGCATTTTGTACAATGTGCTTTAAATTTATGATTTTTTTAATGCATCTTTGTGTAGTCCTAATGTCATATAAAAATACTATCATCATGAATTACTGATTTTATTAATTTATTCCTAAATGTCAGTTTCCACTTTCTCTCACGTACCCCCTGCAGTACCCCAAAGTACCCCTAGGGGTACGCGTACCCCCATTTGAGAACCACTGATCTAACTGATATATTTTGTTACTTTTTTGTTTGTTTTTTGGGCTCAGCGCTGTCTGCATAAACACTTGCGTCTGGAGATAACTTGAGTTACAGGCGCGAGTAAACAAGGATTCAAAGATGTGCTTTTTGCAATCGCGTCTTTTATAAGAATACCACAAAGCGCATCAATTGTGTTTGTGTGTGTGTTTGGTCATCGATCGCACTACACTGTCTGAAGGAAGCACAAAGAAAACATTTGGATTTGGATGATCTCTGCTCTTCTCTTCAATGGAGCGGGGCGTGGCTCATTATAGATAATACAGTAACAGAAGAAAGATGGTATGTCTCCCTCTTCTTATAAAGTTAACAACGAATGACAATATTTGTTTTCGATTACACGTACATCATTTAAAAGTAGACATTTTAAGCATTATGTATACACGTATCTTTTGTTTGTATAACAAGTATTCATCAAGTTAACGTTCATTTTTCTGACGCGTTTCTGAAAGGAGTTCACTGAGGGAGAGAGAACTGGATGCACATTATGTTTATTTTCTTAATTTTGCGAAAAGATTGAAAAATAAACAGTTTGCGTAGCCTGCGCTGCACGTGACCCCAGAGAGTTAAATACTCTAAGAGAAAATTTTCTGGGATCACAATGCTGTGTGAATGGGGTTTATGAGGGGAGGCTCAGGTAATCAATCAGGCCTTTAGGTTCTTAATACAATTGAATTCTTCAAACTATTAAATGTTAATTCCCCTTTCCAGTCTCAATGCCTGTAACATTAACACAACCCCTTTAAATACAAAATCAAATGAAAACAAATTATTTGAATGTGCAATGCATATGAATCTGTTGATAGGTACAGTTTTAGGCAGACCCCTTCATCATAGTGTGCTACTCTTACAGTATTTACCCTGGCGTTACCCCTGGACTATTCCAAGTAATTGAGCAATGCATCCAGCAATACCAGAGCCTTACTATTAGTTGAATCTTGAAGGCCTCGGTGGAGCGCCAGCAGTGGATGGGTTATAAATGTGTGTTAGCATTTCTTACAGGTTTTAGGGAGTGAGTCCAGCATTGAGAAGCAAATGTCAACTTTAAAGATTTTGGCCCTTACTTTTGGTCCATGCATGGAGCAAGCATGATCAAATAATCAGATGTGTTTGACACTGAACTGTTGGATAGGATGTAGCTACTTTCTTACCTGCCACCAAACAGCTGCATGCCAAGTAAAGCAAAGACCACAATGAACAGGAAGAGGAGAAAAAGCAAACTGATGATGGACTTCATAGAGCTCATTAGGGACACCACCAAGTTTCGCAAGGATGACCAATATCTGAAAAAAATATATAAAAATAAAGGATTTTTTTTTAACATTGTCATATTTTTATATTTATATCTTCTTGATGGACATCTTATCTTCACTTACTTGGTAATCTTAAAGATTCGCAGCAGCCGTAAAGCCCTAAGCACACTGATACCAAAAGATACTCCAGGCCTGAAGAATCCCCAGATAACTTCAAAAATACTACCCACAATCACCTGCAGAAAGCACATGACATTATTCACACAATTATTGTTTTCAGAAGGTATCTGGGTCACATGATTATTAATGACTGAATTATCTTGTGATTCTAGCTGACTTGTCAAGAAGGAAGAGCAATGAATTATGTATATACAAAAATGACGTATATCAAAACAGATATATCATATATAATACCAACACCTGCATTATTTGCAGAGGATATTCTGTTATTTATTTCATACAATACGATTTGGTCGTATTAACAGCGTGCCTAACCTAAGCGTCTGTACAATTACTCTCAAATGCAAGTCAGCGGTCCCCCTGAAACCATTTCCGCCGAGCTGTTGTCACGGTAGGAAATCCACTGTTTCCACCGTGTCATGTTTGTGTGTGTTTGTTTGTTCACTCACCCCAGCCATGTGCTCATTAGAGCGATCTCCTGCACCTGTGTGTTGATTGTCTCGCTCCAGCTGTTCATCATTACATCACCTCCATAAATACTCACCTGACTTTCTGTTCCTCGCCAGATCCTCACTTTGTGTTGGCTCCCGTGTTGTTTGGTTGTTCCGTGTGTCTTGGTTTACGTTTTCAGTTGGATGTTGTTTGTCGTCATCTTCACTTTGATTTACCCGTGTTCAGTCTGGATATCACCACTGCTCACCACTCCATTACCGACGCACTCAAAGGACAACATCTACCACCGTAGTCACGCCACCATTGCCCACAACATCGGACAGAGCTACTTCCACAAACATTGTTTTTTACCTGCATTTGCTTCCGCGCATTTTGTGTCATTACAGAAGGATCTGGCCAACATGGAAGCAGCAGGAGAACAACCCATATCTGCGTTGGAGGAATTCCTTCAGCGATCTTTGGCTCGTATGGATCACCAGGACAAAGCCATCGAGGATATGCGGAAGGCCGTTCAGGCAATGGTGGCAAAAGTGTCCGAGCTCTCCCAGCGATCTCCACACACCATGCCACCCACTGCGCCGCCCACGCCGCCCGCACCATCTTCAACTCCAGGGGGCAGTTTTTCTCCTGAACCAAGACTGCCGATTCCCAAAAAATATTCCGGTGAGCCCAACTACTGTCGCACTTTCCTGTCTCACTGCTCTCTACATTTCGCCCAACAGCCCCGGTCATTCTTCCTTGAGGAGACGAAGGTTGCATTCACGCTCTCGCTACTCACAGGCAAGGCTGCCCTCTGGGGGACGGCGGTGTGGGAGAACAAAGACATCTGCTGCTCCTCGTTCGCCCGCCTGTCTGAAGAAATGAAGAGGGTATTCGACCGCTCCGTTGCCGGGAGAGAGGCCGCCCGTCTCCTCACGGAACTACGGCAAGGGGAGCGGTCGGTCTCGGACTATGCAATCGAGTTCCGGACCCTGGCGGCGGGGTGTAGGTGGAACGAGGAGGCGCAGTGGGATCACTTCCTGCATGGGTTAGCGGATCGGATCCAGCGAGAGATAGTTACGGCTGAGTTACCGACATTCCTCAACGGGCTGGTAGATTTAGCTATCCGGGTAGACGCGCGCCTTACCACGGCTGCCAGGAGGAAGACGTCTACCAGAACCCAGCAGTACACCGAGTCTACCAGCCTCTCCAGTGAACTCTCCGCCGGCGGTCTCTCAGATCCAGAGCCCATGCAGGTGGGTCGAGCTCGGCTACCCCGGGAGGAGAGGATACGACGGAGATCCCTGGGGCTATGTATGTACTGCGGCGAGCCGGGTCACCAGTGTTTCAGGTGCCCGGTAAAAGACCAAGCCCGGTAGTAAGACGGAGGCTACTATCGGGCGGGATCTCTGCCAAGAAGACCTCGACTACATCTACTCTCCTTCCGGTGAGACTACGGTGGTCCACCAGATCACACACCGGTCACGCTCTTCTGTACTCGGGGCGGAGGGCAACTTCATCGACAGCACCCTCGCACGTAAGCTCCAGCTACCCACTATACCACTTACTCACCAGATTGCGCCCTTCGCCCTCAATGGTCATCAGCTTCCCACCATCAAGCACACCACCGCTCCGGTCACTCTCATCACATCTGGCAACCACACGGAGAAAATTTCGTTTTTTATCACTGACACTTCTCTCTCCCTCATTGTTCTCGGACATTCTTGGCTCCATTCCCATAACCCCACTGTCGACTGGAAACTGGGTTCTGTTACCAGCTGGAGCGAGGAGTGTCATAAGTCCTGTCTTGTCTCTGCTTGTCTAACTGTTTCTGAGTCTGTGTTTCAGGGGGAAGCAGTGGATTTGTCTAACGTGCCCGCGTAGTACCTCGACCTGAAGGCGGTGTTCAGTAAGTCTCGGGCTGGTTCTCTTCCTCCGCATCGTCCCTATGACTGTGCGATAGACTTATTGCCAGGTACGTTTCCGCCTAAAGGCAAGTTATACTCTCTGTCAGTTCCTGAGATGGAGGCCATGGAGAAATACATTTCTGATTCTCTGGCAACGGGGTTCATTCGCCCTTCCTCTTCTCCGGCGGGGGCGGGGTTCTTTTTTGTGGGTAAGAAAGACGGGTCCTTGCGACCTTGCATTGATTACCGAGGGTTGAACAACATTACGGTAAAGAATACCTATCCTTTACCGTTAATGTCTTCAGCCTTCGAGAGGTTGCAAGGAGCGTCCGTCTTCACTAAATTGGACTTACGTAATGCTTATCATTTGGTCCGCATCAGGAAGGGGGATGAATGGAAGACTGCTTTTAACAACCCTCGTGGCCATTTTGAGTACTGCGTGATGCCTTTCGGTCTCACGAACTCGCCAGCGGTCTTCCAAGCACTCGTTAATGACGTGTTGCGAGACATGATCGATCAGTTTATATATGTTTACCTGGATGACAAACTGATCTTTTCCTCGTCTCTCCAGTAACATTTGCAACACGTACGACGAGTGCTTCTGCGGTTGTTAGAGAATGGGCTTTTTGTCAAGGCGGAAAAATGCGTTTTTCATGCACAGTCTGTTTCTTTCCTAGGACACATCATTTCGACTGAGGGTGTTCGCATGGATCCTGAAAAGGTTAAGGCTGTGGTAGATTGGCCATCCCGCAGAGCTCTGCTCCAGGCAAGGTCACGCACCAAGGCTAAGGCCGATCGCCACCGGTCGAAGCCTCCTCGTTACGTCGTCGGTCAAAGAGTGTGGCTTTCAACCCAGAATATTCCGATGCGTTCCGTTTCGAACAAACTTGCTCCCAAATTTATTGGCCCGTTTTCTGTTACCAAAATCATTAATCCGGTAACAGTGCGTCTGAGCCTTCCTCCGGCGTACAGGAGGGTTCACCCCGTGTTCCATGTATCTAAGATTAAACCTGTGATTTTTTCACGCCTTAATCCGCCTGCCCCGGTTCCCCCCCCCGCCTCGTATCGTTAATGGGGAGACCACATATTCGGTTAACCGTATTCTGGACTTCAGACGGAGGGGACGCGGATATCAGTATTTGGTGGATTGGGAAGGTTACGGTCCGGAGGAGAAAAGGTGGGTTCCTGTTCGGGACATACTGGATCACCGCTTTATAGATGATTACAATCTACAGGTAAGGCAGGCTGGGAACGTCAAGGGGCGTTCCTAGGGGAGGGGGTACTGTCACGGTAGGAAATCCACTGTTTCCACCGTGTCATGTTTGTGTGTGTTTGTTTGTTCACTCACCCCAGCCATGTGCTCATTAGAGCGATCTGCACCTGTGTGTTGATTGTCTCGCTCCAGCTGTTCATCATTACATCACCTCCATAAATACTCACCTGACTTTCTGTTCCTCGCCAGATCCTCACTTTGTGTTGGCTCCCATGTTGTTTGGTTGTTCCGTGTGTCTTGGATTACATTTTCAGTTGGATGTTGTTTGTCGTCGTCTTCACTTGGATTTACCCGTGTTCAGTCTGGATATCACCACTGCTCACCACTCCATTACCGACGCACTCAAAGGACAACATCTGCCACCGTAGTCACGCCACCATTGCCCACAACACCGGACAGAGCTACTTCCGCATTGACTTTCAATACTCTCTCTTTGTTTACATTTCAATAAACATTGTTTTATACCTGCATTTGCTTCCGCACATTTTGTGTCATTACAGCTGTGGGCTGTATATCTAGCACTCGTCCGTCTCCTCTCAGAGCTACGAAAAAAAGATGTATTAGTTCGCACCGACAACATTGCGACCGTTGTGTATATCAATTGACAAGTCGGTTTGTGCTCTTGTCACCTGTCACGTCTCGCCTGTCATCTCCTCCTTTGGAGTCAGAAGAATCTGAGAGTGCCATCTACGTGACACGTAGAGTGCCATCTACGTGACACGCTTACATGCTAAATGTAACCTGTTCATCGTATGGTGCTCTTCTCAACAATAAGACCCCTGAGAATGCCCAATCAGTGTCATGCTTTCATATCTTCAGAATCGGTCGGATGGTAGGCTGTCACCCTCCACCATTGAAGTTGATATTGCTGCGATATCCACTCATCATACCCCGATAAATGGTAGATCAGTGGGTCAGCACGACCTGGTTATTAGGTTTTAAAGAGGTTCCCGAAGGCTGAATCCTTCGCGCCCTCCCTTTATTCCTCCTTGGGGCCTGTCCGTGGTGCTTAAAGCCCTGCAGGCTGCCCCTTTCGAGCCTCTGCAGTCTGTGAGTCTGAAGTTTCTCACAATGAAAACTCTGAACCTGCTCGCTTTGGCCTCTGTTAAGAAGGTAGAGTACCTCCATGCATTTTCGGTCAACAATTCGTGCCTTCAGCTTGGACATGCTGTCTCTTGTGTAACATTGAGACCCAGGCCAGGCTATGTGCCCAAAGTTCCCACCACTCCTTTCAGAGATCAGGTGGTGAGCTTACAAGCATTGCCCCCGGAGGAGGCAGACCCAACCATGACTTTGTTTCTCCCGTACGCGCTTTGCGGTTGTTTGTCGACAGAATTCAGAGTCTTAGGACCTCAGACGAGCTCTTTGTCTGTTACGGTGGTCAGATGTATCACTGGATAGTAGACACTATTGCCCTTGCTTATGAACTGCAGGGCACCCCGTGTATTTCTCTGGGTCTCCCCATTATGTCGTATTACTGTCTATTTATGTTAACCATTGGTTGTTCATATCCTGTACCACCCATACCCCACCTTCTTCTTTCTCGAAGTAGATTGGTCCCGCAAGGCGCGTTCCCAATTCATCGGTCACAATGTGACATCTCCTTTCCCTTCCTTTAGGGAACGAGGGTTACATATGTAACCAAGACGTTTTGGCTTCATCTTTAGAAAAGCTCCCGCTGCTCCTCTTCCAACTCCATTGTGACTGTGACTGATCATGCAAACCGCGCATTTTTTTTCGTTTTCATATTGGTGTCATGATTTCGGTCTTATTGGCCGCTTTGTCTTTGTTTCACTATGTGTTGTGTTGTGTTTGTGTTTTGACAGCTCCACACGTGCGCGCCTTCCACCTGGTGATCTCACAGTGTTTCCGCTATATGCATTCAACCGTGGCGGCCCGCCACGCCTAAAACATCCCCGCCACGCCTGCGGTTGTGGATAGAAGGGATACAGCAAACGAAATCTCGCCGGATGAGGACTGTTTAATCCTAATCCTTCACCCAAACCCACCTCTAAACACAACATTTCACAGGATTGTAGGATGTATGTGTATCTTATGTAGCCAGAGCCGCTGTTTTCATCCTAAAAATCCTACCTCCAAATCTAATCCTAAACTTTTTGGCATTTTCTGTATCCCTTCTAGACAAAACCCGCGGCGGAACCTCGCAAAATAAATAAAGCTATACCAAAATGTCCGCCCAGCAAGAAAGAAAAAAATTCCTTTCTGGATTCGCGTTGTTCACTCATTTATAAATAAATCTCCTAAAATATCATAATTTCCCCCATGGGTTTAGTTTCATGCACAAATTGATTTAAATCAACGGATGATGATTAGGCTACGTCTCTGTTTTGAGAAATAATAATAAAATAAATAAGTCTACACGAAATATGTTATAATTATCAGATTGACAAAACGAATAAAAAAAGTATTTGAGTTTCTGTTCTTTTTTTGTGATGCGCTGTTAAACCAAAGCAGCAGAAATCACGTCATGTTTTTAATGATTTTAAATAAGCACAAGGTTTTCTCCTTATTGTGAGTTTACATAAATAAAAATACACAATTTACAGATTCATATGTTATTTTACTTTTATCTGTCTGGCAATAAATTAAGGGTTATTTAAGTTGCAAGGTCTTCACGCGTATGCTGTTCACAGGCGCATATACACGGACGCAGCGCGGGGCTGCGAGAAATGACATGATTAAACTTTCGATTTAACATATTACGAGTTTTTTGGACATTCATTTGTAATCACTGTACTCATATTATCAACTTATCTGGCCATTAGTTATTCAGAATATAGGCTATAAGCGCAGCGCGCTGCTGACCGGTCAGCTGTCAGTCAATCTTCTGTGCTTTAGACACTCACAAAGTTTCACATTAAATGATAAGATATTTGTCCAAAAACAAAAGGCTAAATACTGAATACAACTCATATAGGACTGCAAGACATTAGTCGAATCTGTTTGGAAGGAAACTTATTCCCGTGGAAGAGAAGGACGTTGGTAATAAAAACTGGAGGCAGACGGTGAGACTGTTTCATCTGTTTTCAGACGAAACAACAGGGTCGGGGTACCCGCGGGTGAAACTTCTAATATTTGATGTAACGGGTGTAATAATATTAACGTGTTATATGCGTTGTAGATCAAGGTCGGGACTCAATATGCAAGCGTGAACTGCGGGTTTAACATCCAAGAACAGAATTCGACTCGATTCCGACAGGTAACAGTTTTTAAATGTCCCCGTGCTTATTTGTGTTTAAGATCTGTCTGCGAAGAGCATAAAGGTTTCTATAACTGCGCGATTTGCGGTGTGACCGGGTCAGGCTCTTTATCAAACAGGCCGGGTGTAATAAATTGCTGCCGATGTCGGGTGTTCTGTCAATCACAGCGGTGCGGATTATCAAACAGGACTGTGCGTGACTTTGCAACAGCTCTGTAACCTTAAACCCGAGCACGAACTTGCACACTACATTAAAACTACAATGAAAGATCCGTATGAAGCTATAAAACTTACGTATTTTTTAAGAAAATACAGTTTAGATCAAACATAGAAAAGCAATATGCTATAAATATAAGGAAAAGTAAATGACAGCATGAAAATGATAAAAAACACATGTTAGTTTACTGTAGCCTATTTTCTACATTAAAAAAATAATGTACATTTATAATCATCATGGGCGCCCCCTGCCGCCACAGCTGGAAAAAATCCTAGAGGAAACACTGTCTCATTATCTCAGACTCTTCTCACCGGCGTCCCAAACCTGATCCTTATTATTTGCCCATCCGGTTTGATATAAATTCCCCTCGTTTCCTCTGTTCATTGCAAGTTCGTCTCAGTATGTTCATGCCCATCTAGCTCTGTCTAGTTCATGTCAAGTCGTGTCATTCGTTTGCTAAATATTATCTGTGCTCTCTGCTGCCTTTATTCTCCCAGATTCCCTGTTCAGTTGCTCTCTGCCCTAAGGATTGGCTTCCAGTCTTCGCCCACCATCCGCTGGATTTTCTCACGTCTCTGCTCCCTCGCTCGGTTGGAGTGGCAATGGCCGAGCTCGCGTCTCCCCTGTTAAAGGGTTCCCCTGAGCACTATCCTCTTCTGAGCGCTGTCCAGCTTTACACCTGCTGAAGCACCATCTGCCTTTACCTCTCTCTCTCTGTGCCCCCACCAGGATTACATCAGTGTGGATTTCGGATTTGCGAGTGGATGTCCTATGGCTGTGCTGTGTTTCCCACTCTGTGACTTTCCCGAAAGGATTCCCCTGTGCCCTATCTCCCTAGTGTTATCTACTCTTCACGACATTTTTACAAGGACACCGAGTGTTTATCTACTATACATATTGACAGTCATTTGTGTTTTCTCCATATACATTTCCTATTTCATTGAGTGTCTTCTCCTATACATTTTGAATAAATACCTCTGCGCTGGGATTCCTGTGTCTGTCATCCCTAACAATTGGGGCTTCTGGGAAATGCATGGAGTTATCTTTTTTTATTTAGAGAGTGAATAAATGCGTGAAACAGTGAAGTATCGTCATGTAATCCATTGATTTCAACAATGTAACTGTATTCTAAATACCAACTATTTAAATTGTAACTGTAACAAAATACAGTTACTATTAATTTGTATTCTAAATACAAAATGCTGGTACATGTATTCCGTTACTCTCCAACACTGATCCTAATATAGGCTTCTGCTCTGTTCGTGAACTCAGATCAGCGCCAGGGGTTTCCTCTAGCAGGTGAATTTACTGCTTACATATCAGGGAGCGGTGAAAATTTCACTGAGCGCACTCTCTCTCTTTTGTTTTAGTTTTCTTTAAAGCGTGACTCCCATTTTGCATATTCGCTATTAGCGTCTAACTTTATTGGTTAAAACAACTAATTAAAAGATAATTGTAACTGAATTTGCTTAAAACTGCATAAACTGAAAAAGATTATATTATTGGAATAACTTACCCCACAATCAAAGCAGTTGAAGGATGAATGGAAATAGAGACGAAAACCAAGGCCATACATTTTCAGAAACATCTCACCAAGAAATAGTCCAAGAAACACAAATTCAGCATAATCTGAAAAAAGTTTGAAAAAGTTATCAACTTAACCAGTTGCAGTCAACTTCAAATGCCTTTGTTGTAAAGTATTAGGTTGCTCTAAAGTGGTCCTGTTACAGAACTGTCATTGCATGTGTATATGTGTCCCAGAGCTGAAAACAGTACAGATATCATATTCATTTTAAGAAGCACCATTGTCAGAATACTTAGAATTTGGGTATGAGGATTGACCCGATTCAATGCTATTCACAAATGACTTTGTCAAAAAAAAACAACTTCAATTTTGGTGTCATTTTACTGCTCCCGATCACATTGAAGCCTCTCCTATCTCAGGTCGTTGTTTTCAAAAAATTCTTTTTTATTCTACTACAGTCGCATTAGAAAACTTTAGTCTCTGTGAGTGTCACGGTCCCATTGTGGTTGCCCTCATGTTTTCCTCAGTTATCCCTCTCTAGACTACATTTCCCATCATCACCACTCTCCGTCACCTGGGCTTCATTTGTAGTCATCACACCTGCCAGCAATCCTCATCACTCACATATATACTCTGTTTGTCTTCCTCGTGTTGTTGGTCTTTATTTTTTTTTTTTTTTTGAAGTTGCTGTGTTTGTACTAGTCTGTATGTACAGTTGCCAATCCTCCCAGGAGTGGACATCCCAAAAAAATTATTATTCAAACTGTATATTAAATTTTAGAATGAAATAATCAACTTCAATACATAATTTAAATAAAGTTTAAAGTAAAAATGTTATATATTTATGGTAAGAAAATGTACAAAATATCTTTAAAATATTGGATTTTGCAAATCTGCCATCTCTGCCCACTCCTCGCCCTTCTTCTCACAGCGTCAACGCCCATTTAAGTTGCATTTTTTCAAATGATAGTAAGGTAGACTGGATGTGAAAGAGGGGGGTATCATGACCCTAAAACATGGCATATGGTTTAAATTCCCAAATTTGGTGCATTTCATCTAAACAAGCAGTACTGACGATTGAATATTTTGTCTACTTACACTGAATAATAGTGAGCCATTCTGGTTGGTTATGATGAACAATGGAAACACAGATGGTGTTAAGCAAAACCAAGCTGAGGACTATCCAATAGAAGCTGTCTGTTTTCACCATGCGACGAATAGAGATTCGCAGCATACGTTCCTTGCGGCGCAAGTAAGCAGCAGGTCCTCGTCTTGGAGTTCGTATACCAACCCTTGGTCGGGGACCACCTGACAGACACACACACACACACACACACACACACACACACACACACACAGACACACAAATCATTTATAGACTCACAACATTGATATTTATTTTTACTTTCGTACCAATTAAAAACAGTTAAAGAAATTATAAAGAACAAAAATGATAAAGTTTCAAGATCATAAAAAATCCGTGCTGAAGCCAAAGTTCACACTGCCAATGACAAGCAGTGACATCCCTACTGAAAAATCTAGCTAAGATCAGCATAAGCTGGTGGGCTGGTTATAGCTGGTCTCCCAGCTTGGTTTTAGCTGGTATTGCTGGTGTAGCAAGTTGGTCTAGCTGTGTTTTGGTCACTTTTTAAGCTGGTCTACCTGGATTTAGCTGGTCATGCTGGAAGACCTGCTGAACTACCAGTTTGACCAGCTTTGCCAGGCTGGGAGGACCAGCTTAGACCAGCTTCTGGCACCTTAAACCAGCTAAAACCAGCTATCAGCTTATGCTGGTCTTTGCTGGATTTTTTAGTAGGGGTGATCTGATTCATTTCAATAGAAGCTTGTCAATTTTTGGTGACACAAAGAAGATGTGGTAACACTTTATTTCTTTAGTCCACTTATTTGGATCCTTTTACCATCTACAAACAACTTATCATCTACCAGTCATTATAGTATTGGTGGCCCGTCTACTTTATAGTGGCAAAAACTTTCTTTGTAATGATCCCTAAAACACATTCTATTGATCATATGTACTTTTGCAACTACATGTCAAATTATACAACTAACCCCCTTCCTCCTGCATTGAATTTTTTTGGCAGCTGCCAGAGTTTTATTTGATTAATTTAGTGTGTTTATTGAGTGATGATGTTGATGATTGTGGAAGAGAGAAAGTGAATCAGGGAAGGATGTGTAATGATCCAGAACACCCAATAAGGGTGCAAATGCGGGCACCCATGCCTTCATTTACATAAATGTGCAGTTAGATCTGTTTACACTAGTTTTCAAACTAAAACGTCAATAAATTGAATTGCTTTGAAACATTTATGTTCTCATTTAGTCACAAACTCACCAAATGTATTACTTATTCTGAGTATTTATTACTTTTCTTTAGATATCTAACTTTTATTTTAACTTTCTGTCATGTCAATAAATAATGTACATTCACAAAAATCAGATCCACACAAAGCTGCAGTACTAAAGGACAACACACATACAGAAAATAATTTTTCAAATAACTGTCATGTTATGTTTCAAACAGAGATGTTGATAAAGAGGAAAATGTTACAGAATGCAGCTTTGTTTTGTATTACGCATGTTTTATGTAAGGTAATAAAATATCCTGAAATGCATAATAAAGAGAAGATATTTGCAATCACTCACCAACTGTTGAGTTTTCAGAATATTTGTCCTCTCCTGGTCCTCGACGTCTGGCATTTTTCTTGCTAGTTGCCCGTTTCAATACTACAAAAAGAGATTAATTTTTAAAACTTTCAAAGTTATTTTTAATAGATATAAAAGCAAAGAACAAACACATGGCCATTGCTTTTATAGGCTGGAGAATCTTTAAAGATTAAAAAACTGATTACTGACAAATAAAACTGAAATTAACAATAAAACAAGACAACTTTCTTTAAATGAAATGTATACCGTCTAATGCCGATCTCCCAGAATTCTTGTTTTCCTCTGCAAGCATTACTTCCTCTTTAAAAAATACAGAGAAAAAAGTTGATATTACAAACTCATAACTTAATACATCATTAAGGCATACCATAACAGTTTGTTTTGCAAGCACATACCGTAAAATAATAAACTTTAATAGAATTTAATAATATCCTGTATTTTTATATTCAGTAAGTGAGATAGTGAAAACAAGTCACACCAGGAAAGAAAAATGCAATCTGTAGGCCTTGAAAGTGATCTATACTGTGGAGCACATAAACTATTCTGAGCACAGACAGGCGCATATGCAAACACTCCAGTCAGTGAATCACTGTCACCTTCTTCTGACCCTTCACTGCGTGGGAGACCGAACACACTTATGTTCACCTGAATACTGTGTTTAGGTGGTGGGTGGAGGGTGAAATGTGAAAAGAGTAGTGTAGGTGTAGTATACAATAAAAAAATCAGTTCTTCACCATACCTAGGCAAAGACAGTAAAACCTTGCTATCATGGATTACATTATTTAGCAAGGTCAAGCAAAGAGTTTTTAATAAGGAACTAATGTATACACACTCATTCAAACCAAACCTCAGTGGTTTTGATTTATACATATACAGTGCACAACATAAATGAGTACACCGCCTTGAAAATTAAGATTTTTCTCTATTTGTTAGTAAATATGAGACCAATTTGCTGTATTTTTACACACCAGTTTTATTAAACACCCTGAAACAATTCTTTAACTCTTTCGCCGCCATTGACGAGATAACTCGTCGATTACGAGAAACCGCTTCCCTGCCAATGACGAGAATTTCCGGCTTTCCGCAATACCGCTATTACCACTTCCGCAACTTATACAACCGGAAGTAACACCTCACGTGAAAGAGAAAGAACTCCGTGTATGTTTTAAAGATCGCTCTGCATCTGATCTCTATCAAAAGTCCTTCACAAAAATTGAATTATCTCAGCTTTTTGCTCAAAATTGGGTGTTTTTGAAGAAACCTACCCATATTTGTGAGGTGATAAAAAGAGAACTAATGAATGTATGATGAAACTTTTTTTTGTTTGAGAGCAGAGGGTCAAATCTTTCATTTGAGATATTATTTGTTTATATATTTAAAGAAGAACATTTTCTAGAAGGTATTAAACTTTTGTGAAAATCATGAAAAATGCTGGGGCTGGCTGGTAATTTCTTTTTAAAACGCTGGTGGGGAAAGAGTTTAAAATACAATGTAATATTTTGTATCACCTCCATTCATTTTTTAAAAACAGCTCTAATTCGTCTAGACATTGAATAAACAAGTTTACAACATACAGTTACATCTTTTATACTCTGTTCTTGAACGATGACCTCTTTCAGATCCTAGATCCTGGATGGAGAATGACGTTCTGTCTTTTCAGAACTCCCCATACCTCAACCTGTGGGGTTGAGGTCTGAATTTCTTCTAAAATGAATAAGTGACCTTAGATGTGTGTTTTGGGTCACAATCATGTTAAAAGATTGCCCAGTGACCAAGGGCACAGAGTGATGGTAGCAACTTCTTTTTAAGTATTTCAGAGTAAATCTGTGTATTCATTATGCCGTCTATAAAAATTCAGCTGTCCGACACCTGCAGCACTCATGCAAGCCCACAGAAGAACACTGCCACAACTATGCTTTACTTTTGGTACCATGCATTTTTCATTGTACTCCTTATCCTTGCCACACCATACAGTTTTGAACACCTCAGAACCACAAAGATTAATTAGGGCCCGAGCACACTGGGGTGTGAGACCCTATTGTTCTTCAAGGTGTTGTTATTATTATTATTATTATTATTCATCGAATTCAGCAGGGGACAGAGTCCTGACCTGAACACATCTACATGCCAATAGTCACTTATGGCCATAGCGCCACCAGCTGGCAACAGGAAGTGACATGTTTACAATGATTATGCAATGTCCCATCTGTCCCAAACTTCACATGATTAATAAGAGTCCTGGACTGAACACATCTACATGCCAATAGTCACTTATGGCCATAGCGCCACCAGCTGGCAACAGGAAGTGACATGTTTACAATGACTCTGCAATGTCCGATGCAAATAGTCTCTCTCTCACACTCAGGGCCTGAAATTAACACCCGACCACGCGCCAAATGCGGGTGGATTTTGTAATTGGCAGGTAACACTGTCAATCTACCGGCCACATTGGTGGGTAGCCAATGCGAATCAGTGATGCGCGGGTCAATGTATAAACAACCCACTCCCGACCGACGTTTTCAACTAACACGCCTGCTATTGTTTAAAATAGGGCCGGGACTCAATAAAAAAATTAATCTAATTAACTAGAGGCTTTGTAATTTATTAATCAAAATTAATCACATTTAATCACATATAAATATTTGACCTGAGAACATTGAGAAGTTATTTTTTCACATGGATTTTTAGTATACCATGAATAATGACTGAATACATAAGCTTAAGCAACAAAATATTGTTTATTTTTGTTCAACCAAGTCATTGTACTCGGAGTCGGGCTAATGTCCACGCTAGCTGCTATATGTTTTGCATTGAGATGTATTTGAGGCTCGATGTGCTGCGGTGATATGTGAATTCCTTGTTGCATAGCTTACACACAACCATGCTCTTATAGACGCTTCCATCCGTTCGTTTTTTATAAAAGAATTTCCATCCACGGGGCCAACCAAAGCGATCTCATCAGCTTCTTCGTTCATGTTCACTGTGGTTTGTTGTTGTCTGAAGTCATGAACGCTAGTTGGTGCTCCAGTATAATCGGTCCGCCGAAACTCATCCAATGAGAAATGTTCCGCGGTGCAAAAATAAGTGTGATTAAAATGCGTTAAGAATGTTGAACGCTTTATTTTTGTGTAATTAATTAATCTTAATTAACACGTTAAAGTCCCGGCCCTAGTTTAAAATAGTTAATTGGCATCTTACGTTCAAACAACCCTACCGACCTCTAGCCGAATAACATTAAAACTATTTTTGGATGATTCGTAACAACGGGTTACCGCAGGCACTCTTCACTGCAGTCTTCACATCTCTGACTACTTTGGATGTGCAAGTAAGTATTAAACTGTTGGTGAGATGGTATGAGAATGCAATGCTGACAAAGGCTACAGTTCAATCACAGTTGCACAGATGTGTAGTGCTGTGACGGATCAGAACTCTTGATGTTTAAACTTTAGAGAGAGTTGCACTACTGTGTCTTATACTGTAGTTCATTAACATACATTTTGCGAATAGAGTAATGAAAAACACTGTTTATGTGCGCAGTTTGGAATTCTCCCTCCATCTGCGTGCGCGCACGGGGGTTTAAGGGCACTCAATAGTGTACATCGGAGAGATGTGTTCCTAAAAGCAAGCTTATATAAAATCTTTTTGTTCTTGACTGGGCAACTATAGTGTGTGTACGTATAGAGAGTCAAAAACCAGTCTGTGCTTATTTGGACTTAAAGAGACAGTAACCTCAATTAACATACTTAGGTCTGTGTCATTAATGTTAATCAAACAACCTTAGACAAAGAGAAATCACTTTTGTAGCTCTGAAAAATTATTATATTTAATTCATACAATAAAGGAAGAGTAATCATTCACTATTCATGCACAAAAAAATTGACTGGTAAAAAGTAACTGTGGCAGGTGGTCAAAAAAGTTAACTTCAGGCCCTGCTCACACTCACTCTCACACACACGCACACGCACACACACACACACACACACACACACACACACACACATTCTGGTTTCCATGTTTTGTGGGGACATTCCATAGACGTAATTAGGGCTGGGCGGTATGACGGTATATTCCGTTACCGCGGAATAAAATGTCAGACGTAACAGATTTTTCTATTCCGTCTATTCCGCGAAATGCAAATAAGTGGGCGTGGCTAACTCTGCGCTCCAGCATGTTAGACTGAGTGTGACGGAGAAACATGTAAAATAGTTCACTTATAAAAAATGAACGAGTTATTTGTATAATTTTTATAATCCACTGCGGGTCACGCAGCTAGACTCTTGTCTTGCTCGCTCTCTCTCTCTCTCTCTCTCTCTCTCTCTCTCTCTCGCGCTCTCTCTCTCCTCATGCAGCAGCCGGTCGGTCTCTTGCGTGCAGAGGTCTCTCTAGGCAAGTGCAAGGAGCTGGGACGCCAAATAAAGAGTTCTTCTCGCACATAATGCTAATAGTTGTAAAGTTTTCTGAACTTTAAGCAAGCTAAGACAAAACTCGCGTTTATATCAGTGATATATGCGCTGCTGGAGAGATGTAGTTTGACGCGCCATTTGCTTATACAAACATATTTGATCGGAAAGACGAGAAAGGGATGCAAATGTTAAGGTCTAATAGAAAGTAAAGGGCGTCAAGACCTTAAAACAAACTTTATGATCATCACATCATAGCACCTGTCACATTTATAATATCTAGAGCTTCTTCTCTCATATACAGGTATTTATCCTGTCTGTAGGTTTTTGCATATATTTATACCTGTTTATTTTACATATTGCATATGTTTAATGTAATGTATGCATAAATACAAAATACAATGAAGCCATACTATAGCTTCAATAGTCTATAAAATTAATTACTCAATTAAAAACAAGATTCTGTCTAATCAAGACTTAGCTGTTGTTATCTTCTGGGCATTTTCACTGCAACATTATTAACTTTAAATTGCTCATATTTTAAAACTGTGGTGAGCATTTAGTTAAAAGCTATAGTGAGTGGTGTATTTCTGTACATTTTTATCATCAAAAAACACTATAAACTGAAAAACATGTATACCGTGAAATATTCCGTTCCGTGAAATAAAATGACTCATTCCGTGAAATAGATTTTTGGTCATTCCGCCCACCCCTAGACGTAATGCATTTTATACCATACAAACTGTATATTCTATTCCCCTTACCTACCCTATTCCCTAACCCCAACCATCACAAAAACCTTTCTTGTACCTTAGATTTTCAATAAACATCATCTTGTTTGATTTATAAGCTTGTTTCCTCATGGGGACATCAAAATGTCACAAAAACACTGGTATTCCTATCTTTGTGGGGATAATTGGTCCCCACAACGTGATAATTACCAGGTACACACACACACACACACACACACACACACACACACACACTCACTCTCTCACCCACTAACTCACTAATTCACTCTCTCTCTCTCTCTCTCTCTCTCTCTCTTTCTCTCTCTCTCTCTCTCTCTCTCTCTTTCTCTCTCTCTCTCTCTCTCTCTCTCTCTCTCTCTCTCTCTCTCTCTCTCTCTCTCTCTCTCTCGCGCTCTCATGCTATCTTACACGATGCTTCCTCGCTGTCATTTGTAATTAGCAACAGGAAATGTGGCACATTATACTAAACTTTTAAATGGTTCACCTATGTTTACATGCTTAAATGCCTATTTACTACTGTTCCCTTTAATTCTTATTCCACAGCGTGGCAGTGTCATGTGTGCGAGGGCCCTTCCATCACTGCTTGCAGTTTTAATCTTTGTCTTGTAGTTTTAATCTTTGTCTTGTTACTCCAAAGTATAGAGAGACCCAATAGTCTTTACCTTTCTCAATATGAGCTCTAGCAAAAGGCTTTTTGTGCATTGGCTTTACCAGTGGCTTCCTCTGTGGATGACAGCCATGCATGCCTCTCCTTTGCACTGTACGTCCGTTGTGTGGTGTCACGGGAAAGAACCCAGATTGACTTTCTAATGATTTAGACAACTGTGCTAAACTTGCATAATGATTTTTTTCAACATCTCTTATCACAAAACACTCTTGACAAGGTGTTAACTTCAGTGGACGTCCTGGACATCACAGAGAGCTTCACAGAAGTCCTTTTTTAATTTTTGGATCCCTTTCGTGACCGTATTCAAACTTATTAGCAATGCTTAACTAATTATCTTGAAACCTTGAGCTTTTTGTGCAAAGAAATGATTTTATTTCTTACATCTTGAGACATTTCTTTACCATGTGGTGCTATTCTGTCACCATTACATGAGAATGGATTTTCTCTCTTAAATACCACTCTCAATTGCCAGTTATCCTGTGGCCACCTGTGTGATGATTAATTATTATTATCATTTTCTAGTGAATTCCTGTTAATTACACTTTATAAAATTTTTTTGCTAACATATTCATCGGGGTGTACTAATTTTTGCAACACCTCATTTGATTTAAATGAGTTATTTTTTGAATCCTAAAGATGGTCAGTGACTTTTACTCTTTTGTTAATAAAAGTAAATGTTTAATAAACTATTTTGTATAAAAGAAAGGAAATTGGTCTCATATTTACTAGCAAATGAAGAAAAATCTTAATTTTCAAAACGGGATACTAATTTATGCTGTGCACTGTATACCATAATTCCTCAATTAAAGACCGGGGCCTTAATTTACCTAAACTGCCGAAGGTAACAGGCTTTTATTTGAAGCAAGCTTTTATTAGAGACAGGCCTTTATTTCAAATTCCATCTGTTTGATAAATAATTGTTTTAAATTAGCCGTTAAATTTAAATTAAAAGCGATAGTGTTCTAGTGGATAGAGATCATTCATTTTTTAAACGTAATTTTTTTTGTTATATATATATATATATATAAATATATATATAAATATATATTTGAAAGAAGATATTTGTTTGAACACCACTTTTTCAAGCACATTTGACAGTTCTTAAGATCATAAGGATCCAGATTTGGCTTTTTAAGATAGGGCTCAAAAATAGCTTGCTTAAAGCAAAGCGGTATAATGCCATTTTGTAAAATACTATTGTAAGGGTTTTGTCTTGTATTATGTTGTGTTCTGTACCTTTATTTTGACACCCTGTTCTGTTCCAGCTTTTATTTTGAAATATCATCATGCCATGCTTCACTTCCCACTTCCTGTTTGAATTGTATAAAGCCACTTCAGATCTGTTCACTCATCGCGGATTATTACTTAGTATGCTTAGCCTGTTTAGCCTGTCTGTGTTCCTAGTGTTTATCTGTTAACCTGTATCTTGTTTTGTATCTGCCTGTTTTTGACCCGTGCCTGTTATTTGGATATCGATTGTTTTTCTGCCTGCCCTGACCATTTGCCTGTTTATTGGATTACGTTTTGGATTGCCCCTTACTGGATGTGTTTGCCTGCCCTTTGGGATTTACTTTAATAAACCTTCTTTTGCACATGGATTCATCTCTCCATTGCTTTCTTTAAAGCACACACGTTACAAAAAGACAAAAAGATCACTTCAGGTGAAGGATGACATTTCGAATATCAGAGATTGACACCAAATCAAACTGACTGAAAGAAACCATTTCCGTTAAATCTTTTAACACTGAGGTTGCTACCACAGGTAAAAAACTTGATGCCATTTATTTTCTCAACAAAGAAATGATAAAAAGAGTCACACGTCACAGATGCTACGACAAGGCTAGGTTTTATGCTTGGGAAGATCAATCTAGTTATAGCAGCAAAAAGTTCACGAGAAGGATTATTAGCAATCACATTGGACATATAGCATGCTCTAGAATCTTTCATCGCTTTTTGATAATTTGTCAAACTTTCCCTCAGCATATGTAGGAAGAACTGCAACCTATCTTTCCTCCGTCTCCTTTCTATTCTCCTATATTTTCGCCTAAGAGCCCGGGTTTGTTTGTTTAGCCACAGTTGTGTTTTAGTTTTCCTTTCCTCCATTTTATATGGAGCAACAACGTCCATAATATTCATACACACATAGTTAAACTTTTTGGTCAACTCATGCGGGTCAATCGAGGGGGATGCTAACTCAATAGTAGGAATTAGTGGAGAAGCAATAAAATTATTTTAAAATTCTGATCACCCCATTCTGCAAATGGGGTGAGTGTACGGGAACATTCCACCGACAAAGGAGCAGGAGGACATACACTTGGGAGATTTACATTAAAAGCACTGGACAGTGATCTGAAAAACTATGTGGAATAATATTAAGATCACAGATCAAGATTCCTAAAGACAGAACAAGATCAAGGGAATGTCCAAGTTCATGTGTGCTAGTCCTAACAGATTGAGTCAAATTAAAAGAGTCCAACATTCCCAGGAATTCAGCAACCATAGGTTTTCCTCGGCAGCAAACATGGACATTTAAATCACAGACAATTAAGATTGCATCTGACAATAAAACAATTTGAGACAAAGAGTCCAAGCAATCTTCAATGAAACCTTTGTGATGTGTAGGTGCACAATAAATATTTACACAAACACTGGATTTTTATAGTCCAGCATCATCAGTTGGGCTTCGAAGCTATGATAGTTCTTTAAAGGTAATAGGCAACATTTAAAACGTTTGTTAAAAATGATAGCAATGCCACCGCCCCGGCCAAAGTTTCTAGGAGAAGTGTAAAAGTTTTTACTTAGATATGGAAATAAACTAGTAACCGTAAACTACATATTACGTAGTCATTATGAAGCCTTAAAAAATGAAAATAAGTAAGTAAATAAATAAATACCAAGTGTTTTACAGACTTAAGCACTCGCAATTGTTGTGAAGTGATGAAAGCAAGCATAGAGTAAATGACGTCACCATTCATTCAGCGATACAGAAAGCATCCAGACAGCAATCTGTTAATAATGATAATAACTTTTGTCCTAACAATATACATTCAGAATACTTGCATAATGTAACTTGTTAGTTACATCAACAATGTTTGCAAATGTGGATCAGAAAGACAAGCAGTCTAAGTTACTGCAGACAACCGGTGCACGAGAATACAACACAAAAATATCAGCACAAGCCTGTAAAACACTAAACTTATTAGCGGTTTGTGAAAAATAAATCAATTCCCTCTGCTCACGCCTATGTCCAAAGGTGCCACCATACCTAGACTAGAGCTCGCGAAGCTCTACTCCGAGTGGGGGAGCGCACCAAGGCTAAAGCCAATCGCCACCGGTCCAAGCCTCCCGTGTCGTCGGTCAAAAAGTGTGGCTTTCTACTCAGAACATTCCGATGCGTTCCGTCTCGAATAAGCTTGCTTCCAAATTTATTGGCTTGTTTGCTGTCGCCAAAATCATTAACCCGGTGACAGTTCGCCTTAACCTCCCTCCTGTGTACAAGAGAATTCATCCTGCGTTTCACATTTTTAAAATCAAACCTGTTTTCGTTAACGACTTAACCCGCCTGTTCCGGTTCCCCCCGCCTTGCCTCGTAACAAGGGAACCAACCTATTCGGTCAATCGTATTGTGGACTCTAGGCGGAGGGGACGCGGATTTCAGTTCTTGGTTGACTGGGAAGGTTACGGTCCGGCGGAGAGAAGTTGGGTGCCTGCTCGGGACAAACTGGATCACACCCTCATTGATGACTACCATAAACAGGTAAAGCAGGCTGTGAACGTCACGTGACATCCTAGGGGAGTGGGTACTGTCACGGTAGGCAAACACACAAGGTGTGTTCGACTTCATGCTGCGCTGCGCAGACCGATCGGTGGCTGACTTGAAGCAGTGCATTCCGGTTATTAATTTTGTCCGACTTCAGCTGGCGCTGCAGGCACGTGACTGTGTCATATGGTTTTTAAGTACCGCGAGAGCGCTTCGAGAGTAGCCGGCTAGCTCAGCCGGTGCAGCTTCTCCAGAGCGGCTGCACCGAGTTGTGATGACGTAACAGCTTTACGTGATTGGCTGCCTCACTAATGACAACGATCACGTGCGTTTCAAGTTTAATCCAACCTTTAGTTCCACTAATAAACATTATAAATTCATGTTTTAAAACAGGAAAAAAAACTTTAATATGCTTAAATATGTTATATTGTGTCGTATAATAAAATAAAAATGAAAATTCCAAACTCTATTGGTATTTTAATAATATAGACTGGTTTCCCGTTATTTTCGGGAATACATTATAAGCAGCAATTAAAATATTCGATATAAAATGTTTCTGGTTGCAACTTTTTATTAAAAGGTTTGTTTTTATCAAATTCAGCATCTAATTCACTTCATTTGCGATTAAAAACAAGGAAACACGGCGCACACGTCACTACGGCAAGCAGCAGGTGTTCGGCTTGACGGCTCCATCTTCAGTTACTCCCTCGACTGCAAGCGGCAAATCTCGCCGATCGGTCTGCGCAGCGCCGGATGATCTCGAACACACCTACTGTTTCCTCCGTGTCTTGTGCGTGGTGTTTACTCACCTGTGATGTCATGTGCTCGTTATCCCGATTCCCTGCACCTGTGTTGATTGTCCAGCTGCTCATCATTACATGCTCTCCATAAATACTCACTCAGATCTCTGTTCCCTGCCAGATCCTTGCTTTATGTCGGTCTACGTATCGTTTGGATTATATTGTATAGCGTGTGGATTGTTTATTGTGTCGTCTTCGTGTTGGATGTTCCGGTCTTCACCAGTTGGATTATCACCATAGACCCACTCCACCAACGGCACAAGCAATCACCATCACCCGCTTACCACCGTAGTCCTTCGATCACTGTTACCGTGATCTGGACATTAGTGTTTGTTCCTGTTTACCTGTGTCATTTCCAGTGTTTCAATAAACCTGTGTTTACATTTCCTGCGACTGCTTCCTGTGTGATATCTATTGTTACATTTTCACCAGCTACCACCACAAGTAAATTTGAGATCTATAGGAAATACTGCAGTGCCATATGCACTAAAAGACGCAGTTTAAAAAGAGTTAGACAGGTTAGAAAAAGCAGGTATTATCTCAAAGATAGAACATAGTCAAAGGGCTGCCCCGATTGTTGTTGTACCCAAATCAGACAAGTCAATTCATATCTGTGGAGACTATAAGGTCACGGTTAATCAGAGAGTGGAGGAGGAGAACTATCCACTACTGAATGATCCGAAGATCTTTTTGCCACACTGGCCGGGGGCACTCTCTTTAGCAAATAAGACCTGCTACATGCCTACCAACAGCTGGAGTTAGAGAAGGACTCAGAGAAGTATTTGATAATAAATACTCACAAAGGACTGTATGTTTATTATAGACTTTCATATGGAGTGTCCAGTGTCCCTTCTATGTTCCAGAATGTAATGGACCAGATCCTACAGGGCTTAGAAAATGTGACCTGCTTCCCAGATGACATACTGGTCACAGGCAGAACCAAAAAAAGGAGCACCTGACGAACCTAGAGGAAGTATTGAGCCGGTTAGAGAGCTACGGGGGTAGAGTAAAAAAGGGCAAAATGTACTTTCATGCAGGAGAAAGAGTATTTAGGGCATCTGATAGATAGAGAGGGACTTCACCCCATTGAGACAAAGGTTGCTGCCATAGTAAATGCCCCCCAGCCCACAAACGTCACAGAGCTACGGTCATTTCTAGGGTTTTTAAATTATTATTGCCGTTTCATGAAAGACCTATCGACCATACTGCAACCGCTACACCAACTTCTAAAGAAAGAAGTCAACTGGAAATGGACACCAGAGTGCACTGCAGCATTCAAAAATGCAAAAGAACAACAATTAATGAAGAGCTCAGTAGTAGTTCACTATGACTCAAAGAAACCGCTGAGATTAGCTTGTGGCGCATCCCCTTATGGAATAGAAGCAGTCATGTCACACATAATGGAAAATGGGGACGAGAAACCAATCGCCTTTGCATCATGCACACTGACAGAGACTGAAAGTAAATATAGTCAGATAGAGAAGGAGGCTTTGGCCGAAAGTTCAGTTTAATAACTGATCACAAACCTCTCCTTGCCATCTTAGGACCAAAATCTTAAATTCCCACACTAGCCGATTTGCGTATGCAGCGATGGGCGCTGAGACTGATGGCTTATGACTACAGTATAGAGTACAGAACGTCAGCAGAAAATGCAAACGCAGATGCGTTATCTAGACTGCCGGAAAAAGAAAAGACAATACAGCGGAGGAGAACAGCATCTTTTATTTCTCATTAGTAGATGAGCTCCATGTGCAGGCTACAGAGATTGCACAGAGCACTCTCAAGGATCTAATCCTATGCAAGGTACTGGAGCTGACTCGTTCCGGAGTTAAATCAAGGATGATACACTGAAACCATACTTCACCCGAAAGAATGAACTGTCTGTGGAACAAGGATGCATTCTGTGCGGAAATCAATATATTGTTTTATGTGAATGAGTGGGTAAAATGGGTTTTACAACTTTTTGTAGCAAATTCTCAACTCTACAAGATCCAGTACTTTTTTGTTTGTCAAAACAATGTTGGTATGTCTTCATTGGCCTTATTTCAGAAACTTTCTTTTTTTATTAACCAAGTATACACAAAAATTCCTCACAAATATAAACATGTAAATGCATGTTACTCACATATAATTGTAGCACAAGTTTTGTTGAATGCAGTGTTATGTGATATTAGCCATAAATATGTTTAAAGCAAGACAAATGTAAGAGCATGTCAAAACCTCTGAAAGTCTCCCAAAATGGTCAGACCCCAGGGGGTTAATTGAAATAATCCCCTCTCTATTTCTAAATGGGTTTATAATCTCTTTAGCCTTGAGAAAGAGAGATTTCCTTTAGCCACAGTCCATAAAGTGGATTCTGTGACCTCAGAATCCATTATCTCTGCGAATTCAAAAATCTTTGCAGTTATAAATTGACAAAATATTTATTTAAAAACAGAGAAGA
Organism: Paramisgurnus dabryanus; assembly: GCF_030506205.2. Taxonomy (NCBI): domain Eukaryota; kingdom Metazoa; phylum Chordata; class Actinopteri; order Cypriniformes; family Cobitidae; genus Paramisgurnus; species Paramisgurnus dabryanus. The sequence continues at coordinate 48,741,266 of NC_133342.1, forward strand.
CTGAAAATGCTAAAAGGAACAGTTTCACAGATATATACTCAAACTTTTCAGGTTTTAGAACATAGACTGAAACATATAGCCATCATAGTTTCATTTAAGCATCTTCTGTCTTAGGCCCAACATTTCTTATCAGTAGGAACGTGAAAGCAGATTTTAAATGGGGAAAAAAGTGGGTCATTAGGTGACTGTGAGGGACCCTTTTTGTTTCCGAGCCACCCTGACGGTCCCGTTCCAGGGAGGAAATCTCGACCAGCTAGCCTGGCCCTACGAACCATTTTATCATTCTCGGCCCTTTAAGAGACGGATCACTTCCCGTTTTATTCTCAGTTGGGTCCACTTGGGGGCCCAACGCCCACATGATCCATAAAATAATTAATTAAAGTAATTTCCATTTTTCCTCCCTGGGCTATGGTTTTCTTCTCTTTCAGGCGCTGCATGACTCTCGTCCAACGGTCAGCGGTTATGCCTCCTGATGTCCTATCAGGTAAGTCAAGTGTAGTGAGGAACGCTTGCTCTCCCCTCCTCACTCCAACCACGACCCATGTCATTCTGACATCTCGGCACGGCTCCGTGCCCATAGTTCCCACCACTCCTTAAGGCACATGTGTCAAATACAAGGCCCGCGTGCCAAATTAGGCCTGTGGCACATTTTCATCCGGCCCGCACAATGATATAAGTTTTTAATTAATCTTGGACCGCTTCAATTCAGAATGCGCAGCATTGCACTACAATTCCCAGCAAGCACTGTGGACGCACTGCGCACCAAACATGTGATCTCCACGTCTAGCACGAGACAGCTCTAGTCCAGCAGCGCACTGACAGGATTCCAGCATTACTGAAATGGTTACAGCAGCATTCCTGTTCTTCTTTTAACCAAAAATGTGGTCAGTCAGCCAGAAACAGTCAGGACGTTTTTTTCAGGTGCAAGTTTTTATCAGCCAATGTTACTTAGTGTTATTTCATTATGCCCCATTCGATCTTGAACATTTAGAAAAAATAAACAAACAGTTGAACTTGACAAGCGGACATTTCAGGAAGAAGTCAGCAGATGAGTGGTATGTTTATCATTAATTGTCACAATGTGATGCACGGAGGTATAAATATGAAACTATAAATAGAACTACCAAAAAAGAAAATACTGATGAATTAGTAAAGATATTTAAATAACAATGAAATCATGTCGCCATAAAACCTGCTTTGGATAGAAAACGCAAGGTAGGCACATGTACCAATATTCAGGGAACAACACTGAATGTCAACAATAATTTTAATCAAAAGATCTTTATATATATATATATATATATATATATATATATATATATATATATATATATATATATATATAACAACTGATGTTTTATATGTTTTTTTACTTATTACTTATTTTATTTAACATGAATTTTTTTCAAGAATCACTAAATGAGATTAAAACTCTTCATATCACGGTCTGTAAAAATAGCGCTGTTTGTGGTACACAAACGGTTAACAGATCTTGTTCTCTGCGATGAGTCCCGCCTCTGTAACTCGGATCGCTAATAGGATTGGCTTTCCTTTTCTCAGTCCCGCCCCCCAACCTACGTAGCTTTATGTAAGCTCAATTCGTTTGAAACAAAGCACCAGTCTGACGCGATATGAAATGATTATACATGCAGACTACCAGTAAGTGAGTGAGGAAGAAAACATTCTTATATTAAAGGTGACATAGAATGATTGAACGGGGTATTTATTCTTGTTCTGTGACGTGACATGTAGACAAAAATGTTTTTGTTTGGGTCTGTAATGCCTTAGAAGCTTCCTAAAAACCTCTCTCAGATAGCTCTATTAGGTTGGGGGATTTTAAACAAGTGGTTTTGCACCTATTTGGCTCCCCCTACTGGCTTAACTTGCAATCTCATTACTGATTGGCCGACTTTTCTGCCACTCAAAAAATGTAGCCAATTATTTTAAAGTGGAGGGGCAGTTAGATGCCTCTGATGTCATAAGCATCAGTTTTTCAGATTGGGCTGTTTTCTGGCTGACATTTCTAAAAGAGGAATTTCTATGAGACTGAGATGTTAAGCATATCTAGAACTTTTTGTATGTTTGTGAATGCGGGTAGACTACCATTATTCAACAAAGACAAGGTAAAAATGTTTTTTCATTCTCTGTCCCCTTTAACAGTTTTATGCACACAATACGGGACACATAATGATTCAGGGACAGTGTTTATAGGGCAATCCCATATTAACCTGAGGAGTTGCAAACTAAGTTGTATCACTATAGTCAGGCCCGGATTAAGAGGACTTTGGGCCCTGGGGCTATAGCAAACACCAAAGGCCCCCCTTCATCTGATTGCCAAGCCAGTCTTCTACCGCAATAGCCTACATATTTTTTGTTATTATTAATCAATGTATTTAATTAATGTTTTTCTTTATCATTATTTATTATTATTATTTTTGCACACTAAAGAGTTCAGGCTATTTAACACAGTAACCCTCAACTGCACAGATTTTGGGAACATTTTATTGATAAAACATTTGTACTCTATGTAGTGCATTTACTCCAGATATGAACTCAAAAACATAAAGGTTGCCAAAAATCAGCAAAAACATTACTCCTACTTCAGTCATACTTCCTCAATAAGTACTTATCCATGAATAATTTAGGGATAGTTCAAAAACATCACCCTCATGTTGATAGCATGAGGGTTATTAATAGCCTACATTTACACTGCATTTACAATTACATAAATGCTATGATTGTTATTTTAGAAGAGTTTATTGAAGAGCTAATATACAAGGTGATTTTGGCTACACTACCTCTCAAGCATTGCAGAGCTTTAGGCTACTGATGCTCTTCTCATCTTGTTGTGTTTATGAGCGCTTTTAATTTTAAATGCAAGTGATAGTTGGATTGTAGATCGCGTATGGCGAAGACAATTCAGCGCAAATTCAAAAATATGAGAGAATACACTGTTACACAGAACTACAGAACGCGCGCGCATAACGCACTGCACCATAGGGAAGGAGAGAGCTCGCACACAGAGAACCGATGTGTGTGTGGGAAAACACTACTAACCTTTCGTTAAGTCATGATAAAGTCTGTCAGCCGTCTTCTCTGTCAGTAACATCTGTTGATGTTTACGTGAAAATACAAGTACATTGAAAAATGACATGAAAACCCCGCCAACTTTTAATTCTTTCACTCAGTGTCATGTGAGAGATGCACTGTCAAGGTGCCGCACACAGCATGAGACAGAGAGCGCGTGCGCACGAGAGAGGCGCCGCTGGGCCCTAGGAATAGTGAATGAAGCCGTTTTAAATATTAAAATAAAAATGTAAATGGTAATCATGAAAAATCTATTCGTGGTGCCCAGTGTTGATTCTGTGGCGGCGCGCCACAAATAATGTATGGGAAACACTGCGATTATCATCCAAATAGTGCTTAACTCATTAACTTCAGCTGCTTGCTTACCCTTTTCGACATATAAAACACGCGGATCGGGGACGAGGCAGGGAGGTGAAGCTTGGTTTTCCTTTTTTTTGTGAACCACTATCACTCTTTTCATCATTTTTGAACTCCAGCGGAGATGGGTCTGTCTGCAAGAGAGGGGCGTAACTATTGCTCCAGCGAGCGTTTTATAGCGCTACAATGTTCATGAAACCATAACGAAAAGAGGCGTTTCCCAACGTCTTGGCGCAAATTGTAGAGTTAATTTGATTGGGCGGTGAATTATATAATTCAAGTCACATTTTCCAATAACGTCTTGTTATTTTATTATACACAAATCAACCACCTATGATTTGACAATCTCATTTCCTCCAGCCAATCACGGGCCCCCTAATCCCGCGGGCCCTGGGGCTTCAGCCCCACCTAGCCCTTATGTTAATCCGGCCCTGACTATAGTGCACACTGAGCTGTCTGCATGTAGTTTATTAGCGATGCGAGTTAAAGCGTCTGCTAAATGCGAGTTAAAGCGTCTGCTAAATGACAAAATGTTTAATTAAAGAAAGCACAAACAATAAAAGAAAGCAATAAAAAGAAAGCACCAAAAATAAAATAATTGCTAACTACAGTAGTTTATTTTTTTATTATTATTTTTGGTTTGTGATTTTTTTGTGATGGCTGAAGAATAAGTATAATGTGTTATAATTTTTCTGCTGGAGCAGATTGGGAGGAAATCTGATGGTACAGTATTGTATTTGCCCAGTCAGAATCTTCATTGGCATCACAAAAAAGTAAAAAATAAAAATAAAATATGCCTATTTTATATTTGTTGTTTTTGACATGTAACATTAATACATATGACACCTAAGATTAAGATAACATTATTTAAATCCCCACCGATGTCAAAATCAAAATTTTGTCTTTGCTTTAGCTAAATGACTGTGCTCATTAGTGTTCAAAATGTATATTTGCAAAGAAAAGTGAATGGTTTTATTTATTACTGTGTTCATGTTCATTTAAGTAAATTCAATTAAGTAAATTCAATTCTTTACTTATGAGCAATTTGTGGCCTAGTTGTATTTTAGTTTGTATGGGTAATGTCAGCATGATAATGTTTGGCCCTCATAAGGGGACATTTTTTTCCGATCCAGCCCTCAGCTTAAATGAATTTGACACCCCTGCCTTAAGGGATCAGGTGGTAAACTGGCAAGTGCTCCCTTCCGGGGGAGAGGATCCAATTCTGTCATTGTTGTGTTCAGTGGGCAAACTGCACCTTTATGGAACACATGCGTAACTTTAGAACTTCTGATCAGCTCTTTTGTCTGTTTTGTCGGACAGCAAAGGGGGAATGCTGTCCCCAAACAGAGGTTGTCGCATTGGATTGTAGACACCATCACTTTAGTTTACCGATCTCAGGAGCTTCCATGTCTATTTGGAGTGAGGGCATACTCCACTAGAGATGTTGCCTCCTCTTGGGTAATGGCACAAGGCGCCACTCTAACAGACATCTGTAGAGCTGCGATACCTTGCATGATTTTATAATCTTTGTGGGGAACCAGTGTCAACCGACCTCCAGGGTAATAACACTTAGCCGGTTGCTGGCCAGGCATCTTGCTTGTCTTAGCACCTTCTCCTCTTCTTATGAGAGTAGGGTCCTATGCCAACATGAACTTTCGGATGAATGGGTTGGTACTTTTCCATCATTGGCTTTCCGAGACAAACTGAGTGGAGCAGTTTTCATTGTTCAGTATTTTTGAGACCATTGTCTATCTTCATACGAGCTCCCCCAGTGGGTGAGTTATGGTCTCCGTAGTGCCACTTTTTCTATATCCTTTATTTTTGGGACATTCCCAGTATACTTCAGTACCCTGTGGCTAAGTCAAAGCTATCTGCTGGTGTTACTGGTGAGGGGTCTTCTCCTCCTTCTCAGATGAGGACCCCTTGCACTTTACTGGAAGGTAATGATATCAATAAGGGGGCAGTACGGCACATTGTACCTGCCTAAGTGTCAGGAACCACGCAACTCAGGAATCCCAGTGCAGAGGGTTTATTGATGGTACACAGTATCAGTGGGTATGTATAAGAGACTAACACTCAATGTCTTCATGTAATAAATGTAAATGTATATGTATGGAAAAACACTCAAAGTGGGAAACACAGCAGGCCTGTAGACATCCACTAAATCCGTTGACACACGATGTAATCTTCGCAGGGTATAGAGAGAGCTTCCTGGCCGGGCACAGAGAGAGAGAGAGATGGCTCACGGAGTCTTCAGCTGACTAAGTGCTGGACAGCGCACGCTCCCGGTCAGCACGAGCCACTGGACGGCGTCCGGAGTATCACTGATGCAGAGGGAGAAACTCGACTGTTGCCACACCAGTCGGGTAACACTTGATAGCAGCGAAGAAGAGACAACCAGCTGGGATGGAGGATGAAGACTGAATATAATCCACAACAGAGTGTTAACGGGACAGGGAATCTAAGGGGCAAAGGCAGCAGAAAGTACGGATAAAAATCAGAAAACTTTCAGAGCTAAGACTAGACAAGAACTAGCAACGCTAGCGGGCACGAACATACAAAGACGAACTTGCAAAGAACAAAGGAAACGAGGGGAATTTAAATCAAACCGGATTGGACAATAATAAGAATCAGGTGCGGGACGCCGGTGAGAGAAGTCAGAGGTAATGAGATCACCAGGTGGAGGACGCGCACGTGTGGAGCTGTCAAAACAAAAACACAACACATAGTGAAACAAAGACAAAGCAGCCAATGAGACCGAAATCATGACACTAAGCTTGCTTTATGGATGTCAAGACATGGGTCTGAGTTGGGCGTTTTATAAAGGCACCTTACACTGTTTATTGACACAACGTCGAGTAGAAGACAGAAAGGGAATGACTCGTTATGTATGTAACCACGGTTCCCTGATGGAGGGAACGAGACATTGTGTCCTCTGTGCCACAATGCTGCCGACTAGTCTGATGTGAGCCATTTCAAACTCCTCAAACACGAGCAGTGAATGGTGTTTGCCGTCTCCGTTTTATACACCCAATCGTGGGGTGGTATGCCAATACCATTCTTGCAATTCCATTGAAATTTCATTGGCGTTTAACACACAAATCAGAGCAGATTGGCTCTAAAGAGCACACCCCTTACTGAAACATGAGCAAAAAAGGAACCCCAGCCTATGATCGCCTTGGCAAACTGAAGCCGGTCTATCAGCAGATACGGACTGCATGCAAGACTTTTTTTCATCCTCATCAGGACATTGCAGTAGATGAACGAATGGTGGCATCAAAGGCCAGGATTGGGCTAAAACAATATATGAAAGACAAGCCAACCAAATGGGGGTACAAACTTTTTGTTTTAGCTGACTCCAAATATGGCTACACATGGGATTTTTTATCTATGAGGGCTGAACAAACTAAAGGACTCGGCTATAAATCTGTGATGGCACTGGTGGATAAAAGAACCTTAGAAACACGCTACAAGCTGTACATGGACAAATTCTATACCAGTCCATTACTCTTCAGAGACACCCTTCAGAAGGGTATTTGGGCCTGCGGCACAATTCGCAGCAACCGGGTGGGCTTCCCGCAAGCCACTGACAACAGGCTGCCCAGAAATGCTTCCCGTGGGACTGTTTGTTGAATGGATGGAAACAAGGGAGGTGCTCATGTACTACTTCTCGATTCAGCAAATGGTGACTTCAAGGTACAGAGGAGGATCAAGACAGGTGGTGGAGAATGGATGGTGCAGACTATTCCCATACCTACTGCTGTGGTTGACTACAACAAGTGAGTTGAATTTACATAAAATAAAAAAGTTACATAAAATATTGTGTAGATATGTTTACATTTTATTTACTCTGTTAGGTTTGACTTTAGATCTGAAATATGTCCTGTTATTTGGATAACTCTCCGATGCCCTCATCGGATATTACAGCGTCCTCAAAAAGACCAGGAAGTGGTACTGTGCCCTGTTCTACCACTTGATATTGCCATGGTGAATGCATTCATCTTTCATCAGCAGATGGCTCTAGCACGGAAACAAAAACCCAAAACCCAAAGAGAGTTTCGTGAAGCCCTGGTTCTGGCAGATTCAATGCCACATCAATGCCACAGGCCCAAATACATCACTGAAACCAGTGATGATTTGAGGAGGAGATTCAGAGTGTGCCATCAAAAAACACTCATAATATGCCAGGCATGTAATGAACACCTGTGTTCCAGGCAACAAAAGACTGTTTCAACCCCTGGCATGTGAGCACAATTTGTAGTTTAAACCTAAAAAGTTGTACAAAGTGTAAAAGTTGTGAAAAGTTGTACAAAGTTTATAAATGGTGGAAAAGATGTAAATAGTTTGAGTATTCTAATAATTGTTTTATTTTTTCTTATAAGCTCCATTTGTCACATGTTCAGAAAGGCATAAACGTTATATATGTGAATAATTTGTATAAAAAGTCAAATAAAAAAAAATGTTTCTGTATGTTTTGTGTTGTCAGATGTCAGTTCCAGTAACTAAATGCTCTGAGACTTGATGCAACAACACAAAGGCCACTAGGAGTCACCCCCTAGTGGCCTTTTGTGTTGTTGCATCAAGTCTCACAGAAACCTCATTTTTTAAGATATCAAGATGAAATTTGAAAATAATCTTGATTAGACTTAAGCACTTTAAACTGTAGAACATATTTTTTAAATATATACATTTATTAGAATAAAACAAAAAAAAGACATGTTCATAACAATAAACTTAAACTTCCATAATTTTTAGAAAAAAGTATCTTTTTTAATGATTCTACTTCAGGAATAATCTGCCATGTGTCTTCTTTCAAATAAGACCACCTTATGTTTATATTCCAAACCATTCTTGAATTACAGCTATTTAAGTTTTTATAGTGCATTTTCATGTGTATCCTAAAAGGGGGGGGGGGTGACACTTAAGAGGTTAATTGAATCATTACCTGTCTAAAACAAAACACTTGTGACTCCCGCACTAAGGGTAAATTAAACGTAATCCCCTTCATGTTAATCTTACGTGTGACAAACTAAAACTAACATAGATTCTGTAAGCTGTAGTTTTTTAAGATTCAACATCAAATATTCTAATTAAAACACACTTACAGTCTTAAATCAGAAGCACAAGAATTTCCAAGCCAAGTTGAAAATGCCTTGGGGCATTTCAGATTGAGGCATTTTAGGCAGGTCTGGATCAGCGATCTCTTCAGAATTTAGACCGAATTTTGTAACTATGCAGATCTTATATGCACAAACAGCCAAATAACCAAATAACCAACTATATAAAAAGAAAGCATTAAATCATGTTATTACACGGCTCTCTGGAATGCTTGATTCTGATTGGTCAGTTGAGACATTTGCAGTTCTTTTCAAATAATAAGAGACTAAGTAATAACGCATAGCCGGTACTACTTGTACGATTAAAATCGCTCCGCGCCAATAAAGATTAATAAAGATTACTGTTTGGCGCCATCTTGTGACAAACACTCGACAACCACGACAAGACACAAAGCTTACTGAGACTGATCTTGACAAAATAGAGCATGACAGCTACGAAGCCAACACACAAAAAAATACAGAATGGGCATTAAAACTTCTCAAAGACTGGCTAAAAGAAAAAAAATGGAGACAGACATGTATGAAGCAGAGGATCTTAATAAGGTATTACGATCATTTTATGCATCTGTGCAAAGTTTCGCGGAAGGATAAAAATGTTAATTTAAAACAAATATGCCAATAAAATGTTTCAAATTCATATTCATGTCTGGTTTTTTTCTTATGTGACAAGTAGCCATGTAATAAGCGGGATAATGTAGAGGCAGCCAGTAGTTATCGGGAAATAAGCCCCTTCAGTGTGATACAAGACTCCTTGTATACAAGGGTCCTGATCACACTGTCGGGGCTTATTTCCCGATAACTACCGGCTGCCTCTACATTATCCCTTACTTATATGATCTCAATTCAGAGAAACGACCGGTCCTGTCACAGACGCCGCTTTGCTGTGTGTGTTTTTTGTTTCGCATGTAAAGAGCAGCTTGCATGTTGTCTCCTGCATCTGCCGTGCTATCTTTCAACTGGCTGTAGCTAGCAAAGTTAGAGTAGGGTTGACTCACAGCACTTCACACGTGTGTTTTTTTTTTCGGTTTGGCAAGCCACATGACATGGGGGACATGACATGGGGCGTAGCAGCAACGATGATTCCATTTTTTATTTCGAAGTACGAGGTTGTGACTTAATTTCAATCGATTTAGATTTAAAATCAAAATCGTGACACCCTTAATTCCGATGCGTGCTTACTGTGTTGTATACGGTAATTTAGTCACGTCGTGTTTAAAGTTTTGTTTCTACTTTACTATATGCATTGTCATTTATGTATTATCTTTAGCACCCAGAATCTTTTGTAGCTCAAACATATTTGTGTTCGGCTGCTATTTTTACACATTCATGTATTTAAAATATTTTCCCACATGTAATGATGGGGAATAAGGCTAAGGTCTTCAATGCGACCCGCCCCTTCAAATAATCCATTTCGCCAGACGGCATCAGAACCATGTTACAAAATAGCCTATTACTTATTGCTTTTGATGTTTTTGAATGTAAAACCACACAAACATCATAAGGAGACCTCAGACAACAGTATAAAACAATAAAATCAACCGTTTCATTGCCCCTTTAAACCTGTACTGATGAGTGCTTAAAGGGGTCTGTTAGGGCTGTGCGATTTAGGGAAAAAATCTAATTGCACTTTTTCTGCCAGGAATTGCGATTGCGATTCGATTTGCGATTAAATTTTGTAGCAGATGCAATGTGCATCTGCCTCTTTAGATGGTTAGATCTTACTGATACTGCTTATGGGTCTGGTGATTTAACTGTATTCTTATGTTTTTTTTTTTTGTGAAAATAAGGAAACAAAAACAAAGAAATTAAGAATATAATTAACACTTCTTAATGTATGAAATGTAAAATGATCTTTAGCTTGGACTAACACTGACACAGTATTTAAATAAGTGGGTTCATTATAGCTGCAACTTTAACAACAATTTAAAATATTTAAATGGGTGACTGAGTTTTACTAGAAAGATTTGAATGCATGTTTGTTTGTTTTTGTAATCAAAGAACTGTAATACTCAACTTCATAACTATCAAAATATTAAAAAGCTACATTTGGGATTTTTTAAATGAATATAAAATCCAAATGCGTTCAATGTCATGTCATTTCATTCAAGTGACATTAGCAACCCAGTTAAATGGTATTAGTTTGTTTTAAATAAGGAGCCAGGCTTGTAAGCATTGTTGGGCGTGTGTGTGTGTGTAAAACGCATCATCCGTTTTGAGAGACGCGGGCGTGAAGTCTTGAGATGCGGACTTGCGGAGACAGGCGGGAGTATTTAATAAGCATAGAGACACAGGCTGTGCGTGTGCGTCAAGTTTAAACACCTTGTCTGTTGTGGAAGACGCGCGCAAAGTCTTGCAATGCGGACTTGCGGAGACAGGCGTGAGTATTTAATAAGCATAGAGACACAGGCTGTGCATGTGCGTCAAGTTTAAACATCTTGTCTGTTGTGGAAGACGCGCACAAAAAGTCTTGTGATGCAGACTTGCGGAGACAGGCGTGAGTATTTAATAAGCATAGAGACACAGGCTGTGCGTGTGCGTCAAGTTTAAACACCTTGTCTGTTGTAGAAGACGCACGCGCAAAGTCTTGCAATAGGGAAACGGGCGCGAGTATTTAACAAGCATTGAGAGACACGGGCTTTAAATTGAAACCCCTTGTCAGTTTAGGAGAAGCGCTGTTTTGGTTGACGTTCCTCTCACGGAGAAAGCACAGACATACTTGCGCTCGCTCAATTGGTTAGACTGTCACAAAGCCTCTCTGCCTATTTCTCAAATCGCATCATATCGCATCCTTTCGCGATTTGCTAATCGCAACGTTGCACATCGCGATTGCGGTTCGATTTCGATTAATCGCCCAGCCCTAGGGTCTGTGATTGGATGAAAGGTGTCGAAGATCATTCTTAAGTGTCACGATAAGCAACGCTGCTGTTGCTGTTTGTGGCGCCCCAAGAACTGACAGGTGGTGGATGACATAAAAAAGTACCGTGATAGGATTTCGATAGCAGTTGCCTCTGTATGATTTCTCCAAACGCTCTCGCTGAATTCTGATGTTGTCTGCTGCTCGGTTCTTGTGGTGCCTCATGAAGTCAAACAAGCCTGTTATATCAGTCACTGGTAAGATTAGCATAGCAGTCAAAAAACATGACGTCCCATATGGGACAAATAAATTAGGCTCAATATTGGTCACACCTGGACGCAAGTCTTCTTTGGAGTTCTGCCTCCCGAGCTGCTGAGCATTGACCACAGAGAAAGTGCTATCCGCATTTTACATCTTTAAAGTAATCAACAAAAATTCAGCATACCTGAAGAAGTATAGGTGCATAAGAACTGTTTAACAACACTGCCGAATACTCATAAAAGAATAGGATCCCGCATACTACCAATACTTGCAAATATTTATTAACACTCTGGGGTCGACTGCGGCGCGGGCGCCGCAAACTCTTTATTTTTCCATCACTCCGCAAAGAGACTTAAATTACTCTGCTGATTTTTGACATACAGATATGATTTATACATCATTTAAAACGTTAAAGTGTCTAGTTTTTTTCTGTCCACTCCCAATAAAAAGAAAATGTTGTGCTTTTCGCAAAATTAAGAAAATAAACATGATGCGCGTTTTGTTCTCTCTCCCTCAGTGAAGTCCTTTCAGAAACGCATCAGAAAAATAAACTGTAACTTAACGAATACTTTTCGTAAAAACAAAAGATAAATGTCTACATAATGCTTGGAATGTCTCCTTTTAAATGATGTAAGTGAGATTGAAAACAGATATTGTCATTCGGTGTAAACTGTATGAGAAGAAGTAGAGGTACCGTCTTTCTCCTGATACCTGTTTAACTGTGATGAGATGAGATCGCCACAACCCCGCGCCATTGAAGTGAACGAGCAGAAACATCCATATGCATGACTCATGCCTCCTGCAGTCAATGGATACGCAATCCACAATCCAGTCTCTCCATTCCTTGTTGTTCCATCCGATTGCACCAAACATGACATCTAAATCCTTATTTACTTGCGGATGTGTTTCAGTATCTCCAGACACGAGTGTTTTCTTTGTCTTCTGTCAAACAGTTGACGTGACGGGAACGCACATACACAAACACGCGAGTCAGGAAACTCGACGCGCTTTTTGGTATTCTTTTAAAATACGCGATTACAAACAGTACAATCCTTATTTAGTTGCGTCTAAGCATATATCTCCGCACAGCAAGTTTATTAAACACAGGATCACTCGCATGTGCACACATTCACTGCTTTCATGATCAACACGTGAGGTAATGGCGGCGGCTGTAAACAAACATTGATAAGTTTATCACGCGTGTCCCTTGTTGTGTTTCTACTATAATGATTACAAAAACACAAATAAGAGTCCAGACAATGATAGGCAGTTGTTCTTTTGAGCTTTTTACTGCACAAAAGTAAACCTCTCGCTGGCCAACCAAACACTAACCCTGTGTTCACTTTACGATGGCATCATGATTAGGCTACTATGGTTTTTAAAAGGTAACTTATACTTGTGAAATTAAAAGAAAATATTTCAATAGAGAATATATATATATATAATGTGTGTGTGTGTGTTTGTGTGTGTATTTACATTATATTGAAAAGTAAACCTTATCATGGTTTTACTACAGAGAAAGTTACATTCCTGTTGAACATCCCCACAAGGCTCATTATGTGGCTCATAATTCAACTCTTTTGTCTCTCAGCTGTCAATCACTGATTATTCAGGAGCTTTCCCGCCTCCACGCATACAGCCTTTCCCAAGCAAAAGTGTCTTAGAAATTGTAAATCAATATCTTGCTTTATGTGAATAGGCCGAATGATTTTCACATCATTTTGAAGAAAAAACTCTAGACTACTAGATCCTGTTTAGAAAAGTCTTGTTAAAACATGTTTAGAATGAGTTTTGTGGACTTTATATCAGTCCCTTAAAAATTTTGCTTTTTCAAAAACCATGCATAAACATTTTTCTCTCAAAAATACAAACATTGTGTTGACATGTTGATTATATGATATTGTAGCCCAGTTTGTGCTGAACACAGTGTTATGAGACTTTTGCCATTTATATGTTTTTAAGGAACTGAAAAAAGTAGAGTTGTTCCGATTCCGATACCAGTATCGGAAATGCGGCCGATACCACAAAAAATTCTGGCATCGGAATCGGCGAGTACTTGAACCCATGTACCGATCCGATACCATTTTCTTACTAAACCTAGTTATGCCCGTTATAGCTAACGCTGCAAAGCGAAACTCATTTCTTCTTCGCTGCTCTGAATGCAAACACCAGGAAGTTACCTCATGCGTGACGCAACCACTGTTTACTTAGACCGGCAAAGAAATGAAAGCATGCAGCCGGATGTCTGCTGTTTGTTAGTATTTCAGACTAATAAAACAAAACATCGACATGTCTCAACGGAATCCGCGCCCGCAGATTTTGGCGGAGTACTCAACGGAGTTAATGCCCATGATTGACAAGCACACATACCCTGCGCTTGAGCGCGTTTATGAGTGACCAGTACTGTCATTGACAACAAGTACACATACATAGCCTCGCACGTTTGTGAGCAGCATTGATAAGTACATAAACCCTGCGTGTGCTGTTTGCTGTGATTGTTTTTAATGATAAGAGCATGAACCATTTGATATTTGAGATGAAATAAAACTTACCACTGAGTTTTACCGCAGATCTTACTTGTCTCTGTCGTCTATGTGACGCGACAGTCAGCACAGCACATCCATCATTTCAAATCCGTTTACAAGACGAATGCTCTTGTTATGTTTAATAAAAAGTTTACATTGCGTTGTAAAACTGATGAAATTATCTTCATACGTGCTTAATTCATAATGAGAACGTTTACACAAGCTTTTATTCTGCTATAATATATATTAACAATAATATATGTCATTTTATATAGGCTACAAACTATAATTCTATCTTGACATGCACATTATCTGGTTCGTGTTGGTCCAGTTTAATTCAGGGGACTCATTGGTTTGGTGTATTCATTTTAATTGTAAGCCTTTAAAAAGTAATTATTTTAGATGCAATTTTGTAATATTTAATAGCTTAAATTCTCTAATTTCTTCTAAAAACATTTAAAATCATCCCACAGGATTCCGCAGATTTTTCAAATTATTCTAAAACTAAAATACCCTTTCAGTGTGTACAGTGTTGGATTTGTGGCTCGTTTTCTCTTAGGAAAAATAAATATTACTGTCAAATGTCTTTCAGATAATAAAAATACCCTAGTTCACTGTATGTATTTGTTCATGTTTTATACAGGAATAAGTCTGAAGCACACCATAAAACAGTTATATCCATTCATACAGGACTAGTAGTATGTATAGCTGTATATTTTACAGATACACACCCAGGTATCGGATCGGTACTCGGTATCGGCCGATACCCTGAGCCCAGGTATCGGAATCGGTATCGGGAAGAGAAAAATGGTATCGGAACATCTCTAGAAAAAAGCACAAATGTCAGTGCCTGTCAAAACTTCCCCAGGGCTCTAAAAACCCCTTAGACCCCAGAGGGTTAATAAACACAACGTTTCAGTCCACTGACCTTCATCAGGCTTCTTCAAAGTAGCCACCTTTTGTCTAGAAGTTGCAAAATTATACTTTTTGTATTGATCAATCGGCTATGTTATAACATGCTTCAACAGCAAAGTATGACATCCATTGGAAACAAAAGCATGTGACACACTGGGGGTGGTCAGAAAAAATATGGATAAATTATAACTTTTTAGTTTAATAGTAAAATAAGCATTTTCAAGACATTCATAACTGTTACATTTAAAAGTGCTTGCATTTAAACATAATAAAGCAAACCGTATTTTATAGTATTTGAAGTAGCAAGAGGGCCATGATTCTCGTGCTGCCCGTGTTAAAGCAGAATGAACATGCACTGCAACTGCACTCTAAATGCACCATTTACATCCTACTTAAGAATCCAGTATATGTCCACCTATACACTGGCATATTAACATATTCTCTGCAAAGTACAACACACATGCCAAAATGCAGAGAAATTAATATTAGTGGCCAACTGTAATCACAGCTTTTTACGATTACATAATTGCTGTACACGTAACTGTAATCCTGATTAGTTTTTTAATTAAATTACATATGCATACTTCTAGCTCAACATTAAAAAAGTCTTGTTAGCATGCTGTAAATTTTATATTGCAGCACACTATCAGAACCACTATCAGACCTACTTCCACTTCCAGCACTCCCAGATCTAGTTCCACTAAGACCAAATACATTGATGTAACATCTGGCTGGACGTCAACTGGAGGTCTCTTCAGTCTGGGTCGTTAACGGTTTCATGCTGTGACCCTAGATTGAATTTTGTCACCAGGTCTGCTCGGACGCTTTCATCAGAAGATCCTTATCTCCTGATAACACACATTTCCAGACCTATTGACTCTCTCTGGCTGTTTATTGTGCCAATCTAAGCAAATAAACACCTCAAAGCAAACTTCAAACCGGGAGCAGAGACGAAGCAGCCGTGACACAAAAATGTGTCTGTCTAAGATCACAGCTAAGACCAAAATAAATTGGTTTAAATTGTATATATTATATATCCTTGTATTGCATGTTTGTATCTGTGATGAACCACTTTCTTGTAACACTATAGGGATGCTTTGTTCATCTTAGCATGTCTCATAATTCACATTCATGAGATTACTATTTGATGTGTGTTTAAAACCATACCTTGTTTACACTCTTAATAATCCCCTTTTCCTTCCCTGATCAATGATGTGCATCATCTTACCATAACTGATATCAAACTTGTTAAATATTAATCAAAATTATTATTTAACAAAATCTTTAGCATAGTCCATCTATGCAAATGAGTCTGGTAAAACAAAGACAAAGTTTTCCTACTCTATCAACACCCTTTTGGATTGGTCATCTGAACTTCAAGGGGTTGGTCTAAACTCAGGTTAAGAGGCCTGCACCCCAATTCATCGATGCTCACAGCACACAGCTCACACACAGCACGCCACACGGCTGCTCAACAGCGAGGCCGCGGCGCCCAGCCGGGCTCGCTGTGAGACCTGTCCCTCTCTCGGATAGTTTTCACGGGCACCCTGACACTTGGACAAACTTTAACAAATTGGACAAATTAATCGCCACAGATTAACCAGACCGACGGATTAACCCAAAAAGGAACAACTCCTACGGACACCTCCAAGGACTCCGTCACGTGACCACAAACTCAGGAACTCTCTTCCTCGCATACGCGCCCATACAGCTGGATGTACACATGTGCCTCACAAAAGACAAACGCAAGTATCGCTTGTTCATTCGCTGTAAAAGTTATTGCCCCTTTTAATTAAGGTGATTCTTAGAGTTCTGATGGTTTGTGCAGAAGTTAAGTCTATAGTGATATTGCCCTTCTTTTACTCTCTCTCTCTCTCTCTTAATTTTCCATTCTTTCTCTTTCATATATGTTTCTTGTTTGTTGTTTGTATGTATAGTTAGTCTTGTGTGTTTTTGTAGTGTAACGTAGTTTAATAAACCGGTTTTGCATTTCACAATTGAATTGTTTCTGTGTTCAATGCTCATGAAATAAATGTCACTTAATCTGCCGTTAAGATCTTAAAGCTACATGCTTAAAAATACTTTATAGCAGTAAGAATGTTATTTTCTAAAGGCCACGGAATTAACTTCTTAAATGTACAATTATGAGTATTTGCTGGACAAATACATTAATTAATTGTTATTGTTATTCTGTTAAATCAGTTTAAAATCTTAATAATTTGTATAATTCATTACAGTTAATTGTACTTATTATTCCATTTGAGCTAAATATGGGAATTTCCCCAAATTCCCTTAAATTCCCGTAGTGTTTCGGTCGGAGGTTTATGGTGTTTTAAATAACGCCGTTCTCCTCCTCCCGCTGAATCGCTACATTGACATATCATGACATATCACAACTTTCTGGGGTCGCACGCACTGCAAACTCTTTATTTTTCAATCACTCTGCAAAGAGACTTAGATTACTCTTCTGATTTTGGCACGAATAAGAGTCCAGACAATGGTGGGCAGGGTCGGATTATCCTGGGCACCAAGTAATGGGGGGCACCAAAAGCTCCAGACAAAATCGGTTTTTTAACACAGCGTGAGCGGTTTGTTTTACAAGTACCCGCGCATGTGCGGGCACCCATGACAAAAATATGCAATGCGCAATCTGGTTTTTACCGCTCAATTGAATCTACTGATTGGTCTACGCAGCCCAGGTAAATTCAACACATTTTACTCATAACCCCGCAAGACTTGCGGCGCGGGTTTAATTAGACATTGCAAAGATGAGACAGAGAGAGCTGGAGAACTTCTAGCCTACATTAACTCCAAACACATTATAGAACTTTACATTTCATCTGACATTCATTATGAAATTTTATTAGGAAATGAAATATCAAAGTAAAATAAAATATATTACAGACTTTTCAAGGGCCCTCTCTTCCCTTAGCGCCCTGGTAATCAGTACTGGTTTTACCCCCAGTCCAACGCCCCTGTCAAGGGGGTTGTATGATTCTTTGGTTCATAACTTCCTATTCTAAAAGTTTCATCAATTATGCACAATGACATGTGCAGCAACTGCATAGAGTTAAGTCTATTTAGTATTTTTCAGTAATATACTTATTTTGGGAAAAACATGAATAGTTGCACTGCAGGCAGATTTAAGGTGTGCCCTAAATGTTTTGCTTGCCCTCCTAAAATTTTAAGTCAGGGGCTACAGTGCACCTAAAAACAAAAAAGTTGGTCTGGAGCCCTGATTGACTGGACGTAACACTGTGTTAATCCGGGCCTGATGATGGGCAGTTTCTCTTGTGTTTTTACTGCTCTAACTGGCCAACCAAACACTAACCCTGTGATCATTTTTACAATGGCCAAATAATACTTTTACCAGAGTTCAATAACAACTCAGTACACTACACCACTTTCTAAATTTACCATGATTTACTATAGTATTTGTAGCCAAAAATATGGCTGAACTTTTTCTGTAGGAAAACCATGGTTTTTACAAGGTTTACTTGTGAAATTATAACAAAATATGTCTATATAAATATTAGCAAAAACAAAAAGTGTCTTAAAAATTGTAAATCAATATATTGTTTTATGTGAATGAGTAGGCAGAATGATTTTTACATCATTTTAAAGAAAAAACTCTAGACTACTAGATTCTATTTTGAAAAATCTTGTGAAACGTGAGTTTGGGATTTGTGGACTTAAAACCAGTGACTTAAAAATTTAGCTTTTTCAAAAACCACACATAAACATTTTTCTCTCAAAAATACAAACACGTACATACATGTTGCTCACATAATATTGTAGCCCAGTTTGTGCTGAACACTGTATGAGACTTTATTATGTTTTTAAGCAACTGAAATAAGCACAAATGTCAGTGCAGGTCAAAACTGCTCAAGGATGCCCAAGACCCCGGAGGGTTAAAAATGCTAAAATGTATCTTGAGTTGTCGTGACTAAACCAATATTGATGCTAGAATGTTTGTAAATACGTTTTTGGAAATTTTAAACTCTTCTCTAACCCTTAAAGTCAGATTTTACACTGTTTAAAACAGCCTGATCTCAAAAAATACATGAAATAGTCACGCATTATTTTGCTCAGTATTTCCACCATTTTACATGCCCCTGCCACGACTTTCTTTTCCGTGACAGTTTCACGTATTGGTTACTCAATTGTTTTTCATATTTTCTTACAATTGTCGCTTCGGTTTGGGGTTAGAACAACTTTCTGTTACATAAAATGACATCCTTACCCAAATCCAACTCTAACCTTAATGTCAGGCAACAATGGTTTAAAAAGCATAAGAAAAAATAGTGTAAACCAGTACTTTAAGTGACATCGTAACGCAAACAGCAAACCCCAAACCGAAGCGACAATTGTTTAAAAATAGGAAAAACCGTTGAGTAACCAATATGTAAAACTGACACTGAAAAGAAAGTCGTGGCAGGGGCATGTAAAATGGTGGAAATACGTGACAATGTCATGCAAAACTGAGCAAAATAATGCGTGACTATTTCACAGTCATTTGTGAGATCAGGTTGGTTTAAAACATGCCAAATCTGAAAGTGTGTAATTACATAAAGCCAATTGTTACGGTTAAAATCCAGGTAAAACAGGATGCGGATCCAAATGCAGTGAGGTTTATTAAAAATAACAACAAACAAGCAAAAACATAGCAGGTTTTCCAACAAGGAACTAGGACACGAAACACCATAACAACTAGCAACGATCGACATCAGACACTGGAAACACTAGGCTTAAATACACAGAGTAATCAGGGAAAACAAGACACACCTGGGGAACAATCATCACACGGACCAATGAACAAAAGAACTACAAAGAACTACTGACATGGATGACACAGACATGACTTCAAAATAAGAGTACAAGACAGGGTACACAGACAGAGTTCATTACATAGCCCCCCCCCTAAGAGCGGCTTCCAGACGCTCCCAGAGAGTCCACAATAAAGTCCAGGTGGGCGGAGGAATGGAGGTGGAACCAGGGGGAGGGACGGTGGGCTCGGACCATGAAAGTTCATAGGCAAGGGCCAAGGCGGAGCCGCGGGCGGAGGCAGGGACCAAGGCGGAGCCGCGGGCGGAGGCAGGGACCAAGGCGGAGCCGCGGGCGGAGGCAGGGACCAAGGCGGAGCCGCGGGCGGAGACTGGGACCACGGCGGAGCCGCGGGCGAAGGCTGGGACCACGGCGGAGCCGCCGGCAGAGCAGGAGCCCAGGGAGGAGCCGGCAGAGCAGGAGCCCAGGGAGGAGCCGGCAGAGCAGGAGCCCAGGGAGGAGCCGGCAGAGCAGGAGCCCAGGGAGGAGCCGGCAGAGCAGGAGCCCAGGGAGGAGCCAGAGGCCAGAGAGGGAGTGGATACCAGGGTGGTGCTGGTGGTATCAGGAACCTGGGTAAAAGAGAACAACAGAGAGAGGCCCTCTGGGCCAGGTTAGGCAGGGCAGAAAGTTCACATTTAGTCATCTTGGACCAGACAGTGAGGGCAAGGAGCTTGGGGACTGCCATCTTGGGACAGGCCGAGAGTTCAGTACTGGCCATAGTCTCAGTGACAATAACGAGTCTCTGGGGCATCGCGATGACCACACTAGCTGACCACTGTGGCTCAGATGACTCAGTGGGCTCAGATGACTCAGTGGGCTCAGATGACTCAGTGGGCTCAGATGACTCAGTGGGCTCAGATGACTCAGTGGGCTCAGATGACTCACTCGGCTCAGGGGAATCAGAAGACTCACTCGGAAACAGAACTCGAGAGAACAGCGTCTGTGCTTACAGCGGATTGCTCGGCCTTGGGTCTCTTCCTCCATTGCCGATGACGTGAGCAATGCGCTGGCTTCCTGATGACTGGCTCGAGTAATTTTTCAGTCTCCGCGGGTCTTTCGGCGGGGAACTGCCACAAATTCCATCGGCTACGGTTATGCAGGTAACCGACGAAGCCCCAGAAATCCAGTATTCGCAGCCCATCCACCTCTTGCTGCGGCACGGGTTCGTCGAGACATTCATTAAAATAGTTTTTAAGTTCCGAGTCACTGAGGTCCAGGCCACGCGAAAGTGACCAGAAAGTCTGCGCAAAACAGCAAACAGGTTGCCCCTGTTGCCGGAGGGAAGTCAGGTCGGCGAGTGCGTTCCACCATTCTTCCTCCGCGGTGGGGGGTGAAACGTGCACTCGGACACTGCTGAGACGGAGCATAGGGACACAGAGAACACACCAGGGAACTTGGGAAATCACGGGAACAAGGAATTGCTGCTGGATCCTGTTGGTCGATCGTTCTGTTACTAGTGATGTTACCAGTGACACCGAAGCTCCAAAGCGTGTGTCAAAAAAACGAACCGATTTTCATTGAAGCTTTGTATCGAAGCTTGATTCGTTCTGGCAAAATCACGTGACCAATGACGTCCGAAGCTTCGTTTCACACACACCCACGTGACTGCTTCGTTATCTGATTCAAAGGTTTAGAATTGTGCAATGCGTGGCGCGCCCTCATGGGTTGTATTGGAGTATTGCATTACACGGAATCGATTACTGTATAGTGAGTTTATGATATATATATATATATATATATATATATATAGTAGTAAAAAGACTTTTCTGCACCACTTAATACCATGATATATTTTTTAATTGGTTCACACTTTATACTTTTGAGTCAAGGTCTATACTTAATTTGTTATTTTTGTTTTGAGTACCATTCGCATGAAATGGAACATGCTTTGGTCATGTATTTAATATATTGTTACATTTATTTATGAATCTATCCTTAATTTGCCAATCCATTAAGTTTTCCTTTTATAATTAAATTAATACGCTGTTTGGTTGTGGAACATGTTGTGAAACAGCACTTTCACCAGCAGAGGTCCTCATTGAGCTCTGATTTGAAAAGCTTCGAGTAATGAACCTTTTTCAGATACAATTGGGTTGAAAGCTTCACTGCTTCAAGAAAGCTTCACTTCGCCATCACTATCTGTTACGGTTAAAATCCAGGTAAAACAGGATGCGAATCCAAATGCAGTGAGGTTTATTAAAAATAACAACAAACAAGCAAAAACATAGCAGGTTTTCCAACAAGGAACTAGGACACGAAACACCATAACAACTAGCAACGATCGACATCAGACACTGGAAACACTAGGCTTAAATACACAGAGTAATCAGGGAAAACAAGACACACCTGGGGAACAATCATCACACGGACCAATGAACAAAAGAACTACAAAGAACTACAGACATGGATGACACAGACATGACTTCAAAATAAGAGTACAAGGCAGGGTACACAGACAGAGTTCATTACACCAATATACTTCTAACTAACCTTCAACCGAAGGGGATTGACTGACAACTATGAGATTTCCAAAGAAAATGTAATTTTCGACTCTGCGAAAACCACCCTTAGATGTAATATGTTAAAAACAATAAATGTACCTGCTCTATCTATCCAGGCACGGTAGCCATTGAGTTCCCTCTCCACCTGTTGCTGGCGTCTAAGCTTCATAAATGCACGTCTGTTCTCCACACGCTCTCTCTCTTTAGCAAATTCCCTGTGGGCATAGACAATAAAGGGTCATTACAGGGGACATTCACACAAAATATAAGCAAATGTTTAAAAGAATGATTTTTGCTTTATTAAAAGAAAAGTATTTTCTTGTTTTTGCTAACCCCCAAAAATAAATATAAGTTACATTGTCAGACGAAAACCATTCAATAATTTTAAATCATTCAAATTTTAAAAATATATATTTTCTTACCCAGAGAGGACACCCAAAACTAGGTTGAGAACAAAAAATGAGCCAATTATGATTAGAGGAATAAAGTACATCCAATTCCACGTGGGTCCCAAAGCATCATTGGTCTAAGGAAAGATAAGAATATATAATCAACACAAAGGACAATTTGGCCCAATCCCATTTTTCTGTCTTACCCCTAACCCTTAGCTTAGAGTAGGCAAGTAAGGGCTATCCCAATTGGGGACTTACTCGCAAAACTAAGGGGTAGGGGTAAAGGGAAGGGGTAAGACAGAGAAATGGGATTGGGCCTTACAGTTATGTACTCTTCTAAATATATTCATGTTTTATTTATACCTGACAGCTTACAAATTCAGATTGAACAAAACATCAAATATTAGGTTTCTGACAACACTGACAACACATCAACTCTTCAAGTTAGCATCTTCATTCAGTAAGTATAGGTTAACCTAACACTTTAGAATGCATTTCTATACTTAATATACACTGTAACAAAAAAGTTAATTCAACCTTATTAATACATCATTTGTAACTTAATCAAGTTAGGTAAGATAAGAAACTTGAATATGTAGTTTATTAAACTTAGAATGCTAAGTTGATGTGACAAAGGTGAAGAATCAGTTATTGAGTAAGTACATAAAAAACAGTGTTTAAAACTGTCTCTATACCTGACCCAGATTTGCAATGGTAAGCTTATAATAATGATTAATAATTTGAGCTGTCGGGTCAGAATTTGCAAAAATTGTGAGTTTGAAGTAATTTGTCTTTGTGTGATTACATCATGTTTGCAAACAGAAAAATAAAAACAGCTACTACATCAAATGTGTGTACTGCTGTGAATGGTGGAGCTACAACAGTTACTTTGAGTTTAACTTGCCATCTAGATTGCAGCATTTAATCTGCAAAGTTTTAAGTGGTGATCATCCGGGAAATATCTCAACCCAGTATCACGAAATTGCGTGACTATTTCACGCATGGACCAGCGTGACAATGTCACAAACAGAAAGCGTGACATGCTCACGCTCAAACGCGGCAAAGCGTGACATTGTCACGCTGGTCCATGCGTGAAATAGTCACGCAATTTCGTGATATAGGGTTGAATATTTTGCAAACATGTCAATTTTACATCCAGGGAATCATCTGTTTTTAAAACCAAGGAAGCTTGACATGTGGAGAGCAGTCAAAAATGCAGTGCAACAGAGATCATACTTAAACAAAAGGTTATATGAATACAATGTAATAATTCATTTATGTATTATGTCAACTTTTATTTATTTATACATTTATTTTCTACACATTTTTTTCTTAATGTCTGGGTCTATGTGATAATAAGAGGGGCCTGTTTACCCTTTCTAGACAAATATACCAATTAGCACTACAGCAATTGAGCAAAGAGGCCACAACAGTAACATTAAAATGACATGGAAGAGATGATTGTGGATGTACATTTGAATAGTCCCTGACACTGCATACTAACAAGATGCAACAAATATTAAATTTTTCTGTTTACCTTGAATGCGATATATGAAATATGACACAATAAAAAACACAGCCAATCAGAGCAGTTTTTCAATTTGTGCACCCTCTCATGCTGCAGCTGAAGAGCATAAATTTATCTAAGGGGCTGTTTACACTTGGTATTAAGATGTGTTTTCATCGATCGGATCACAAGTGAACGAGAGAGACACATTACGTTTACACTTGGTATTTAAATCCGTCTCTTTTGTCCACTTTCGACCGCTTCTGTCCTGAATACTGTGAGGGGGTGGTCTGTGAGACCGTGGGCTAGTCTCTCTGCTGTCAATATAAACGCGAGCGGGAGTAATTATGAGTTTATATGGACGCAAACTAATATTATGTTGGAATCCGCTGCTTGTTTAGCAAGTAAACATGCTGCACAGTGTTTTTTTACTTGTATAAGTTAGAGCTTTCTTTGAATTTTCAGCGAAATTGATGAAATAGGATCGCGCAACTTTGACACGCTTTCAAAATTAAACTACGAAGATCAGCGGCATCAGATTTATCAATGAAAGGCTATAAATAGCGCGGTTCAACGTGTGTTCACGCCAGAAGTCAGAAAAGACGTAAAACTTGTGTTTAGTACCTCAGATTAGATAAATGGGTGGAGAGAAGGCGGTTGCATGTGGCTGTTCGAACACATTCAACCACATGTGCGTTTACACTACAAAAGCAATCCGATCGAATGGGGTTTCGACTACCTCTGAAAGTGGTTGAAAGTGGTCGAGCCCAAAACGTTTTGAACACTGTTTACACCTGGCATTAACGTCGTCCACTTGTGATCCGATAGATGAAAACGCATGTTAATGCCAAGTGTAATCAGCCTCTAAAATACTTTTGAAGTATTTAAAACTTTTCAGATCTCCTGGACTTTGCATTAATGGCCAAGTCGGTTGTGGAAGCCTGCACCTTCGACGCCAATGGTTGCTTGTCCTATGTTTACCTCTCCAGAGTGAGTAGACAACATGGCTTCATCTTCAGAGTCAGCAGACATTATGGCGCCACTTCAAAGCCTGAAGATAGGATGGCTGCGACACCAGAGCCAGCAGACAATATCCTCTCCAGTCTCCACCTCTCCTGAGCTTCCCGTTACGGTCAAGATGGCCTTTATCTCTTCTATGTTTCTTCCCAGGTTCCTGTCACCACCACCACCACCCTGGTCTTTATCTCATTTACACTGTGTATATCCCACGGGTTTAGCTGTCTTTTGTTACTGTGTAATATGTCCTTGTCTTCTTGTGTTTTCTTGTATTAAATATTGGATAAATTGGGGGATGGAACCATGTCTAAAGTCCACACATTGCGTATTAACAAACCTGCAAGTAGATTGGTGGCAAATGTCCCTGCATTCCAACAAAGAATATGGTCTAGAAACCTGTTTCACAAAGACGATTACACGCTTTGAGTAAAACATTACTTTTGAATTGATTTAATGGAAGACAAGGATCAAGTGCCCAATATAAACTCTCAAAAAGGACTTTTGTGCATGTATAAAAGTGAATAGGTTTGTAATAAGTGAAGATGTTAATGCTGATTTTGGAGTATCTTCTGGTAAAATGACTTGACTGAGTCAACAAATTCTTTATTACATTATGCATAATTGTTTTACAGTTAATTTTTCTCAAAGCAAGAATTGCTTTATTCAACAAACAAATTAACTTTAATTTAAAATAGAAAGAAGTGATAAGAACTAAAAAGTGATACTTAGTAAAGTTTATATAACTTAACCTATTAGACCTTTGTCTTTTAACTCTGTAAAAATTCATGTTTAGACTACAGACTCATCCCTAAAATAAAAACCATTGGTGACAGATTATTGTCTAACATTTGGAGTATAATAAAGGATAACTTTTAAAAATTATACAAATGGCTTCTGTGCTAATATTAGTTTGTTTTGTTCCTCCTTTTTTTCTCATGTTTTATGAGGATACCAGAGACTGACAGACCCTGCTCTTGTCCGGTCAGTTTAACCTATAAGAATAATAACCAATACCATGCCCCACACCAATCAGACAGTATAAAGAGTTTTGGTCACATTATATAATTCTGGCAATATCTCAAAAGCAGCAGAGACAGACAGACTCTGCTCTGGTACAAACCAGAATCTTCACCTTATAGGAAACAACGACTTCGGTCGGCAAGACAGACATTTATCAATTAGCCCAGAGGATCCCAAACTTTTCATTCCATGACCCAATTATTCAAGTATAATCTATCTCAGGATTCTCAAGTGAAACACTTTATTCCACTGTGCGAACCACAAGTGGGTCCTGACCCACAGTTTTAAAACTCCTGCATTAGCTCATATCCCAGCCTTAAGGTGCCATTAAGACTTCGTTCACAGTGCAAACATTAATGCTCAATTCTGATTTTTTGCTCAGATCTGATTTTTTGACTGTTCACATTAAGTGAATAAAATCTGACAGCTTTGCGAACTGTTTGTGGCCCTGAACTGCATCGCATGCACAAAAGAACAATACTACTTCACGTGCAGTAAGCGGTAATATGGAAATTAACATGGAGACTGAGCGCATGTGGTGGACTTCATACGGAGCTGCGCAGACCGGCCAGTCGACGCGTTTTATGTCAGTTCCATGGAAGCGAGCGAAACGAGCTGAGGCAGTCTACTCCCGGGTCATGTGCGGGTCCGTCATCTGGCCAATGCTTCAGGAAAGTCAAACACACTTATTTGCATGTTAGGGGCTTTCATGTATAAGGCGATGTTCAACAGAAGCTTAATGTTAAATGTCTTGAATGTTTTTAAATGGTTTTGCAGACATACCGTTGGTGCATATTTCTGCAATTGTGACACATATCAATCAAGAATGACATAAAAGTTGCATGAATTCCGATATGACTGTTCAGACTGAGGCTGCATTGCAAAACATCCGACCTGTATCTGATCTAAAACCACATATGCAAGTGGTTCAAATCAGAATCAAAAATATCAGATTCCATGTGGTTTTTGCTGTTCACACAGTCATACAAAGACACAAACACGGGTCACATATGAGCTGAAGATCGGATTTTGATGGCAGTGTGAACATAGTCTAAAAGACAGGACCTTAAACAACTCATAACTGAGGACTTTCACTGATTGTTGTATAATAAAAAACTCACATTGTACAGAACAGCAGTCCATCCTTCCATGGTGATACACTGAAATACTGTGAGAACAGCAAACAGGATGTTATCAAACTGAGTGATGCCATCATTGGGCCCAATCCATGTGGCACTACAGGTGTATTTATCAGGACACTTCCTCACTCCACACGCAAACTCAACCTCAGATGAATCCACCGTCTCATTATCTAAAAGAAACATTGAGAGAAATATTAAACCATGTTAGAAAGCTTTCCATAGAAAATAATAATAGCTAGTTATTGTATATAGTAATTGTATATATTGTATATCTGTCACGAATTTACAATTAGTACAGTACTGTGCAAAAGTCTTAGACCACAATGTCATTGTCTTATCAATGGTATAGTAAGTATATATTATTATTTCTGAGTCTCTTAATTAGAATATAACCAGAAAATACAGAGAAATATTGTACGCAGTATTAAAAACAGAATATTTAATATTTAATAATAGCAGCATTTTGTGTAAGCTCTTATTACACTTGATAAAAAAAAATTAATTTCAATCTAATGACTTTGGAAATTGAACCAGATCAGGAGATCATTAAATTCCTAAAGGGCCCTATTTCGTCGTATTGTTCGTTCTTGACCATATCACGGAGATCAACTGGTAGTGCTAATTGATATGACTTCACTACCTCTTCCTGAACAACACTTCATTGTTCAGCTCCAAACGATTCAACTCCTTGAACCACAAAATTAATTCAGGAGGAATGGTCTTAGGTCAGGGCTTATCATTGGATTCCAGCTGCTTGATAAAAATTCTGATTTCTAGATCTGCTCACTGCCTTTTCCTTAAGTCAAGTTCAGACAAGCGGCACATTTCTATAGACCGGTAAGTATCTTCCTGCTGGAGTGCTTGAGGAAAGGCATCCACTTTAATCGCGAGAGATTCGACTAGAGTCACTGGTTAGAACAAGGAATCAAAATCATTACACAGCTGACAAACTTGTTGACAGTCACAGAACGCTTTTATTGCTTTTGATGAAACAATCACATCATATGTCAAGTGATGGTAAGCAAATTGCCTGATTCTTGCCCTCTCTTTTCTTGTTTCCAGATCATTATTAAACTCCTCCCGTGGACATCTCGACAATCCATCTACATCCTTATCCCTAATTCTAACCTGGTATTGGACTTTAAAGATAAAAGTCGATAGACTCAACAACCACCTCTAGCTGTTAGGCCACAGCCCACTTCAACGACAAAAAATACAACTTGTGTGCATGGTGTTTCTCTTTGCTCCTGATAAGTCCCCGGCTTGCATAGCAAATGACTCTTATCTGTATATTTTGTTCTTAAAACAGTGCTGCACCAAGGCCGCTTGTACTAGCATAAGTGTGCTACACATATGGCAGCTTGGGGTTGGCAAATCCTAACACTGGAGCAGATGTTAGTTTTGCAATGACAGTGTCAAATGCTTGCTAACACTCTTTGGACCATATTTCTCCAAATTGTTATTTTGAATTGAAGTACTGCTTAGTCTTATCTGTCTTTCTATGATCCTTTTGCAGTGGAGAATATCCAGACGAAAGATCATTAAGAGTCTTCACAGTCTTTGAATAGTCCTGTACAAACCTCCTGTGTAACCTGAAAATCTGAGAAGAGATCTAAACTATCCCTTAGATTCTTCATTTTTGGCCAGGTTTTAAGGGTTTCTACTTTCGAAGGGTCAGTTTCCAGCCCATCTTGGGATACAATATGGCCCAACTATCTGACAGATGTGTGATAGAACTAACACTTTCCCAGTAAAAGCTTGAAACCTAACTCTCCGAGTCTTTTGAGCACTTATATAAATCTTGTCTCATGTTCCTCCAAAGTTGTTGAAAAAACTATGAGGTCATCAATGAACACAAGGACTTCCTTCTCATTTAGGTCTCCCATACAACGATACATTAGTTGTTGAAACGTACATGAAAAGGTACATTTGTGATTCCTTGCAGTATTCGATTGAATTCCCAGAAACATATTGGACATACGAAAGTTGTTTTCTGCTTATCAGACTCTTCCATTTCAATAAGATAATAGCCTGACTTAAAATCTAGGACTGAGAACCATTTTGATCCGGTTGAGACTGAAAAAGCTTCTTCCAAGTTAGAAAGTGCATAGCAATCTTTTATGGTCTGGGAGTTCAATTTCTGTAAGTCAATGCACAGGCACACAGTTATCTTTCTTCCGATCAATGACTAGTGTAGAAGAAAGTGTAGATTCCGACTCCCTGATGACAGAAGCTATTGAAAAAAATTTCTTACTTCATCCATATACTGAGGGTGAATAGGACGAGCTTGATGTTTGAATGGTGTTTCATCACAAAGCTTCATCATGTGCCTCACTTTGTCAGTGTGACCATAGTCCAAATCATTGAAAGCAAATACATCAGGCATGGAATTTTATAAGGATGCTATCCATTCCTTCCATTCAGGTTATAGAGGGGAGTTTCCCAAATCAATATGGATCTTGGACTGATTTAACTCCATCATCTCATTTTCAGCACTATACTTGGAAAACTCTTTCCCCACATCTCTGTACAACATGAGCGTCAGCGATGACAGCACTTGGAGGAATAATTAGGTCAGTTTGGGTTTCATCTTTCATCAACACTGGTAGCTGCACTTACGCTCTCTTGCAGATAGACTGTGTAGGCTGCTTGCCAGTAGAAGACCACCAGCTATGGAAGATTGCAAAGGTGGCTCCACTGACACCCACTTCTCAAACAAGAGACCTTTCACATGCATAAGTCCATCCAGAAGTACAGTACAACCTGCTGGCACAACACTGGTTGGTTTCCTTTTAACTTCTTACATCCCATAGTTGAGATGGAAGCTTGCCGGTTCCTCTTCTACAGAACATTGATGACAGCTTGATTGCAATAGAAGAGTGACTTGCAAGAAGAGAATTCTCTTGCTCCATCATTCTCAGTCTTTGTTTCACTTGGACATTCATGGAAGCTGAAGGTTTCTCTAAATACATCTCTTGTACTCTTGGGACAAGATGAGTTCTGAGCTTAGTAACTTGTTAACCATATTATGGAAAATGAAACAGAAACCCCTTATTGGGATATACTCAAATACAACAACAAAGTAAAATGTAATGCTATTTTGAACCCTAAACAGACAAGAGATCTGTTTACTGCCCCAGACAAAAACCTGGGCACAAGCTCTCTCTCTCTCTCTCTCTCTCTCTCTCTCTCTCTCTCTCTTTCTCTCTTTCTCTCTCTCTCTCTCTCTGCGCATGTCTGAGCGTCTGTTGAGCGAGTGTGAGGAGCGTGTGGTGAGTCCGAGTGTTTTTGTGCCTATGTTATTTGTGATTATTGATTTCTGTCTAAATTTGTATGTTGTGATCTGCACTTTGTTGCGTCGCGTGGTATTTGCTGTGCTTTGGGTGCTCTTTGCGCTGAAGGTGCTTGGCCCCGGTATTGCTGCTTGCAGCTATATTTAGGGGCCAAGCACCTAAGGTGCTGAGGCACCTATTGTTATGGTCAGTATTATTATTATTCTTCTTCCCCAATGGGAGTCTATGGCAGCCCTATGAACCGTAAGTAGGAAAATGATGAAATTTGGCACAGTTGTAGTGGTGGTCCTAAAAATTCATGTGATCAAAAATGGGGTCTCTAGCACTAACTCTATAGCGCCACCAGCAGTGCAAAAACTCAATGTTCAAATGGTTATAACTGCTGATCCGTTTGATCTATGAAAAATCAACTTAGTACACGTGATTTCTCTCATCACGCTTATAGTTTTTAATACCTTACAGTAAGACTCCACCCATTACAATTGCGGTCATTTTGAAATGTACAGTGTTTCGTTTTTTCGCTACTCCTCCTTCAAATTTTGTTAAATCGTTATGAATTTTGGCACAGATGATCTTTGGAGTAAGCTGCACAGAAATGACTGAACAAAATTTGGATTTTTATCTTTGTTCAAAAGTAATACATGCGCAAACTTAACAAGGTTGACGCAAAAATAGTTCTGAAGCTGTATCTCGGTCATTCTTTGATAAATCGAAATTACATTTTGTACACTTCATGTAGACTATGAACTGGGGGTCCATGCCTAATTTGGTGACAGCGCCACCTATGGGTCATGAGATATGAAAAACTACTGAAATGTTTGTCAGAAAATTATGATATTGGTGTCTATGAATTCCTTGTCTCATGCTGAATCTGTTGATATGTAGTATGCATTGTTTGACCACACCGCCTGTCCCCCATTTTGAAATTTGTCATAAATTGTTATATCTTTTGAACTATTGGACATATCCATGCAAAAATCGGTAGAGAGCTTCGGCATGACGTCCTGTAGGTATCTGGGAAGTCAGAGTACAGCGCCACCTAGGGTTTATAAACTATAACAGTTCTTATAGAACTGCTTATAACTTCTGAATACTTTGTCTGATATATCATTTTCTTTGTGAAATTGGATTCACTGGTTTATGCTGATCGCAACGATACCTCGTTTGTTATTTTCCAACGTTCTGTTCATGTGTTATTGTAAGTCATATGGTAAATGATTTTTTCGCTACTCCTTTTAGAAATGTTGTTTATTTTATGCCAGGTTCTGCTCGTATAATGTTTGGAGTAATCTGCACAGAAATGACTGAACAGATTTTTGATATTCTTTTCTCTTTCTAAGAAATACTACTCCAAAGTTGCCCGTGCCTGTGAGGTTGTCTATTTGTCATAGTATATTAATGTGACTTTATATTACATTGGTTAGCATTACTATACAGAATGATCTTCTTGTCTTCAATCTCACTTGAGCTTTTTGATTCTCATATACTGCTCTGCACTGTCAGTTCTGCATCTGTGTTGATTGGCATATGTCAATCCTTGTAGCTCCTAAACTCTTTTCTGCTGCCCCTTGAGCTGTGTCAACTGAGTTGCGCATCTAGTAAATCACATGCCATGAGATTCTACGGTCATGGGTTCGAATCCCATCCGTGTATCTGTAAGCTCGTTTCTGCTGCCACTTGAACGTGTCAACTGAGTAGCGCATCTAGTAAATTACATGCATTAAGATTCTGAGTTCTTGGGTTTGAATCCCGCAATGGGCATGTATTAAGTTCTTCGATTAAAGTTTTGTTCTCTCTCTCACCAATTCTTCGCAACCTGTCTGTAGTTCACATATGTTCTATTTTTGCCGTGTTTGCCGTTGTTGCTCTGCACTGCGATGGTTCTGCTCTGTGATTGCTGCGTCTTGTGTGCTTGATGCGTTGTATGTTGCTTTCTGTGCTTTGGGTGCTCATTGTGCTGAAGTTGCTTGGCCCCGCAATTGCTGCTTGCAGCTATATTTTTATTTGTTGTTTTGTAAGATACCATGTGGTGTCAACAAAAAAAACACATTGAAACAAACAACAACATTGTGAAATATTTTTTTACAGTGTACACAGCAAAACCACCAGTGTTAATTTAACTCTATGAGAGTTGATTTCAACACTATATCAGTGTTTATATAATTCTCACTGCCCAGAGTTAAAATAACACTCCAGCTAGTGTTAAAGATTTTACTCCACCTTGGTGTTGATCACTTTACTCTGATAGTGTTAAAGAAATAACTCCAAATACTGCCTTTAAAACACCCATTAGTAGTTAATTACACTTAAGTAGACTCAATATTAAAACACTGATAGAGAGTTACTTGAACACTGAAAATAGAACTTCATAATTCATCTTTGATTATTAATGAATCAAATGAAACAAAGTTATTGACCACAAATTTATTTAACAAATTTATTTGACATTATTAAATATTTATATTGTCTTATATATAAGTATCACTTGTGAACTTTTTCAACATTTTCAGAAAGTGGTTAAGTATACGGTCCTTTCAATTTTGCCAAGGAGTTTAAATAAATTGTTTTAAAATCCATGTCTGACACACATCTAGGGCAAATCACAGCAAATCTTTCACTAAACATTCTGTTAAACAATACATCACAAAAAGTAATCACAATTTTCTTCAGCACATATTAATTAGAATTTTGGGCGAGGATAAAATGCATCCTGAAACCTTAAATGAGATACTAGTTACCAGCTAGTTAAAAAAAAGTTTGCTCTCAGCTCTCGATCTCTAGTTTTCCCAACATGTAAACTGTTGTTTGATTAAATTAGTGAAGGAGTCCATCATCATACATTACTTTAAAAACAAAATCAAATGCTAAAAGGGAGCCTTCCGACTGACAGGGTGAGATTCTTATCAAAAGCCACGTCAAAGTTCTCAAATCTGGCTGCAGATCCTGCCAACAGCAGTAAGGTACGGTTGTGATCTTACTCGTTGCTGAAGATGTTCTTCAAGGCTGGTACAAAGACTATAAAAGATAAAGAAAAGCAGTTATTATATTAGACCTATACATCTGCATAACATTGAGAAAATCATTAGAAGTACAGAGCCACACAGACAGATTTAGAAAGCAGGCTCTCCTACTTACCTTATGATACACCACAAGCCTGCTCACTGCAAATCTGATGCACTGATTCCCTTGAGGTGATGGTGGAAGGAGATGGAGCAGTAAAAGCAGTGTTGCCATGTCACTATCCCAGTCTATGATGCTCTCACTGATTCCTTGTAGGAGTCTTCCTTAAACAAATAAACAGAAATGTCACAATACTGTACAATACATAATAGAGGTCCACCGATTTATCGGCCGATTTTTGGCATATTTTAAAAAATCGGCTTTGGCCGATTTTGCTGCAAAATTAGGCCGATTAATAGGCAGGCACATCTGCGGGCTCCTAAGCGTTGTTGTAGAACTCGTGACGCTGCCTCTTGCTGCAAGCAGATCACTCCCGTGTGTGAGCAGCCGTGCCTTGTTCACAAACAGCTTTAGTAAACGATGGCGGGATCGCGCGAATTAAGCAGCCAGTACAACAGCGTGACGGGCTTATGTCTCGCGGTGCACTGTCCATGCAAAGATTAGGCTCATTTCTTGTGATTAATGAGTGATGATGATCTTTGTTTGCGTGACAGAGAGAGCAGAGCCGCGCGCACGCTTTCTGTCTTTAAACTGTCTCCCTGCTTTTATTACTCAAAACAAAACTGACTCGATGTCAAAAGGTCGGAAGACCAAATCATATCCACCGAGGAAATGTTTTACGTGTTGTTACAGTAACACTTTGTTTACAGTTTTGCGCTGCTCAGCCTGGATTTGAACATAACGCGTCCGATTCGCAAACTGACTCCTTTGAACGGATTCGTTTGAATGAACGGTTGAAACAACAGATCTGTCCCAACACTAAACTCACAAGACATCACTGTCAGCACAATCAGTCACTTATAGCACCTCAGAAATGAGAATATAAATGTGTTTAGAAAGATTTGCCCTAAATAACAGTCTCAACTAAAAACCATAGACATTTACTATGTTAACTTTATGATGAATAAATAATTTATCAGGTCTACCAAATAAGGATTTTATCCTACAAAGCAATAAAAGCCATGGTAAAAAAAACTGATAAAAGATGATGACAGCAGAGTGTCAGGTAATATCTGTGTCTGATAAATGCATGGTGCAGAGGAGGTTGTAAAACTCTTCAGAAAGACCAGTCATCATTTTTTTAAATATTTTGACTTAACTCTTTCACCGCCATTGACGAGATATCTTGTCAATTAAGACAAAAAACGCTTCCCCGCCAATGACGAGATTTTCCGTCTTTCCGCAATTCCGCTATTATCCACCAGGTGCAACTTTTTCCGCAACTTTTTAAACCCGGAAGTATTGCCCTATGGCAAGCGGCTGCATGTCCGTGTCTGTTTTAAAGATCGCTCTGAATGGGTTCTCTATGAAAAGTCTGTCACAAAAATGGAATTATCTCTGCTTTTTTCTCAAAATGTGGTGTTTTTGCATAAACCTACCCATATTCAAAAGCTGATTACAAAAGAACCACTGAAGGTAGGATGAAACGGTTTTTTTTGTTTGAAAGCAGAGGGTCTGTTCTTTCATTTGGTATATTGTATGTTTATATATTTAAAGAAGAACATTTTCTGGAAGGCATTAAACTTTGGTGAAAATCATGAAAAACGCTGGCGCTGCCTGGCAACTTTTTTTAAAAACGCTGGCGGTGAAAGAGTTAAATAGTGACATTTTTACATTTAATATCTGCTAATGATGAGAACATTTTGATTATTATGTACATATAGAAAATCGGCCAAACATATCGGCCATTGGCTGCCCTGATTTCTAAATATCGGCATCGGGCAGAGAAAAAGCCATATCGGTCGACCTCTAATACATAAGATGACAGACACATTTCAATTTGACATATGAATAAAGATTTTAAAAGACATCATTTATGAAAGCATGTATTTTGACAAATTAAAGAGTAACTAAACCCTAAACCAACTTTTTATAGTTAATGGTCTGTAAGAATGATGCTTTATTAGTGCTGTTCATTGATTTTAGTAAGTTTTTTGACATTTGGACAAGTGTTTCAATACTACAATATATGGTGTAAAAACGAGTGAGTGCTTCCCTCTTCAGGTTGAACGGTGGCTACTGCAGTTGAATTTTCCTATTGGATGTTGGGTCCAAAAAATAACTTGTGACGTAAGCAGGTTCAAGATCACCACGCCCTTGTTACAAACTCACCACACACTTGGTACGAGCTTAGTTCGTCCCCTCTATCTCAGTTGGGACCTGTCCACTTTTCTTGCATTTTTCAAATATTGCCAGTGGGTGGAGTCAGGTTCTGACCAGGGGTTTAGTTACGCTTTAAATTAAAATAATGAAGTGCATTTTCCAATGCATTTCTACCATATGTGCAACAAAAATGCTGACTAGGACTTCCACTATTCTGCTTAACGGCACAAATGACCATCTTCCAAAACACAACAAATGTTTGCATGTTACTTCTTCACATACATTTAATTATGCATAGTGAAAATACTATTAAAATGTGTACTCGTTTACCTCTTTTGCCTCGGTCATGGAGTCATCTGTTGTCTTAGATTTCTTGGAACGACTTTGGTCAAGTTCAGATGGTAAATGACAGTGGCAGAAGCTGCTTGTTGCATCTGGTGACAAAAATTCATGAACACAGAAAAACTGAAAAATAAACCTAAATTAGTATTATAAAACAAAGATAATCATCACACTGTACCTTTACTGTACTGTCCTCTAGCTGTAAGCAGCACATCTTGCAAAATGTCTTCCTCGATTTCAGTGTCATCAACAATGCATACGTTACTCCACAGTCAGTTTGGCTTACCACCTATGACAAAACACAAATTGCATTTTATATATGTAAGGAAGCAACAAATAAATGAACAGTGAAAAAAATCACCTTCACTAAAGAGCAAAAATAAATCAATCCTGCAGTTTGATACATTTCCTGGAGCCCTGATAACCAACTTCAGCAGCATGCTCCAAACCTGAAATAGTGATTGAATAAAAAGCTTTGTATTATAAAACAAAATTTGCTATAACATTAAATATGAAAATGTTTTTCATAATGTTATTGCATCTTATTATAAAGTAATTTAACAAAAATATATGCAATAAAAAAACTGTGGCTTAGGTGAGTGACTTGGTTAACAAAAACTATTCAGGACAGGTTTTAGTACATTGATGATGAGTGTTCTTTTAATGTATTCCCATGAATCCACCTTTAAAGACCTTAACGCGCTCACGTGTGATTCCTTAATTTTCTACCTTCTGTAAAGTTCTGCATTCAAATTGCGCGTGGTCATGCGTCGTCATAAGTAGGTCAGACGCAGAGCCGGCCCAGCCACTAAACGACACTTGCAATTGCAAAGGGCCTCGTGGCCAGCAGAGGGCCCCCTAAAGTCACTTAGCTAGTGGTTGAAAAAAATCATTCATCAAAAGTAACATAAAATAAATATAAATATTGATTATTATTATGGCAATGTTAAAAAGGCTGTTACTTGTTATTATAGTTATTATGAAAGTTCGCTAATAAGATCTCTTTCTTGCCGAGATTGATTGACACACAGCATCCAGCGCAGCAGCCAATCAGTGCCCGCGATCTATGTACAGGCGAGCATCCCGCCCACAGAACGCAAAGTTGAGTTGAGCCGGATCGCTGATACAGACGCAAACTTTTGATGTTGCTTTAAGGACAATTTCTTTAATGTTATGTGTGTTTGTGCGTAAATGCGAAGTAAGTGGATCTTATTTGACTTCGGTAATGACCAAACCTGTGTTCTGTTTGACTTCTCTTTCTTATATTTGCCATCATAACGTGAATTGGTTTATTAAGCTTAATAATTAATATTTAAACGGTTTAACGTGGTAAATTAATTCTGTTACGCTTATATTTCACGTATTTCATTGTCATTTCTACATATTTATGTCATTAGTGTAATTATATTGTTAAACGTCTGAATTTAAAGTGTTTTATGTGTAAGAGTAAACAAACTCATGCGCATATGCGTGGTACATGCCCAGACAGCGCACCGTTGTTAAACCACCTGCTAGCCTGTGCAAAAGTGTATAATGTCACTGTTCAGTGTTTAATATTTAAACTATAGCAATGCATATGACATACAGTAGCCAGCTTTGTTAGATTAATGTTATGAATGCAATGTTAATTGTTAATCTTCAATTATTAATATTATTTGCAAGTTATTATCCACAAACCTATGTTTGTGTCAGATTTAGCTCATCTCAAACAAGCCTATTAACTTTTGTTATGCTATTTACGTAAGGGATAATATATAGTGAGGCAGTTGTTAATTTTGTTTATTTGAAAAATTTAAACATTTAAGTGTTATATTTATTATTTTATATAATATTTTATTTAAATATTATTCTATTTACTCTGTTTCATTTGAAATTATATATAGGCTGTTGTTTGTGCCTCTTAAACTCTGGTGTCAATTAAAAATGTTTCTTTGATGGTCAGTGAAAATCACTTTCAGTCTTTTTATTCAGCAAGTTCGTCAGTGTGTGTTTGTTGCACTGCACTGCCATTCAGTTCAGTTCAGTGGCATCATATTTTTCTGTTAGACATCAAACATAGAACTCAAATCAAGAACTCAAGGGGGCAGTTTCTCTGATAGGAATTAAACTAGTCCTAGACTAAAATAAAAGTAGGCTAAAAGCTGTCCAAACTGAAAAAAGCTTGCACTGACATCTTAAAATACACCAGTGCCCTTTGTTTTGTCTCAAAATCCACACAAATAATGTTTTTAGTAAGGCATTTTTGTTAAAATTAGTTATGTTTTCTTATTAAACTAAGGCCAAGTTCTGTCTTAAGATATTCCCTGTCCGGGACCACCCCAAGGTCTTTTATTGTCATCCTGTAGGCTACATGTTGCCACATAAGAACGAAATACATACTCAGGACCAGCAGTGTAAAAAAGATCATTAACATACAGTATACATAGAATTATTAAAACATAATTTAATAGACACATTTAAAAAAAAAATAACATAGTAGATATAATATGTGCAGTATAGTCATAAGGTAGTCATTGCTTTTCTTTAGGCCTTACTTAAAACGGTCAAAGGGGCCCCCGACCAAATTTTGCTTAGGGCCCCCAAAGGTCTAGGGCCGGCTCTGGTCAGACGCGCATGAACAGTTTTGAACGCAGTTCAACCAATCAAATCCAATTCCAGCTATCCGTCACTATTAGGGCGAATTGAAGAAGCAGCACACATTTAAAATGCTACATTTTAAGACAAGTTACATTAGGCGAAAAAACGAGCAAATCATTTTCTCTCACAAAGTGAATGGTGCAGCCATTTACCACACCGCGTGTAACAAGCAGAAATAACTGACATTCACAATTTAATTACATTTAAACAGCGAAAATAACCCCCAAAGTCTAATTTATTAACAGTCTAAAATGAAGATATTGTGACAAATGTACAGTTAAGGAGTTAGTGATAAAGGTTGAATACCACAAGCACCTGCATTGCATCATGTTTCTTTGCCCACAGTGCTTGACGCACACCCTAATCTGAAACCGCCACCCTGAACGTAAAAGAACTGCACTAACTTAACTGTTAAAATGTACCTCAAATAGAAAATTAGCTATTTTTGCGTTGTTTTGCAAATACGTCGAGCACATACATAATTATAGATTTTATTAATTATGTAATGTTAGACAGATTGTAGTGTAAGTTACCTCAATACAAAATTAAGAAAGCACATTTAATATAACGTTAGTCTCTTAATAATAATTGTTTAACGTTACATATTTGTCCAAAATCACTCAAAAATTAAACTCATTGCATTATTTAAACAAAACTGCACCGTCATGAGGTAACGTTAAACCGATTAAACAACGTCAGTCAATCACAAATTGAAATTCAGTTCAATTTGAAAGATTTCCTTGTGGTCACCCACCAAAATATTAACGATTTAACAAACCTACACGGCTTATTTGCAGTTTATTATACATTTATTACCATATTTAACTTATTTGACTTACCTCAGTAACGTGAGTCCAGGTCGGTCGATGCTGAGTAACTGACTTTCCCGCTTCAGAAAGAAGGGGCGTGGCGTGAATCTTAACTCCCCGCAAACGTTATTATTGGAACACTGGAAAGCAACACCCCCTTGTGGAAGTTTCTGACACTGTAAGTGATGATAAATTATAAACGAACACTACAACTAACACCTGACCACTCTAGAGTAGGGAACTCTGTAAAATCAACACTGGTGGTTTTGCTGTGTAGGCTGTCAATCACAGAAGTGGGCGGTTACACCAAAGAAACATAAAGATTTTACAAGAATCTACACATTAATGCAACAAATCCATTAATGATCCATACCAAGAATATCTGGGGAGGCCATACAAGTGTGATGTAATTTCCCACTGTAAAACTCCAGACCGATGATAGCGAACATCAGGATGGCAAAGAAGAGCAGAAGACCTATTTGTAGCAGTGGCACCATAGCTTTCATAATGGACTTGAGAACAATCTGTAAACCTGATGAGATTAAAATAGATTAGTACAAAGTACTCTTGTAAGCAACTGGTACATTTAAGCATTTAGCCTTAAAGGACAAGTTCGGTATTTTAGACTTAAAGCCCTGTTTTCAGATTGTTTATGGTCAAATAGAACGGTTTTGACTGAAATTTCGACATTTTCGGCTGCCCTGAGAATTTTCGCTTGTTTGTGTTTCAGCTCAGACCTCTACAATGGCTGTATAGGTGCACTGGAACAATCCTTCCTAAAATGCATTAAACTTTCATTTACAAAGACGTGAAACTCACCGAGTGGTCAGGGGTGTTCACTGGTATGCTCACACAAAAATCGCTCCAAAAGACGCATTCCAACAGGTTTTATCGTAGTTTTTACCAACTCCATTGACTGTATTAGACGTCCTGTGAGGTACGGTATTACTCCGCGCCGGGAACTTTGTTTCTATTCTTGCAATTGGCAAAGGCGGATTAGCGCCACCTCCTGGGCTGGAGTGTTTATTATTCAAGCTCTAAGCGGAAGAATGTACGGGTGTGAGGCGTTTGGGGAAATAGGTCCACAAGTTAACAACGAATGCTAAAACAGCTGTTGGAAAGCATCTTTTGCAGCGATTTTTGTGTGAGCATATCAGTGAACACCCCTGACCACTCGGTGAGTTTCACGTCTTTGTAAACGAAAGTTTAATGCATTTTAGGAAGGATTGTTCCAGTGCACCTATAAAGCCATTGTAGAGGTCTGAGCTGAAACACAAACAAGCGAAAATTCTCAGGGCAGCCGAAAATGTCGAAATTTCAGTCAAAACCATTCTATTTGACCATAAACAATCTGAAAACAGGGCTTTAAGTCTAAAATACCGAACTTGTCCTTTAATATCATGTTCAGGCAATGGGATTGGTTACTTACTGGGAATACCCGAAACTAGTTTAAGGGGTCGTAGCACACGCACAGCTCTTAGTGTTCTCAAATCCACTGGAATATTCATATGAGATCCAGCTGTGGCTAGAATCCTGCACACAAAACGCACGCACGCACGCACGCACACACACACACACACACACACACACAGTATATTTTAGAAAGGTTTGGTGATAAATGGACAGGTAAATGCACAAAGAAACTGTTAGATTATTCAGATCTCCTTCCCTGGGAGAAGCCTTCAAGGTTAGCTCAACTACATGTAACACTGTGGTACACAGGCATAGAAAAACAAATTGCTGTTTGTTCTAATAGACATCAATAGAGGAGATGCTTCAGTAATAAACAGCTTTTGTGAGGGAACGGCTAATCCCATGTTTACCTAGAAACAATTCTTTTAGTATGAAGTATAAACAGTATGTTTATTACAAAGAAACAAAACAAATCTTAGCTTAACTGTCCATGACTCTCATTAGACTGTTTTGTTTGCATGTTGTTCATCATTTATAGTAGGGCTGCACGATTCATTTTATTTTTATCATGATAACGATATGTGTGCCCCACGATTAATTAATGACAATTGTTGCAATTGATGTGTAAAAACCAAGCACAAAACAGACAGTCATGTGTTTGTTTGTTATGGGCAGAGTCAGAGTATACAGATATTTGCAAGCACGGTCTGTGTTATGATAGAAGTACGTAAGCATCACAAGATTTACAGTCATTCACCTTGAACGAACATAATGGCAGAACAACAGAAATATGCACGTTTAGTTCCCAAAAAGGGTCATATGGGCCTACTCAATTGTTTGGATATTTCAGATTTGAGGAAAGTGATGTTGATCAGGTAAATTAAGAGTCTTGTGCAAACTGTGTTTCTGTTCCATCCAAACGTGAAATATCAAGAGTTTCAAAAGCTGAAGACACAAGCCGCAACCATAAAAAGTCCCCAACCAGACACAGACAACAATAATGGGTCACATAAGTTATGTGTCCAATATGCACCGTGAGCAGCAAGGGCTTTAAAAAATTGCCACATAAATGGCATATCAAATTCTAGAAAAAAAGAATACACTTTTATTCCAAAAATGTTTTGTGTTTATTTCAGTTTAATTCTAATTTGATAAAAACATATTAGAGCCCTGAATTTCAGCCTTTTTACGCCCCTCGGGTCATGTTTCGGGACAATTTTAACATCGCAGGATGGGATTTTTTGGCTTCTTCATCTTTTTATATTTTAATTCAATTAAAAGAAACGTTAAGACATTGTTAATTGTAAAAGAAAGCATTTAACATATTGCACGAATCCACTACGCACATTCACAATGCACCTGTTGCATCTCCGCCAGCAGCAGGACCTTCAGTACATCAGGGAAAATTGGAGAACTGGATTAAAACCTTAAATACTGTGCATAATCTATAAAATACTTCTTTCTGTAGTCATGCAAGAATGCGGTGTCATTTTTTTCTTGAGATCTGACTTTTTTCTTAGTTTAATTGTTTGATACACGAAAAGCCATTTTCTATGGTAAAGCCTAAAATTTTAATTGATGCATAGCGAACGTGTAAGGAAAGGCAACCTGCATGTTTATTTTGTTTCATGTTTATTTTGTTTTGTTTTGATTGTATAGCCCTTACTTCTGTAGTTTTTTTTTTTGCAAAATGACTTTAAATTTTTAAAAAGATCTAAGAGAATGGGAGCTGTGAATATTACAAAACAATAAAATATTTTATAATATAGGCCTATAAAATATATATGATATAATATACATGGCTGTAAAGTGTAATAAAAATACTGAAGTGAATAGTAGTTCTTCACTAAAAGAATGATCATAATTTTTTATCGTGATCAAAAGTTTGAGCAAAACAATCTTAATCATCATTTGTGTTTTAATCGTGCAGCCTTAATTTATAGAGTATCCGTAACAAATAACAAACTGTGCATTGTGTCAGTGGTGCAAGTAAATAAGGCACATGACTTTTTTTACATGATAAAGATAAAGAGGTTGCCATCTGCTCATATAATAACAGAATCTCTGACTGTGTGTGTGTGTCACTTCTAATGTCAGACAAACAGAGCTGGAAAGGCACCGTACTGCAATATTACTATTAGAAAGATTATAAGACTGATCCCCAATACACCTGTCAATGCCATGTTAAATAACCTCCTATCCATCACATAACCTGAGACAATATTATTATTAACCATATTCTCGGTTTCTGGTCCTGAGAGAGAAACTTCACTGATCTCCATGTTCCAGATTGTAAGGCTCCTCTTGATGCACCAAGAGATCAACATATCACAACGCCTTGTGCCAAGTTCAGACTGCATGATTTTTAAACTAGTCGGGTCACAGATCTTTTCACACTGCGTGACAATCTGGGGTAGCGTTCAGTCGCTGCTGTTTCAGACTGCATGATGAATTGGCGACAGGGACTTTACCATAGGAAGAATCGCTGACAACTTTGTTACGGTCTGCAAACTACATCTCACAACCAAACGCACACGAGAAGTGACACGAAGGAAACAATGCAAGGTCACGTGTGCAAGACCAGAAGTTCTCATGTGAGACTGGGATTATTATTAAAAATGGAAGCCCGCAAGAAGTTTACCATACAAGTTGCATGTGTGCTCATTTGATTATGAAGGAGGAAATGATTGGAGAGACTCCTCCCCGAACTTCCAGCTGTCCCATGTTGCACTCTCATTGGCTGTAGGTCATCGGCGATGTTATTTTCAGTCAAAACACATTTCACACGGCATGATTTTGAATCGCTGACAGGTCCAGATATTTAGCATGCCAAATATCTCACGGGTGTCGGCGACTCGTCGGCGATTCTCTCAGGTCACGTCTTTGATAATTCACACTGTGTGATTGTCACTCGCATGCACGAGCACCGATTTGCCTGTAATTTTGGGCATTTGTCTGCGATTACTCAAAAGCTGTCGGCGAGTCAAAATCAGGGCTAAAATCGTGCAGTCTGAATTCTGCATTATACGTTCTGGGATGTTAAATCCAAACATTACTCAGTGGGACAAGTAAAACAGCAGACAAACACCATGTGGATCATACTGTAAAATTCAACAACCAAACCACTTACCAGATGTTTTCCATTAGTGTATACTGTCAGCTGATGACTTTCAAATGCAGAGGTCTCTTAAAACTAAAGCTGCTTAAAAGATTCTTCCATTCCTCAAAGAACCATTCCTTTCATACATTTAAATAATCTAAAGAACTCTTTATACCACGAAGGATCTTTTGTGAAACAGAAAGTTTCTTTAAATGTTAAAGGTTCTATGTGAAACCATTCAGTCAAAAAGGTTCTTCTATGACATGGTTAAGCACCTTTATTTTTAAGAGTGCAGGAG
This sequence comes from Paramisgurnus dabryanus, assembly GCF_030506205.2. Taxonomy (NCBI): domain Eukaryota; kingdom Metazoa; phylum Chordata; class Actinopteri; order Cypriniformes; family Cobitidae; genus Paramisgurnus; species Paramisgurnus dabryanus. The sequence continues at coordinate 48,785,960 of NC_133342.1, forward strand.
TGTGGACCTCCTCAAAGACCTTTGATTAAATGTGTGTTTGCATAACTAATTATCACATTTGATCAAATAATTGATTTGTTTATTTTGAAAAGAGAAAATTAAAAAAAATATTTTAAGTTAAATTAAACAAGCTTTTACCAATTTACATATTTTGTAATGGATTGGGGGCGCAGATTGGAATAATTCAAGTGTTGTTGAATATTTATATAGTATGGGACATTTTACTGATGTTATGATAAATACGCTAGAGTATTTTTTACACCTGTATGTGAGTTTAGCAGTATTACCACTTCAGATGTCTGATAAAAACTAATAATGTTCAGGTTCAGTGTATGCACTTCATCCTAGCACAGCATAACTGTCCAAACCAAGAAATACATCAGTTAACACGACCACAATAAATGATATTGAAAATGAATGTGAGTATATTTATTAGAGTACATAAGAGAGAGAGAGAGAGAGAGAGAGGTGGGGGGTGGTAAGTGAGTGAGTGAGTGGATGAAAGCATCGCTCGGGGGTGTAAATGGTGTGAAAATTCAAGGTTGTGAATCTTTCTGTAGCCTTCAGAGCTGCAGTACTATTGTACATCATGATTTGCAATCTGCTACAGGAACAGAGAGATGCCCATTTCATTTTCAGTTTCATAAAAAGACATTTCTATGATAGCATTAAATGTATGATTTAATGTAATGTAAAGGTAAAGATTTTGCGTAATGTGTCTTGATGTATATATATTGTGTGTTTTAAGCTTTCACCTTTTACTATTGGCCACTAAAAAGATATGATAGCATGTGTAATAAAAGCCCTATTCAGCTCTTATCCTTACATTTTTAGATGAAATTATTAATAAATATTTGTAATGTTCATCTATATTTCATCTATTTACTATATGGCTGTATCATGGATTTCTGTGAATTGGTGTGATATTACCAAACAATATCAATTATTTCTTGATTCAACTTCTTTATACCTGCCAGTGAAAAAGCTGAAATGCAAACAGGGAATGAATACGGACTCACCCACACACGAACACCTACACAGCACTGAACTGAGCTTTAAGAGTCAGCTATGAGGGGAGGACGAGGAGGAGGATGTGAATAACATTATCAACACTTAAATCACCAACATATCTGGAGCAAATCTGTTTTCTGAACATCTGATCACACTGTGAAATATACCTGATCTCTACATATTTAAGAAATGTAAGGGGATCGAACCAAAATTTCAGAGATACAATATGAAATCCAGGGAAAAGCTATATAAAAGCTAGTGCTTTAGTGACACTGCTGTGGTTATTTACGATTTATCGTTTTTAAGTAAAAAAGTCAAAGTGTAAAAGCGTGACATGTTTTGTCAAGTATGGTAACCCATACTCAATATAACCTTTAACCCAGCAAGTACACATTTATTTAAAATTGTACCATTCCAATAGTTTTAATTGGATGGTTTGACATGTTTGTATATGTTTGCATAAGTGACTTACAAACGTAAGGAAAATAACCTGTACATTAGATGAAAATTCAAATATGTAACATATATTTCATTTCATCTTTCTGTCTGCAGTGCAAATAAGGGGATGCTCTCAAACACCATCCATACAGCAGTAAGCTTAAAGAAGTCTCTGAGAGATGTCATTTAAACTTTACTGTACTCATACTTGTTTTATGACATTAAGTGGAAACTTTCTCCACATGTTCCCAGTAGACCTGAAGGAAAAAATATCAAATTGGCTCTGTCCCAGCAGATTCACTTGCAACTATTCATTAATTTCAGATCAAATGAAAGCCACAAGCAATGGCCTACTGGCCTTGTTTTAGTTCCCAAATGAGTGAAAAGAAACATGTAGGTTCTTTTAAGTCTGCCTTACTTTCAGTGTTTCAAAGGAGGTCAGGAGTGTGGTAGGCAAAAGTGTGTCAGATAACTTAACCATTTCTGATTTAAATGACATTTAAACTCAGGATTTACTACCATAAATGAAAAATGGGATGGATAAATGAGACATTTCAATCATAGTCTGTAAAATTATTATTTTGTAGGACCTTCACGTCAAAATAATATCTTTAAAGGAATGGCTGATTTTAAATATCATTTAAATATTTATGTAAATTAGAGGACATTTTTAATTGAATTTATTTTACTCACCCACTTAGCACAACAATGAAGTCCATTACATTCCAGCCATTTCTGAGATAGGAACCCTTATGGAAAACAAAACCGAGTGCCACCAGCTTGATGCCCGCCTCAAAACAGAAGATTCCAATGAAATAAGGCTCTGTCTTCTCCTAATGGAGCCAATGATAAAGAAATAAATAGAAGATTATTAAATAAGCTAAACTAAATGTATAGACATTTTTTCTAACCATATGCAACTGCAAAGGGCTAAAAATGGGATTATTATGTTTCCCCAGACAGTTGGATATGAATTTTATGTTTATATAGGTGCTGTTCTGGACATTAACTGACTCAAGCAATCAAACAATACCACTCCGTAAGTTTGCCTCATTTATAAAGTTTTACACAACAAAACAATGAAACGTAGGCAACATCTAACAAGTAGGCAAACAGCCACCCATCTCAGTGAATAGTCAGTCCAACTGTTCATTTCATTGGAATAAAGTAATTGTTACTGCTGCTGCTGCTGCTATTACCACCACCATTATATACTGCTAATACTATTCATGTAGCCCCATCTCAATTGATGCACATCTGTTAATGTTATTGCTGCTTTAAATACCTGGGTTATTGCTGCAACTGTTTTATTATATTTGCACTCACTTGCACGTTAATGCACTACTGTTTTTGCACATAAGTTAATACTGTCTGTTGCTTATACAAATACCATATACATAGTCTATTTTTTTTTTTTATATATATATATTCCTACAATATACACTGCTGTTTCTCTCTTGCACATAAGTTAATACTGTCAGTACTTTGAATACTGTTAATAATGTACTTAAAAATGTTTAAAATGTATTTGTATGTACATATGCCTATGTATGTATGCATATACAGTTTGTGTATCTATGTACAGTCCTGGCACTCTTTGTGGAAGGCAAAGTAAGAATTTCATTGCTCAGGAAAACCTGCTTTCCTCACTGGGTATATGACAATAAATGCTTTGAATCTTGAATCATACTGCAATCACGGGTGACTGTGCATATCTACAATGATAGGGTATGATCAGTAATACAAATGTTTTATATAGATATTTATCTAATGCTATATAATTGAAAGGCATTTTTGAACTAATATTAACTGGGACCACATGTATATTTGTTCGTTGACCTGATGATATTTATATAACATTTTTACTAAAACATATTATAATTATTACATTAGGTTCAAAACTAGTCATTATGATTATTTTGCTTACCAGTCGTTTTGACATTGGTGTCTTGTCCTCACCAGGAAGATGCTGCTCCAGGGCTAAGACAATGCAGTTGGCTATGATGGTGGCCAAGATCATATACTCAAATGGAGTAATGGAAGGGTTAAGGTAAATATTATATTTGTGGGGAAAAGCAAATATTCACAAAGAGAATCACATCATTTCACAAAAATGCTGCTGTTTGACCTGTGTCTAACCTCCAGACATTGCATCAGATTCTTGGTTAGATTTCTTTCCTTGGCAGTCACAGCTAGAATTTAATTGTATATGCTCTTCCTCTCCTACACACCTGCTAGCCTATTTCCACATTGCTTTTGCTTCTTCATCGAACAAAAGAAGCCAGTGTTTGACCTCCTGTTACATCTTGTCAGGAGGAATGAAGTGTTCCTGTCCCACCAGGTAAATAAGGATCAAAATGATAATAAGCATTAGGGGTGTTAGTATTTGTATTTGTATTTGAATCAATCTCAAAATTATTAGTGTCTCTACTTGTATTCGAATGGAACTGGAAGTGGGTAAGGCTTAAACTGTAAGTTTGTCAAATTACATGAAATTTTTTTGCTTTTTAATTATAACTTAAATAACTGTAAATATCTAATACAAAATTCTATTAAATTAACTTAATTTTTCTCACTAATACACATGAAAAACACACTTCAAAACCCCATACAGCTTGTACCTATGTGCTATGCATCAGTGTACTGTAGCATTAAAATAACAAACTTCAGAGCGGGAACAATACTGTACATCACCTTTAAGTGTTTATTGTGTCTGTCAACACAGTTAGCATATGTAACTCGTGCTGTCTAAATGAGTGGGTAAATGAGTAGCCTACATTAATCCCAATACTCTTGTAATTAAACATCTAAAATTATCTTCATTTGTACGTTTTTTAAAAGGTGCACTGTCCAAAATGATGAACCTAATACTACAAAGATGGTGTCCATCCACATACGCGTCTGACATTTTGGTTTGGGTTTGAAAACATAAAGGATTTTGAAAATAAAATGGAGGACTGGCTTGATGTTATAGGGGTGGTTCAATGGTACTTCATGCATTCTGACTTATTAACACAGTTTAAGAGTTGTTTCCTCATGCTAAACATAGGCAAAGTGTCAAAAAAGCAGTTGGATGTGGCATGAATGAAGAAGTGTGTTTTTGGATAAAAGAAGAAAGTCAGCCTTATGGAAACAATGGATAATGTTTGTGTTTGTTTAAACGCTGGATTTCTCAACAGGGTCATGAGTTGCATGCGGTAAGTAATACTTTTGTGTTATTTTGGAAATAGGCGCGTGAGTGCATATTATATAAATGACACGAACATGTAGTGAATCTGTGACTCGTAACGTTACGCAGTAATAACTCTGCCTTCTTAAATTTTTCGTACGTTATTGGAAAGAATCGGTAAAGCTAATCTGTCTTTTATAAATCTGATTAAACTGAAGACTCTTCAAAGATATAAATGTTACTCCAGATTAACATCAGAAATGCAGAAACAGCGTGTGAGAGTAATTAAAAGAGATAAAGTTTGGGGCCTGATTGATGTTAAAAAAGATATTAAGATCGACAAGACTCGAAAACAATCTTCTCTGCGCTAACTGATAGATCCGAAATGCACAGACACGCAACTGCAAGACCCCATAATATTCACACAGAATTATAGTTTAAAAATGTCTGTTTTGACAAGAATTCACATACGTATAATAAGCATTACAACAAACTTGCCAAGCGTTTCCTACAGCATGACACTCTTCTGAAACGAATGAAGAGAATGCATGGTCAGCATCCATGGGACAACCCTTCAGTGGTTTTCTTCCTATTTAAAAGAAATAGGAACATGGCCAATTTCTCTTCTGCTTCGTCTCAGTTAAAATGTGGTGTCCCTAAGGCAGGGGTTCCCAAACTTTTTTTCCTGCGCACCCCTTTCTATGTCCCAACCTGGTTGGCGCACCCCCAATCCCCATTTTAAAAAAAATCCAAAAAAGCTTTGTTTTCTCACCATAAATACTCATGTTTAATCATGCGCAAATAACCAAGGGCCGGTTGCACTAGCCGGACGTTAAGAAGTTGGGTGTAATAGTCCTACGTCGGGCTTAGCTAAGTCCAACATTGTGAAAAATATTACGCCTATTGCACCATCTGAAACTACGCTCAGCGTAGATGATGCGCGCCCCCGTGTATGCGTTTAACCACTGTGATATTTAGACGCCATTCGAGTTTACTATGGTAAAAAACGTACACTTACTGCCGTCAGCTAATAGATGACATATGAGAGGTTTCCTCATGTTTACCAGTGCGTCACGTGCAGACCCATCAAACACATTAACGAAAGCCTTTACTGTTCGCACAAAAGGTGTATAATAGTTTGCAGATTCATTATAACAGCTCAAGTTTCAAACAAAATTAAATGAAAGCTTTTAATAAGTTCTCTACAGTAAGTATTTATGTATTTTATTATATAATTCATTGGCGGTCTCTTTACCATGCATGAAAACACATTGCTCGCGTATTTCATTATTTCTATTTTTGCCATAAAAAAGTCTCTCTCTCTTGGTCCCTCTCCTCCTTCGTGACTAACAACTTTATCATAAGACGTCCCACATGACAGTTTCCCTGATTTCAGTCAGTTAAGCATATTTATAATATATATGGAATGAATGAAACGAGTTGGCACGCATATAGCGGCTGCAGTGCATAACAGAAGAGCAGTGCGTAGAAAAAGACCAAAAACTAATAAATTATAGTTTTTTATTTAAAATAAAAGCGATTACAAAGGAAATGTTTACTGTTCATTTTTTTATTTATTTATTGTATGGAAAAATCCCACTTAAAGAAACAGACCGCCATTACATTTTTCCTCTCGTGCACCCCCTGGTGGCAGCTCGCGTACCCCTGGGGGGCGTACCACACTTTGGCAATCCCTGCCCTAAGGGGTCAATTTTGGGACCCCTGTTATTTTCATTTTACATGCTTCCCCTGAGTATATCCTATCTATGCCGACGACTCCCAATTTTATTTTCCTGTGAGTATAGACAAGAACTGTGCATCTAACAATGCATTCAATTGTTTTAAAGATATAAATCAGTGGCTGGCAAATGACTTTTTACAATTAAATGAGAGCAAAACGGAAGTCCTGATTCTTGGATCCTCCTTGTCCACTCAACCTGGCCAAGTTGTGGAACTAGGCCCGTTAGCGTCGAACATACAAGTCCCTTTGAGGAACCTTGGAGTAATTTTTGACTCTTCCCTTCTTTTCAACAAGCAGATTAGTGCCGTTGTAAAAAGAAGTTTTTTTACCGACTGAGACAAATTGCTTAAATTAAATCTTTGCTTTCTCCTTCTAACTTGGAAATTGTAATTCATTTATTTATTACATCTAGGTTAGATTATTGTAATTCACTGTACAGTGGCTTGCCCCAAAATGCATTATCTCATTTCCAACTTGTTTAGAATGCTGCAGCCAGACTGTTACTTGGATTAAGGAAAAGGGATCACATTACCACACTCTGAGAAACTTACACTGGCTCCCGGTCAAATTTAGGGTGGATTTCAAAATGTTGATGTTTGTTTACAAAGCATTATCTGGCCTCACTCCCAAGTACATCAGTGATCTTTTACATCCTTACTCTCCGACTAGAGCACTAAGGTCCTCTGACCAATTGTTACTGACGGTTCCTCGCTGCGGCTATAAATCTAAGGGTGACCACGCTTTTTCAGTGAGGTGTCCGAAATTGTGAAATAGTCTTCCTTTCTATGTGAGGTCATCTTCATCTTTAGCCATTTTTAAGTCGTCCTTGAAGACATATCTGTTCTCTTCAGCCTTTGAATAGATTATGAATTATGTGTTGATGTTGATAGAATTATGTTTTTTTTATTTATTTGTAAAGCACTTTGGTAAATGTGCTATATAAATAAATATAAATCTGCCCTCTTGTCCCAGTTTTACTCTAGTCTTGAGGCAGGATCATGACAGGCCCATGTTTTGTGTGGCCTCACATGGCCTCTTTTTTGGGCTGTGTTTCTGTGTCTCGTCTCTTGTCCCCGCCCCCCTCGTCTCCTTGTTAATTATCCTATTATTGTTTAATTCATGTTGCCCTCATTAGTTCTCCCATTTAATGCCCTCGTGTTTGTGGTTTTTTGCTGATTCGTTTTGTATTTACCTGTGTCACATACTTCTGAGGTCCTGTCTGTGTGAAAACAGTGTTATAGAGAAGTATTAGTCAAGTCTTTGTTTTGTTAGTATCTGTTTGAGTAGTGTTGTCAAGTCTTGTTTATTAGTCTAGCCTGTTTTATATTGTTTATTGTATTAACCCTGTTTTGCCCCCATGAGTCTTTGTTTTCCCTGTTTTTGGTAATAAAGTATAGGGCTAATAAATAACATATTTTGTGAATTTAAAGCACAAAAGTATCTGGGTTAATTTACTTTTGACCACAGTCAAAGTATTTTCTTGTCAGCTAAAACACTTTCTGAGTTTCCTCAGTTTCTGATGGGATTGTATTAACTTTGATATTACGGGAAAAAATGGGACAACGGGCATATCAACAACAATTTGGGAAGTCTAGAAATAATACTTAGTGATGATTATCAATCTCCTAAAACAGGTCTGCCTGTCAGTCCTTCAAGTGCTTTGCTAGTGGCATTGGCATACTGTTCTGTAGTTAATAATTGTGTTAATAAACATGTTACAGCTGCTTTTAAACAGACCAGATGTTCTTGATAAAGTTCTTGCTCCTGATGACAGTGTATGTGGAATGAGCTCTTACAGAGATGGCACTAACTTCTCTAAAAATAATTTTCTGATGGCAAAAAAATCTGGATTTCACATATGTACACTGGCACCTCAAAAAAGAAACACAAGATATTCAGTGTTTACTGGGTGCTTGCCAACCTTCCCGTTAAGTATTGGTGTTCTCTTCATGCAATTCAGCTGGCAATCTTATGCAAAGCTAGTGCAGTATGGATATGAAAAAGTCCTACACCATCTTTTTCAAGGCCTGAAAACTTTAGAGAAACATTACATCTTTGTAGAGCGATTTGGAGAACGTGTATTGGTAACTGTTCTCTGTGTGTCTGCTAATAACCTTGGTGCCCATTCCTTGGCCATTTTCAGGAGTTTTAGGCCCTGTTTACATTAGAGCATTTGCGTTTTAAACCGGCATTTTAAGAAGAATCTGCATCCATACTCTACACAACCATAAACGCATGAAACATATGACCAATCACGTAACTGGGCATGCGCATAAAAGTGTAAAATAACTTATTACTCTAATAATAGCTTACCTTTAGCATTGATGCAGCCTAGGGGTGTGCGATATTGACAAAAATTCATACCTGGATCCTTTGCTGGCAACTACAACAGACCTTATTTTTGAACCTATAAAAATGTGTTTGGGAAAGTCTTATATTGTTCTAGCTCCCCCCTACAACATATTAATATTATTAATAGGTTAATGTTGATGTTATAAACAAAAAGGTCTTTATGATTTAAAAAGGAAGCATTCAAGTGAACAGTACTAAACAGTAGCGAACTTAAAGCAAAAATAAATTTCAGCAAATGCAAACTTCAATCAAACATAAGAGGTGAAGTGTAGCTTTAGCCTACAGAAATGCTTATTGCTTTCATGTAGGGAGTTCCTATTCAGTCACTTCACGCTGTTATATTTATAATAGTTCATTGTTCGCAGTTCATATTTATGATCTTATAGTCCATTTGAAAATGTTTATACGAACTGACTGTATTCTTCAGAAAAAAACACCAAATAACTTATCTTCCCTTACCTGTCGCTGTTCAGTGCGTGTGTTCCCTCACACGTGTTCTCCGACAAAAAAGTGTGGCCGGCTAAAGTATTAGTAAGTAAGTAAGTAAGTAAGTAGTAAATAAGTAAGTAAAATTTATTTATATAGCACTTTTCACAGATAAAAATCACAAAGTGCTTTACAATAAAATATAATACAAAAACATTTAAAACCTTCTACAGAATACAAGATACAATCAACAAACACAACAAACAACCATAAAAACCTCAGACTAACCAAAACCCTGTTTGAAGAGCAGAGTCTTCAGTTGTTTTTTAAAAGAATCAACTGAATTCGCACGGCAAAGCGTTCCAAAGCCTAGGAGCAACCGCCTTAAATGACTGATCCCCTCTAGTTTTAAAATGAGTACGGGGAGCGACTAATAGGTTCTGATCTAGTGACCTAAGGCTTCGAATTGGAGTGTAAGGCTGTATCAAATCAGTGATATAAGTAGGGGCTTGGCCATGTAAGGCCCTAAAAGTGAGAACCAGAATTTTAAAATGTATCCTATACTGGACCGGTAACCAGTGGAGTGTTACTAAGATCGAACATTAATAATAATTTTATAATAATTTTTAAAAGTATGCGAGGTCCGTGCACGTCCTCCACTAGCAACACAGAAATAGCAAAAAGCGCAATCGGCTAAACGAGCATTAAATATTAATGACGTTGAGTTTATTGTTTTTATTAATTTATATTCACAAAACTTATCAACAAAACATTGATTAAAATTAAGAGACAAATTATCTGAAACGAAATTCATTTTAAAGTAGAAAACAAAACTTAAATTAAACTTGAAAATAATGTCTGACCCACTACAATTCTCCCTTCATATTGACCTTTACAACGCCCTATATGGCGTTTAAAATTACGGTCTATCTTTCGTAATAAGCTAACTAAATTTAAACAAAACATTAACATTATTCAAACCCAACAATACTCAAACATAGATTATAAAACAGACATTATCTATAAGGATACATGTTATAACAATCTGATATAGCGTTTATAAAAGCTGGTTGGTAGATGTTTACTATTTTTGGCAAAACCTCCGTTGCAAACCTTGCATTTACCTGAATAAAAATATTTTTTACTTTGATAATGATGCGCTGTCACGCTAACATCAGCTGTTCATTTACATAAGACTCCGTCTTCATTCATTTACACTGCAGCGCAACTTCTCAAACTAAAACAGGGTCTGCAGCGTTTGCGAACGAATCTGTTTATGAGGGTCGAAAACAGTGGTGTAGCTTAAATGAGAGTTTGGTTAAACATTATGGCATGAAAAGGTGGTTGGGTCTTCAGAAAGCTATTTTTCTGCGCCTTTCTGCCTAACCTCGCATGATCTCTTAGAGGCTGTCAAACCCAATGTGGCTCAATAGTTTGATTAAAGTGATCTGTTTTCACTGTGGATCTTGATGTTTAATCCTTTATTTGTAAGAATATCATTGATGTTACTGCTCGGCAAACAGCAGTTCTCTGTGGTCTTTTTAACCTTCTTTGTTTGTTACATTATAGACTTCAAAACGTGCTAGGTAATGTCACGATTTGGGGAACACAAAACACGAACCCAGATGCGGACGTTAACAACAAAGGAATTTATTAAATGACAGGGGAAAAACAGAAAAACAAAACCCACGAGGGGGCAAAACAAGACGTGGGAAACACGACACTAAACTAATACTAAACTTGACAAAAACTAACAATAAACTCTTCAACAGATTAAACAGATCAGGACTATGAACATCAAAAAACTCACATGAACCGACAGGGCATGAGACAAGACGAACGTGCACAGAACAGCAAACACAAGGACAATAAATAGGGACAAAGTAAATTACATACACTTGGAAAATAATCACGAGTAAGGGATCGGGGAAAAAGTGACGAGACCCGGGAAATGCGTGGTCAGAATAAACCAATACTACAACCACACATTTCCCACATAGAACATATGTACTGTCAGAACCCTGCCATGCTAAACTAGATCTAAATACCAACAGGATCCGGCAGGATTCTGACAGGTAAGTGGTCCGTGTAACGCTTTGCAGTTCTTTTTTCAATTTGTACTATCAAAATGAATCAAATGAAAAATTGGTTTCAAACTTTCAATTTTCATGAGTACTTCACAAACGGATAATTGTCTTTTGGTTTTAATTTTCAATTCTACGTGTTTAGGTTGTTGCTTTAGAATTTCAGGTTTTGGAACAAACAGAAAAATGACGACTTATTCTAATTTTCCATTTATGTGTTTGCGCTTGTGGCTGGAACGTACCATTATCACCGGGGGTGGAGTTTAGTCTACAGCCGGTCACGGACTCACAGCGCTATCACCTTAAATCTCACCATATTTATATCCTCTATGTATATTACTCATTTATTTAATATATTTTAATAACAATAATGCCTGTAAACATTTATCTATCGGGCCTCGGTTGCCGTTTTGTTTTTTTATCAGTAGATGGCGATGTAACAGCCTGGCAGTAAGTGCCGGCCGCTTATGACTGACGTGCCCTTAAGCAAGGCACCGCTCCCCGGGCGCTGGGTGCCCACTGCTCCGGGTGTGTGTTCATGACTGGCAGTGCGTGTGTTGATTACTTACTGTATGCATTACATACGTGACAACCATGTCACTTTCACTTTTGTTTTCCTTTTTAAAAAACTTTATTAGGGTATGAGCCGCGAATGCTCACCCCGTGACGCCTGCCCTGTTATATTGGCTCATTTACTAGCCATATTAATATTTGAGATTTCCACAGTGTATCCATTCCCAGCTCTTCTACCAGCTAACGGATGTTTAGCTCTTCTACCAGCTAACGGATGTTTAGCTCTTCTACCAGCTAACGGATGCACCTACAGTGGTGTTAAAAACATGGTAGTGTACTAATAAAAGTGAATAAATTGCAAAAATGTATAAATTGAGATTATTTCTTTATTTTAAATGTATTGAAAATATTACACATTCATTTCCAAATCAAAGCATTAAGAACTTAGGGATGGTTTCCCGGACAGGGCTTATCCTAGTCCCAGACTAAAATGCATGTTTGAGCTGCCTTCATTTAAAACAGTATCTACAGTTCCTGTCAATTTTTAGGTTTGTGTCAGAAACTGCATTTTTATTGTCACCCCACAAGTTTTTAATGGGGAAGAGAGATCAGAGGATTGATTTGGTCACTTTATAACCTTAATCCTTTTTGACTGGAACCAGATTTTGCCCTCTTGCTTTTGTGTTTGCGGTTTTTTGTCTTGTTGACAGACACCCATTTTAGGGGCATTCCTCTTTGGCAAAGGGCAACATAATCTCTTCAAGTATTCTACTGTAGTCAAACTGATCCATGTTCCCTTGTATTTGATAAATAGTCCCAACACGGCAGTATGAAAAACATCCCAATCCCATGACTTTTACACCATGCTTAACTCTCTTTACACTCTACTGTGGCTTGAATTTAGTACCCAGGGGTCGCCTGAGGTTCTGTATAGACCCCAAAAAGAAAGATTTTAATCTTATCAGGCCACAAAATGTTACACTATTTTTCTTTGGGCCAGCTGATGTATTGATGTAATTCTACAGATGTCTTTTTTCAACAGTGGGGCTTTACTGGGCTTCTTGCATCAGTGACTGTCACAAGATCATCAAGATCATTATCTTTCTCAAGGTTTTCAACTTTTTAATCAAATTGCTCTGTTCCTCTGAGCAATGTTTGAAACGACCCATTTTATTTAGAAATTCAGCAGCAGATATATTTTATAACAATGAGTGAAACATTTGCCTTCTCTCTTTCTTAATAAAGGACAGAAAGAAGCTGTTTTCACAGAATGAACTCATTTTAAACTTCATACTGCTATTATTTTGATCACGCCACTTTCAATAAATGAATCTATAACTCAGAGCAAGTAATGTGGACATGGGCGTCGGAAGCAAATGAAAAGTGGGTGGGTCCCCACATAACACCCCCCCCCCCCCCCCCCCCGAAAAATACATTTACTGCAATAGATGACATTTTCATGTTTCCTTTTAATTAGTCTGAACATTTGCGTTTATTAAATTAAAGACAGTAGCCTATTACGGTCGAAATTCTGGTAATAGCCCTTTAAATATTTTGCAAATAATGACAGATGTCATGTTTCATTTATCTTTCTGTGTCATTTTTTTTCTCTACTCTGCTGACAGTAGGCTACAATGTTTATTTTTTATTTTGAGGAAATAAAAGGTAAGAAAAACGAATGAAGGTAAACTGATACAACTTTTGTATACCTTTTTTATTTGTTATACCCAATTTCTCTTTCTCTCTCTTAGAGAAATATAAATGTGAGATTCTGGAAATGAGATCACTTTATTTTATGGTATCCGTCGGGAAACAATGCTGTCATAAGAGTTTGAGCATGTGTACTTCTAAAACACAATCGATTAAACAGAGGTATGACTTTATGAATTATCTGCAATTGTACCTCGCAAATAATAACAATACGTGAGGACGTTCGCAAATGAAAAGTAATTGCAGGCTTCTGTAAAAAAAAAAATTGAAAATTATCCAGCGATCGTGGGACCATAATCAAAATAAACTATTTTACAGCAGTAATAATATTTTAACAAGTAGCCTACACTTTTAGTGTATAAGGAACCACATTTAGTGCTGTGTTAATTATCATTAAAAGCAAAACGGGAGTCTCTGTGCCTCCGCGACAGACGCAATTCTTCTGGCATCTCTCCTCATCATCTCCTCTTTTTTTTCTTCTGTGTCTTGAACTTGGGGCTCGAGTCCGACCTAAGGTTTGAGCTGCCTTTAAGAACACCAAGCTAAGTTCGTTTACCGTTAATTATTAAGACTAAATGGGCAGGCAAACTCGTGAAACAATGAAAGTAAAATAATCCGCTATAATATGGTTTTACACGTCTATAGAAAATATACTATAAATAAAGCAGTTATTAATTTTCCTAATGCATGGTTGTTTGACATTTATTTCTGTTTAAAACGTTAGGCAAAGGAGGTTTTTCAGCACTATGTTCGAACAGCAACTCAGCGTCCACTCACCCCCGCGAATTATGTTTAAAAGCTGAAACAGGTCCGCGGTGTAAAAAAAGCAAAGGTTAGGGATCCCTGCTCTAGTGGAATGGATTTGGACTAACAGCGCTTTGATAAGTGAACAGACAAATGCGCTAAATTAGAGAAAAAGTGGGTGGGTCCATTATCATTGGTCTTAAAAAGTGGGTGGGTCCTGTCCCACCCACGTATAATGGTTCCGACGCCCATGAATGTGGATATCATTACCAATGGCTCTTTTGTTTATCTATAAATAATTTCCAGAAATATAACTACTTATAATAACAAAAGTGGTTTATCAGGTTACTGATGTTGCACTGCTATTTTTTTATCACCACTGTTTATGATCATGCGGCATAAAATTATAACATTTTTGCAATTTATCCACTTTTATTAGTACACTACCATGTTTTTAACACCACTGTAGGTATGATCCGTTAGCTGGTAGAAGAGCTGGGAATGAATACACTGTGGATATCTCAAATAGTATATTAGCCAATATAACAGGGCAGGCGTCACGGGGTGGGCATTCGCGGCTCATACCCTAATAAAGTTTTTTAAAAAGGAAAACAAAAGTGAAAGTGACATGGTTGTCAAGTATGGAATGTATCCAGAAAGTTGTCAACACACGCGCTGCCAGTCATGAACACACACCCAGAGCAGTGGGCACCCAGCGCCCGGGGAGCAATGGGGTTAAGGTGCCCTTTTTTAAGAACATGTCATTTGGCCATATGCACAAATGCTACAAGAAAAATTAGATGTCCTAATTTTTGTTTCAACATTACATTTATTAAAGAGATCTTATATACAGTACATAGAAGACAAATTAAATGCAAGTAAAATGTATCCCATGGCTGTGTTTGTTTTCATGGGCGGGCCATTGAAGACTTGGAAGTAAACACCCACTGCTATGATTGGATAACAGTTTTTGTAGATTTCAATCCTGCATCATTAGATGTGAGGAATTGTTTTTAAAACGTCCGATGTGGGAAGATCTAAGTGCCCTACCAGGACAATAAGGTACAATTAGATCACAAATATACCTTGAGCAGAGCCAGACAACGCCTTATAAACAAACATAAGAATTTTAAAATCAGCACGAAACTTAATAGGAAGCCAGTGAAGAGATGCCAAAACTTTCTAGACACAATCAAAAGTCTTGCAGCTGCATTTTGAACAGTTTGTAGTTGAGATAGTGAAAATCGAGGAAGACCACAATAAAGAGAGTTGCAATAGTCTAATCTTGATGTCACAAATGCATGAATTGCAACTTCTAAATCTTTTCTTGAGAGAAGTTTCTTTAGCTTTGCAATGGATCTTAAATTTAAAAAGCTTAGTTTAACAACTGCACTAATTTGTTTGTCAAAGAATAGTGAAGAGTCAAAATTACTCCAAGGTTTTTGACTTGAGTGCATACATTTGTTGAGAGAGGACCTATCTGGACTTTCAGAGCTAACACAGTCTCACCCCATGGCGTCAATATTTGATGATACTTGACCATGCGTCAATATGTTGACGCGGAGGGTATACCTTTCGCGTCATTTTTTGACGAACTGGGGACTTCAATACTATTACGTCCGTTGCATTCTCTTTCCTATTTTCTTACCATTTTCGCGTCGGTTTAGGGTTAGATTACGCAAAATTAAACAGTGTACTCGAAATTAAACAGTTGTCACCTGGCGTTGGGGTTAGAGTTAGGTACGCGAAATTAAACAGTTGTCACCTGGCGTTGGGGTTAGAGTTAGGTTTGGGTAGGGATGTCATTGTGTAAATCTAACCCTAAACCGACGCGAAAATGGTAAGAAAATAGGAAAGAGCAACGGACTTAATAGTATTGAAGTCCCCAGTTCGTCAAAAAATGACGCGAAAGGTATAATTAATAATTAATTAATAATTAGTTACATTTATATAGCGCTTTTCCAGTGCTCAAAGCGCTTTACATATGAATGGGGGAATCTCCTCAACCACCACCAATGTGCAGCATCCACCTGGATGATGCGACGGCAGCCATATTGCACCAGAACGCCCACCACACACCAGCTTATTAGTGGAGAGGAGACAGAGTGAAGTAGCCAATTAGTATGAGGGATGATTAGTAGGCCAATGGGCAAGTTTGGCCAGGATGCCGGGGCACACCCCTACTCTTTTTCGAAGGACATCCTGGGATTTTTAATGACCACAGAGAGTCAGGACCTCGGTTTAACGTCTCATCCGAAGGACGGTGCTTTTTGACAGTATAGTGTCCCCGTCACTATACTGGGGCATTAGGACCCACACAGACCACAGGGTGAGCACCCCCTGCTGGTCTCACTAACACCTCTACCAGCAGCAACCTGGTTTTCCCAGGTGGTCTCCCATCCAAGTACTGACCAGGCTCAGCCCTGCTTAGCTTCAGTGGGCAAGCTGTCTTGGGCTACAGGGTGATATGGCTGCTGGACATATTGACGCATGGTCAAGTGTCGTCAAATATTGACGCCATGGGGTGAGACTGGGTTGTCAGAGCAGGAACAGAACATACAGACAGATGGGTGATTCCAGTTTAGGGCTCACTGTGTGAGACATTAGCCTGCAAAAAGTCAAAAAAATCAATCTTCACAGAGAAAGCCATTGTTCTCAGGTTAACATCCTAAGAAAACCTGGGATACAGCTGTGTGAAAGACAGGATAAATTTGGCAATGGTAAACTAGTACACTTTGAGATAGACGTTGATGTTTGTAAGTAACACTGGCCGTGGAGGCACGGAGACTCTCATTTACGATATGTATGTACCCGTTAAATATTATCAAGGCAGTAAAAGAGTTTATTTTGATCATGGTGCCACGATCGCTGGACAATTCTGAAATTACTTTTCAGTCATTTGCGATGTTACAGAGTTGAACGTCTTCACGTATTGACATTATTTCCGAGGTACATTTAGAAATGATTTATAAAGTCATACATCTGCATTTGATTGTGTTTTAGAAGTACTCTAATGACTGCAATGTGATCGCTGATGCGCTGGTAAAGAGAGAGAGAGAGACCGACAAAAAGAGAGACCATGGATCTGTAGAAATGATCGATTTTATTTGTAGTTGGCTCTGAAAGGACAAAATACCCGAGTAAGCTATAACGTGGCTATTAGACACATTTTTTCAGGACGTTCTTGCAACCCAGTGGCAACTTGTACACGACCCAGTACTAGATCGCAACCCGGTGGTTGAGGACCTCTGCTCTAGATGTCATCAAACGGAGCTTTGATGTGCAGAATCTGTCAAAATGTATACAACCACCATAAATGCTCTTTCAAGATGAACACGACGCCGCTTTCGGTCTGAAACCACTAGCAATGATCCGACTACCACACTCTTTTATCCTTTCTCACCACAATGATCCTATATAATGTTTACTTAACAAAAGTTTAGCACGTTCACAACATTTTAACATTTGTAAACTTTTGGACAGAAACCACAAACTTACGCACATTTGTCGAAATCCGTGAAACCCTGTCAACTCTTCCTCCCACGCAGAGCATGCGTGACCTAGACAATCTTATATCTGCCTTGAGAACGAATGTTATGATTCTTTGACAGAAACTTTCTGCCCCTGTTTTATCCCGATTTATTAACAATTTATCATTTAACAACGCATATGAGATTTGAACCCACACAAGATGTTTTTATCGTTTTGCTACAGATAGAATTACATGATATCTCTGTTTCCTTTAGATTCATAGTTTAACGTTCGTAACTGTTTGGACAGAAGGAGTTATGAACATCAGTGAATGTTTTGATTGCATCATGGTGGAATAAAGAATTTAAACTTTCAGGAGCAGTTTCCCTGTCATGGTTCTGTCTTGTCCTTTGTTTTATCTAGTCTTGTGGCAGAATCATGACAGACCCATGTTTTGTGTGGGTTCACGTGGTCTCAGCATTGGTTTATTGGACCACGTGTTCCCTGTGTCTTGTCTCTTTTACCCCACTCCCTTGTCATCCTCCTCATTATTGTTTGATTTATATCACCTGCTCCCCTCTTGATTTGCTCCCCTATTTAATCCTCTTGTATTCATTGTCCTGTGCTTGTGCATTGTTTCCATACCCCTGAGTAAAGCTGTGTAGTCAAGGTCTTTGTATATTAAGTGTAAAGTTGAGTTTATTGTTAAGTGTATCCCGTTTAGTGTTTTAGTGTAGTTTGGTATCTTGTCCTGTTTAGTGTTCTATCCATCTGTCTATTGTTATCCTGTTTATATTGTTTTGCCCCCTCGTGGGTATTGTTTTCTGTTTATTATATATTAAAAGTCTTTTGTGCATCCACCGCTGTCTGCATTTGGGTTCGTCCTACACACCACATAACAGAATGCACAAGCCACAACAGAACCCAGCAGACAACCTGTGTCGTCCCGCCAGGCAGCAGTCGGCTGACCTTGAACTGTGGTGGCAGTCGACTACCGCCGTCATGAAGATGGGCAAGGCCCCATTTCCTCCCCAGCAAGAGAGGTCCCTGAGGGGGTATGCCAAAGATGTGGAAGCGAGGAGGGTTTTGTTGCCAGAGACCCTCCTCAACTCCTATTTCATCGCGGGTCTCAACGTCCCTCCTCCCTTGCCTGAACGGGAGGGGCTGATCCGCCGCCCGTTCCATGAGGTTGTGGACAAGTTGTGTCGGGAGGAGCTTCAGGTTCCCACCAGGGCATTACCATCTGCCACGCTGCCATCTATCCCAGAGGGACGTATCTTGGGAGTGTTGGTGCCCGGCGACCCAGAACGTTCCCCTCCAGCCCCAGAGAGCTCCTCCCCACCCATGTCGCTTCGTGGAAAGCGTGAGAGGAGGATATCATGGGAGTCGGCGTCCGAGGGGTCCTCTTCAGAGCCTGCTGCTCCCACCACTGTCCTCACCTCACCTGCCACAGCATCTGCGCCACGCCATAGAAGGAAGAAGAGGAGGGGGTTGACTTCACCGCCAGCGCAGCCTCTGCCTCAGTCTGCGCTGCCTCCGCTGCAGCCCCTGCCATCTGCGCAGCCACTGCTGCAGCCCCTGCCGTCTGCACAGCTCACTGCAGCGCCCCCTGTCTTGGTCCCTCTCTCGTCTCCGCTGCCGGACACAGCGCCCCCTGTCTTGGTCCCTGTCTCGTCTCCGCTGCCGGCCGCAGCGCCCCCTGTCATGGTCCCTGTCTCGTCTCCGCTGCCGGCCGCAGCGCCCCCTGTCATGGTCCCTGTCTCGCCACCGCTGCCAGCCACAGCGCCCCCTGTCTTGGCTCCTGTCTCGCCACCGCTGCCAGCCACAGTGCCCCCTGTCTCACCGGCTCCTTCTGTTGCTTCCTCCCCTGCACAGTCATCCTGTTCATCTGCCTGGTCCCCTGCTACTGTCTCCATGTCCTCCCTGAACTCTTTCCCCTACCCTGTGAGTCCTGGCTCGCCCCCGTCTGCTCCCTTGTCTACCCCTACCATGCCCTGGAACCCTGCCTTGCCTCCTTTTGTACCCCTTACCCAGTCTGTATCCCCAACCAAGCCTGCTCCCTCCAAGATCCCCACCAAGCCTGCCCGGTCTCCTCGTCCCAAGCCCTCTACTACCCCTGAACCCAAGACTCCTTCCCCACCTAGTCCCACCCAGCCTGGACCACCTCCCTTTGTGAACTCTGTTTTGCTTCCGCCCCCCCCCTGTTTTTTTATGTCACCCCAACCCTCTTGTATTGTATTCTTGTCTGCCCCTGTGTTTATTTGTCATGTTTTCTTGGTTTTTGTCTGTCTGCCAGTCTGTCTTGTCCCGTGTCTAGTGTTCCCCTGGGGAGCGTCTGGAATCCGCTCCTTTAGGGGGGGAGTTCTGTCATGGTTCTGCCATCTTGTCCTTTGTTTTATCTAGTCTTGTGGCAGAATCATGACAGACCCATGTTTTGTGTGGGTTCACGTGATCTCAGCATTGGTTAACTGGACCACGTGTTCCCTGTGTCCTGTCTCTTTTACCCCGCTCCCTTGTCATTCTCCTCATTATTGTTTGATTTATATCACCTGCTCCCCTCTTGATTTGCTCCCCTATTTAATCCTCTTGTATTCATTGTCCTGTGCTTGTGCATTGTTTCCATACCCGTGAGAAAAGCTGTCTAGTCAAGGTCTTTGTATATTTAGTGTAAAGTTGAGTTTATTGTTAAGTGTATCCCGTTTTAGTGTTTGAGTGTAGTTTGGTATCTTGTCCTGTTTAGTGTTCTATCCATCTGTCTATTGTTATCCTGTTTATATTGTTTTGCCCCCTCGTGGGTATTGTTTTCTGTTTATTATATTTTAAAAGTCTTTTGTTCATCCACTGCTGTCTGCATTTGGGTTCGTCCTACACACCACATAACATTCCCGGACAGGGATTAGATTAGTCCTAGACTAAAATAACTGTTAAGAGCTGTCCAAACTGAAAACAACTTGCACTGACATATCTTCAAAATACATCAGTGCCCTTTTTTGCCTCAAAATGCACACAAGTAATGTTTTTAGTAAGGCATGTGTGTTAAAACTAGTTATATTTCCTATTTGAACTAAGACCTAGTCCTGTCTTAAGCTAACCCCTGTCTGTCATGATTTCGGTCTTATTGGCCGCTTTGTCTTTGTTTCACCATGTGTTGTGTTGTGTTTATGTTTTGACAGCTCCACACGTGCGCGCCTTCCACCTGGTGACCTCATTATCTCCGACTCTTCTCACCGGCGTCCCACACCTGATCCTTATTATTTGCCCATCCGGTTTGATTTAAATTCCCCTCGTTTCCTCTGTTCCTTGCAAGTTCGTCTTAGTATGTTCCTGCCCGCTAGCTTGTCTAGTTCTAGTCCTGTCGTGTCTTAGTTTCTGTCTCTTGTTCTCATTTTGGATTACTCACCGTGCTCTCTGCTGCCTTTACCCCGTTAGACTCCGAGCCCTGCTGTCAGTCTCTCCCGAGTGGTGTGTAGTGTTGCTTTTCGTCAACGAAAAGTATGACGAAATATAGTCGTCAACGAACCTTTTTCACGTGACGAAAACGAGACGAGACGTAACGAAAATGCTGGTCATGTGACGATGACTATAATAAAATGTATAATGCAATATTGTTGACGAATAAAAACGAGACTAAAAGTGGTTTACAAAATAAAAACTAAGCTAAAATGTCTCTTCATTTTCGTTGACCAAAACGAGACGAGACGAAATGTTATAACGTTATTTCGTCTTTTACCCATCTCAGCATCTCCGCGCCCCCACCACCTGACTGCAGGTGATCACGTGTGTTGTTGGCGCTGCGTAGATCAATCAAAACATGAAAGTACCGCGAGAGTGAGTAGAAAGCATGCGGAGCAGTCTGCTCTCGCGATGCTTTGATATCATACGCCTCCATTTGCACGTTAATGGGCATTTCAAACAGTGTACGCGGCAACCGCGAGACATGCGGAAAGCGGAGAAACGGGGGCGGTTACAGAGGTGAAGCGGAGTTGGTCCACAAGCTTTGCTCGTGCACCTAAGATCCTCTCCCTTTTACGGACACGACTCTTCATGGCAGTCGCTGTTGAAGATAAACACATTTGCACTAAATGCTGCACAAAACGCTTCCACTACATGAGAAACGCTGTAGCCGCACGGCGATTCCGACCGGGAAGATGCAGCATTCTGGCTCCAAATGTAAAAGAAAAGTCCAAAATAAATCCCGTGCATCACTTTCAGGTCAGTTCAACAAGCCTGTTAAAATCTATAGCTTTGATTGCTGACACCACCAGTATAACAATGTACAAATTTATATCATGTAACAGTTGTTTAAATGACATTGTGCTGCGTTGCGTTTTGAAACATTGTAAATCTATGCTAAAGACATTCGTTGTTTTGTATATGCTTAATAACTACACTTATTTATTATTTAAATAAACAAAACATACTTCGCTGAATACTTGAGTATTAAATCAATCAAACACCTGTACTGTTGAGAACATAACCAAACATACCAACTTTGCTTTTCTTAATAGACATCTGCTGTTTTCTTAAAGCTGACTTTTAATTTACTTACAAGAAAAACATTAAGTAATTCTCCAAAATTGCTTGGATTTATACTGACATTTAAGATCAGCTTTGTCACATTAGATTAAGCCAAAGTCCATTAGGTACACTGGTGGTAACGTACAGATGCAGAAATATAAACTATAATAATATATAATTACATATGTATGATTGTAGTTTGTGCTGCTGTCAAAATACAATTATAAATGTTAACAATAGCATATTTCTATTCTCACACATCCTATAGTTGTGTGTGACCCATTTGACCTTGTGTGTGTGTGTGTGTGTGTGTGTGTGTTTGCTTAGACTACTTTTGTTTTGATTATGTAGACTTTTATGTAGACTCTTACAAACAGTCAAGTCACTCACTCAGAGGATAGTAAAATAAATATCTATTCAAATCAGAGCATCTTCCATGTCTGGAATGGATGTATTCTTGGGTCTATAAGGTAACAATAATATAACTTTTGTTTGAAATGGGTTTGGCTAAAAGAAAATATTGTTTTGTCTATAATACTATTAGGTCATTATACTATATGGGTTAAATAGAATTGGATTACAAAAAAGAGACTAAATACAATTTCACTGACTAAAACTAGACTAAAATGTCATCAGTTTTCGTCGACTAAAAGTAGACTAAAATAGTAATGGATAAGTCTGACTAAAATAAGACTAAAATGGCAAGAATTTTAGTCGACTAAAACTTGACTAGACTAAAAAGAGTATGACGTGACTAAAACTAATAAAAACTAAAATGACAGCTTGACACAAAGACTAGACTAAAACTAAAATGAAAACAGGCTGCCAAAAACAACACTAGTGGTGTGTCACCGTCAAACCTCAGTGTTCTCTCTGTCTGTGGATTCTCCGAGTGCCAGTCTACCTCTTGCGCTGTCCAGCAGCAGTGCGCTTTCGGGCGCGTAATTCTGCGTAAGGCTCGGACTGCCGCTGTGCGCTGTCCAGCACAGACTCTGCTGAAGACTCTGACTGCCTCTCTCTCTCTCTGTGCCCCGCCAGGATTTCTTCTCTGAGGATTTCGGATGTGCGAGTGGACGTTCTACGGCTGTGCTGTGTTTCCCACTCTGAGCCTTTCCCGAAGGGATTCCGTTGAGCCTGTCTCGCCTGTGTTGTCTCCTCCTCGCATACATCTCCACGAACACAGAGTGTCTTCTCATATACATATTGACTTTCACTGAGTGTCTCCTGTTATACATCTTGAATAAACACCTCTGCGCTGGGATCCTTGTATTTGTCATTCCTAACAGGACGAACTTGCCAGAATGGATCCCGCGGAGGTTGAGGACTTATCTGCCCGTATGTCGGACCTTTCCTCACGTTTGGAACAGCTCAGTGCCGATGCCACCCAACTCAGCCTGCCATCGCAGACGGAGCCTCATGTTACTGCCCCACCTCCATACGACGGTAATCCTACCTCCTGTCGTGCTTTTCTGACTCAATGCTCTTTGGTTTTTGCCCTCCAGCCCCGCCTCTATTTCTTGGAGATCACCCGGGTTGCGTTTGTGATCACCCTTCTGATTGGCAAGGCGCGCGAGTGGGCTACGGCCGTGTGGGATGCCCGCGATCCTTGCTGTCGGTCGTTTCATGAGTTTCGCGAGGAGATGGAGAAGCTTTTCGACCGTTCAGTGCGCGGGGACGCCGCTGCGGCTCGGTTGGCACATCTGGTTCAGGGAGGACACACAGTCACCGAGTACGCCATCGAGTTTAAGACCCTAGCGGCTGCCTGCCACTGGAATGAAGCGGCTCTTCGAGCGCAGTTTGTCGAGGGGTTGTCTGATGATCTCCAGGACGAGATCGCTGTCCATGATCTTCCTCCCTCATTGGATGCCATCATTGACCTCGCTCTTCGGATCGAAGCCCGGAGATTGCTTCGCGATCAGCGACGCTCCATTCGCCAGCGAGCGTTTTCGGACAAGACCACCACTTCCCCCTCTTCATCATCTTCACCCTCTGCCGTGTCTGAGCCCATGCAGCTGGGGCGCATGCGCCTGTCACAGAGAGAGAGAGAGAGACGCTTACAGAAGGCTCTCTGTTTGTATTGCGGGAGATCCGGACATTTTGCTAAGACCTGCCCGTTAAAAGGCCGCTGCCCATCTGTGAATACGGGAGTCCTGGTGGGCGCCACTTCTTCAAAGCTCTCCCCTGCCTCTAGTACCCAGCTTCCCGTCATGTTGTCCTTCGCCGGGCGTGACCATCCATCCACTGCCCTTCTCGACTCTGGCGCGGAGGGCAACTTCATTGATGAAGCGCTGGTGCGCGCCTGGGGTGTCCCGGTTGTTCCTCTCCAATCCCCTTTGGATGTCTGGTCCCTTAAGGGGCAGCAGATGGCGCGGATTACACATTGCACTTCTCCTGTGAGTCTCTCTGTGTCTGGTAATCATCGTGAGGAGATTGTGTTGCACGTCCTTCATGCGTCTCTATCTCCTATTATTTTAGGGCATGGATGGTTAGCGCAACACAATCCTCACGTTGATTGGCAGCATAGTATTATCTTGTCTTGGTCCCAGTCTTGTCATGTGTCATGTCTTGGTTCTGCTGTTTCTGGTTCTGTTCTTTCTCTTCCTCAGGTTCCGGCGGTCGATTTGACCGGGGTCCCGGCGGAGTATGCGGATATCGCTCAGGTGTTTAGTAAAGCCCGGGCCACCTCCCTGCCTCCTCACCGGCCATATGATTGCGCTATTGATCTCCTCCCCGGCACTTCTCCGCCTAAGGCTAGACTTTATTCGTTATCGGGTCCTGAGAGAGAGGCTATGGACCAGTATATTAATGATGCCCTGCGTGCCGGTCTCATCCGTCCCTCCACCTCGCCCGCAGGGGCGGGGTTTTTCTTTGTTGGCAAGAAAGACGGCTCCCTGCGCCCTTGTATTGATTATAGGGGCTTAAATGACATTACTGTTAAGAATAGGTACCCCCTTCCCTTAATGTCTACTGCGTTTGAGCTCCTGCAGGGGGCGCAGTTCTTTACTAAGCTAGATTTACGCAACGCCTATCATCTGGTGCGAATGAGAGAGGGAGATGAATGGAAGACAGCCTTTAACACCCCTACCGGACACTTTGAGTACTGCGTTCTGCCGTTCGGCCTTTGTAACGCCCCCTCTGTCTTCCAAACTCTGGTTAATGATGTGCTGAGAGACATGGTTAACAAGTTTGTCTTTGTGTACATAGATGATATTCTCATCTTTTCTCCCTCTATGCAGGAACACACTCAGCATGTTCGCCGAGTCTTACGCCGGCTGTTAGAAAATAAGCTGTATGTCAAGGCGGAGAAGTGCGAATTCCATCTTAAGTCAGTTTCGTTTCTGGGTTTTGTTGTTGCCCCCGGTGAGATCCGTCCCGACCCTGCCAAGATCAAAGCGGTGGCCGAATGGCCAGTCCCCGACTCCCGTAAGGATTTATTAAGATTTCTGGGTTTCGCCAATTTTTACCGGCGATTTATCATAAATTATGGTCAGATTGCTCAACCGCTTACTGCTCTCACTTCCACTAAGGAGAGGTTTGTCTGGAATTCCAGTGCTCAGGAGGCCTTTGATATTTTAAAGTCCCGGTTTATCTCTGCTCCTGTTCTCTCTATTCCAGATCCGGCTGCTCAATTTATTGTGGAGGTGGATGCTTCGGATGTCGGGGTAGGCGCCGTTTTGTCTCAGCGGTCTGCTAAGGATGGCAAGGTGCATCCCTGTGCCTTCTTCTCCCATCGGTTAAACCCAGCAGAGCGAAATTATGACATAGGCAATCGGGAGCTGCTGGCGGTCAGACTGGCTTTGGGTGAGTGGCGTCACTGGTTAGAGGGGACCTCGGAGCCCTTCCTGGTCTGGACGGATCATAAGAATCTCGAATACATCCGTTCAGCCAGGAGGTTATCTTCTCGTCAGGCTCGTTGGGCGCTCTTCTTTGACAGATTTAACTTCACCCTTTCGTACCGGCCCGGTTCCAAGAATACAAAGCCCGATGCTCTCTCTCGTTTGTTCGAAAGCCCCGGTTCAGCTGGGGACGAAACCATCCTCCCGGAGGGGCGGGTGGTGGGTGCCCTGCGCTGGGGAATAGAACAACGGGTGAGACGGGCCGGCCGGGAGGGGGAAGTGCCAGAAGGGTGCCCAGCGGGTCGATTGTGGGTTCCGAATGCGCTTCGCTCCGAGGTCATCCGGTGGGGTCACGAGTCCAAGTTTGTTTGCCATCCGGGGGTTTGGAGAACGTTGGCTACTGTACATCAGCGTTTTTGGTGGCCCTCTATGGGTCCCGATGTCAGACAGTTTGTGTTAGCCTGTCAGGTTTGTGCCCGTAATAAGGCCTCTCATCAAGCCCCTATTGGTCTGCTTAAACCATTACCCATTCCCTCTCGTCCTTGGTCACATATCGCCATCGATTTTGTAACCAATTTGCCTAGTTCTAAGGGAAACACTGTAGTTTTGACCATTGTCCACCGCTTCTCCAAGGCGGCTCACTTTGTCCCTTTGCCCAAATTGCCCACTGCCAAGGAAACTGCCCAGGTTATGATCGAGCACGTCTTTCGCTTACATGGTCTGCCCACAGACGTTGTTTCAGATAGGGGTCCTCAGTTTATTTCTCGTTTCTGGCAGGAATTTTGTAGACAAATAGGCTCCACAGCTAGCTTGTCTTCAGGGTATCATCCTCAGACCAACGGGCAATGTGAACGGGCTAACCAAGATTTAGGTAGAGCTCTCCGCTGTCTGACATCGCAATATCCGAGCTCCTGGTGCCAACAGTTACCCTGGGTTGAATATGCCCATAATTCTCTCCCTGTTTCTTCCCTTAACATGTCCCCTTTTGAGGCGTCCATGGGGTTTCAGCCCCCTTTATTTCCATCACAGGAACCTGATGCGGTGGTTCCGTCTGCGCTAGCTTTTGTCCGTCGTTGCAAACGCACCTGGAGAAAGGCTAGATTTACATTACGTCAGGTTTCCAGACGAACCAAAGCCGCGGCCGACCGTCACCGTAGAACTGCGCCCCGTTTTATCTGTGGGCAGAAGGTATGGCTTTCGTCCAAGGATTTACCTCTCCGTGAGCCTTCTCGCAAGCTGGCTCCACGATTCCTTGGGCCCTAAAGCATTGTTAAGGTCATTAATCCCGTGACGGTCAGGCTCAGATTGCCCCCAGCACTCGGTCGGGTTCATCCAGTTTTTCATGTGTCTAAACTGAAGCCTGTGTATTTTTCCCATCTTAACCCTGTTCCCTCTGCCCCCACCCCTCCCACCCCTCCCACCCCTCAGCTTATAGATGGTGCCCCTGTGTATTCGGTTAAGTCGTTACTGGATATGCGTCGCCGGGGTAGGGGATTTCAAAATCTCGTTGACTGGGAAGGATATGGTCCGGAGGAGAGGTAATAATAATAATAATAATTCCTTACATTTATATAGCGCTTTTCTCAGTACTCAAAGCGCTTTACATATGAACGGGGGAATCTCCTCAACCACCACCAATGTGCAGCATCCACCTGGATGATGCGACGGCAGCCATATTGCGCCAGAACGCCCACCACACACCAGCTTATTAGTGGAGAGGAAACCAAGTGATATAGCCAATTAGTATGAGGGGATGATTAGTAGGCCAATGGGCAAGTTTGGCCAGGATGCCGGGGCACACCCTTACTCTTTTTCGAAGGACATCCTGGGATTTTTAATGACCACAGAGAGTCAGGACCTCGGTTTAACATCTCATCCGAAAGACGGTGCTTGTTGACAGTATAGTGTCCCCATCACTATACTGGGGTGTTAGGACCCACACAGACCACAGGGTGAGCACCCCCTGCTGGTCTCACTAACACCTCTACCAGCAGCAACCTGGTTTTCCCAGGTGGTCTCCCATCCAAGTACTGACCAAGCTCAGCCCTGCTTAGCTTCAGTGGGCAAGCTGTCTTGGGCTACAGGGTAATATGGCTGCTGGTTGTTGGGTACCGGCCCGGGACATCCTGGA
The DNA here is from genome assembly GCF_030506205.2 of Paramisgurnus dabryanus. NCBI lineage: Eukaryota > Metazoa > Chordata > Actinopteri > Cypriniformes > Cobitidae > Paramisgurnus > Paramisgurnus dabryanus. Next base: position 48,814,104 of record NC_133342.1, read on the forward strand.
CCCTGGGCTGATAGAGGATCTCCGCCGGCGACGGGGTGAGCCCCCTCATGGACCGCCCGGTGGCGGTCGTGGGGGGGGAGTCCTGTCATGATTTCGGTCGTATTGGCCGCTTTGTCTTTGTTTCACCATGTGTTGTGTTGTGTTTATGTTTTGACAGCTCCACACGTGCGCGCCTTCCACCTGGTGACCTCATTATCTCCGACTCTTCTCACCGGCGTCCCACACCTGATCCTTATTATTTGCCCATCCGGTTTGATTTAAATTCCCCTCGTTTCCTCTGTTCCTTGCAAGTTCGTCTTAGTATGTTCCTGCCCGCTAGCTTGTCTAGTTCTAGTCCTGTCGTGTCTTAGTTTCTGTCTCTTGTTCTCATTTTGGATTACTCACCGTGCTCTCTGCTGCCTTTACCCCGTTAGACTCCGAGCCCTGCTGTCAGTCTCTCCCGAGTGGTGTGTCACCGTCAAACCTCAGTGTTCTCTCTGTCTGTGGATTCTCCGAGCGCCAGTCTACCTCTTGCGCTGTCCAGCAGCAGTGCGCTTTCGGGCGCGTAATTCTGCGTAAGGCTCGGACTGCCGCTGTGCGCTGTCCAGCACAGACTCTGCTGAAGACTCTGACTGCCTCTCTCTCTCTCTGTGCCCCGCCAGGATTTCTTCTCTGAGGATTTCGGATGTGCGAGTGGACGTTCTACGGCTGTGCTGTGTTTCCCACTCTGAGCCTTTCCCGAAGGGATTCCGTTGAGCCTGTCTCGCCTGTGTTGTCTCCTCCTCGCATACATCTCCACGAACACAGAGTGTCTTCTCGTTTAAGTACAATGACCTCATATACCAAAAGCTCAACTTAAAATTGATTCCTTGATTCACTGCTTCTTTAAACTTTTGATATATCTTTATAACATAGATATTACTGTGCACCTATGAAAGGGTTTTACTTGAAATACATTTTCCAATGATGCTTTTGCTGAAAATGTATGTATTTTAATTTTGCAGTATCAATAAGAATTCTCACTGTGGTACCAGAGTACAGCCTATCTCCACAAGGTTTGACATTGGATGTCACTGATACAGCATTTATTTTGTAAGGTGCCATAGCCATAAATGGACTTGAAAATATTTCACATGACATGGGTTTATTTTATGGTCTGATCTATTCTTAAAATATGGAGTTCCCGCCACAGCTTAAGAACACATTTGAGACCATTCAAAGGGTTTTTCTTTTCCTGGGGCACAAATCACTTTATCCAAAACTTCAATCACAAAAAACCTACTGATGTTTTAGTAATGTGTTTTTGTTTGTTTGTGTGTTTCTAATGACAGTAGCTATGGGGCTATGTGTTATTTTATGGCAAAAACAAGACTGTTACTGTAGGTCTGTTGTTAAATTTTGTGAGTTTTAATCACCTGCAAAAAAAAATCAAGATGTGTTTAATATGTTTATAATACATTTTGAGTCTACATGTCTTGAGTCTATTGTTGCATTTTGGATGTTGTATAATAATAATAATAATAATAATAATAATAATTTGTTACATTTATATAGAGCTTTTTCTGCAGACCTCAAAGCGCTTTACATATGAATGGGGGAATCTACTCAACCACCACCAATGTGCAGCATCCATTGTATCTAGGTTGATGGTTGACAGAATAAAACATCCCTATACCCACAACTAAAATAACTTCTAATGTTTTAATTATGTTTTGTTTGTTTGTTTCTGATGGCAGTAACAAGACTGTTATTGTAGTTCTGTTGTTGTATTTTGTGAGTTCTAATCTGTCAACTGTCAACCTGGATACAAAAACTAAAACTGCTGTAGTGAACAGCCAATCCAATCCACATTTATTTTTAAAGCACTTTAAAAACAACACTGTTGACCAAAGTGCTGAACACAGTCCATAAAATAAAACAAAACATACAACAAAAGCACACAATAAAAACAAATAAATAAATACAGCATTAAAACACAACTAACAAAATCAACCCTCAAACTGAGTTAAAAGCCAAAGAAAATAAATGAGTTTTAAGACGGGATTTAAAAACAGGAAGAGACTTAACAAAGGCAGCTCATTCTCAGAGTCTCGGAGCTGCCACGGCAAACGCACGGTCACCTCTGGATTTAAGCTTAGTCTTAGGGACGACCAGCAGTGCCTGGTCAGCCGACCGAAGCGAACGCAAGGGGGTGTAAGGCAAGAGCAGATCAGACAGGTACTGGGGGGCCAGGCCATGCAAACATTTAAAAACAAATAAAAGAACTTTAAAAATAGTGCGAAAGTGCACAAGGAGCCAGTGGAGTGATTGGAGAATAGGTGAAATATGGTCAAATTTCCGAGTTCCAGTTAAAAGGCGTGCAGCTGCAATTTGAACTAATTGTAAACGTGCCATAAGTGATTTGCTAAGACCAGTATAAAGTGCATTACAATAATCTAAACGAGTGGTAATAAAAGCATGAATTACAATTTCAAAATCATGCCGAGATAAAACCGGTTTTACTTTGACTAATTGCCTAAATTGGAAGAAGCTAGTCTTCACCACAGCACTAATCTGATCATCAAGTTTTAAACGACCGTCCAACTTGACCCCCAGGTTTGTAACCACCGGGCTAATATATCTGGTTAGAGAACCCAGGTCAATAGGAACTGTAGCAGCTGAGTCACTAGGAGCAAATAATACAAGCTCAGTTTTGGTCTCATTTAAATACAAAAAATTCATAGTCATCCATGCTTTCACTTCATTTAAACACTCTAAGAGGGTTTTTGACTGACTAAGCGGCACATATATTTGGCAGTCGTCAGCATAAAAATGGAACGAAACATCATAACTTCTGAAAATTGACCCCAAAGGCAGCAGGTACATTGAAAACAGTAGCGGCCCAAGGACAGATCCTTGAGGAACTCCAAACGACAGAGGAGCCAAAGATGACACAGCATCGCTAACCTGAACTGAAAAACTTCTGCCTTCCAAATAAGACCTAATCCATGCTAAAGCTTGCCCCTTAATACCCACACAGTTCTCGAGTCGAGACAGTAAGATTTGGTGGTCAACTGTATCAAACGCAGCTGTAAGGTCCAATAGCAGCAGAGCAACAGTATCACCAGAGTCTGAAGCCAGAAGAATGTCATTATAAACCCTCAGCAGAGCTGTCTCAGTGCTGTGGGCTGACTTAAACCCAGACTGAAAAATTTCAGTTATACAATTGTTATTTAAAAATGTGCTCAGCTGCAAATAAACAACTTTTTCCATAATTTTGGAAAGCAAAGGGAGCTTAGAGTACAGTTTGGTGGGAACGGCAGGATTTGATGTTCTGACGTCATCAGAGAGAGAGGTGTGAGAGAGAGATGAGGAGAGGAGTCGCAAGCCCGAAGCTCCGTTGAGCTTATCAGCTAAAATCCTATTTTTTTATATCTTATTCCTATCTATATAATATAACTTATTAGTTTATCTTAGGAATACTTTACCTTGACGATTACTATGGCGATCTAATGGCAGATTCATACGATGTATGCTTTTCTGACCTGTCCACACCAGATCGGGAAGCTGTGAAGGAGGTGCTGACCGGCCTTCGCAGAGTCAGCGTGCCTCACATCACCCTGACCACAGACGCTCGTAGGCGGGCGTCTCGATGCAGCTTCACGGTCCGCGTTTGGGCGAACTGAGACGCTATCACCCAGCATGAAAACAGTAAGACTCCGCTTGTCATTGTAACCTGCACTACTTGCCACATGTACAGTTTAGCTTCTTCCGTCAGCATAGAGGGGTTTACATGTGCTAAGTGTATTGAAGTAGTAAGGCTGACGGAGAAGGTTGCAGAACTAGAAGCGCGCATCCGAACGCTAGTTGAGGACAGTAAGACCGCTAATGTTAATGTTACAAACACTGTTTCGGGTGCGCCTAGTGTTAGGCGTAATACACATGGCTCGGTTCCGACTTCAGAGTCAAGGCGGCTGACTAACTGGGTAACTGTCAGGCGGCATAGTCACATTCGGCACCCAAACCACGCTCCTGTTTTAATATCAAACAGATTTTCTCCACTCAGCAATACACCGGCTGAGACGTCTGTTAAAAGTGCTCTGGTTATTGGAGACTCGATACTCAGGAACGTTGACATTGAGGCACCAGCCACCATAGTCGATTGTATACCGGGAGCCAGAGCGTCTGACATTAGATCATAACTTAAAGTGCTGGCTAATGCTAAACGTAAGTTTTCTAAGATTGTTATTGACGCCGACACGAATGACACCAGACTCCGCCAGTAGGAGATCACCAAAGATACTATTAAAGAGGTGTGTGAAATTGCAAAAACAATGTCAGACAATGTAATTTGCTCTGGTCCCCTCCCCGATTACCGGGGGGATGAAACTTACAGTAGATTAGTGTCTCTTCATGGCTGGATGTCAAAGTGGTGCCCTCAGCATAATGTAGGGTTTATAGACAATTGGAAGCATTTCTGGGGAAGACCTGACCTGCTAAAGAGAGATGGCCTCCATCCGTCTCCGGAAGGAAGTGCTATACTCTCTAGAAATCTGACCAATAGTCTAACTTTTGATATTGTCTGACTATCCAGGGCCCAGGTCAGGAAACAGACAGATCGGCTTACCCATCAGTCTGTTAGCTGCCTTGACATGTCAAGATCACACATATCCCAGCACATAGAATTTATTTGACCAGAGTATCAACACATTTCGACTGTGTCTGTTCCTCAAACAAACAAATACAGAACACCGTTTACCTCATCTTGTACAAATCTTATTAACATAAAATTGGAACACAATACATTAACAGATGTAACTCAAATGTTAAAATTCGGCCTTCTTAACATTAGATCGCTTACCAATAAAGAACCTATTATCAATGAAATAATTACTGACCAAAACTTAGATGCACTCTGTTTGACAGAGACCTGGCTTAAAGCAGACGATTACATCAGTTTAAACGAATCCACCCGAGAAGACTATTATTATAAACACGTTCCTCGTCTAAAAGGGAGAGGGGGTGGTGTAGCTACAATATACAACAAAATGTTCAAAGTAAACCATAAATCAGAACTAAAATTTAATTCGTTTGAAATTATACTGTTAAACATGGAAATAACTGATCGTAACAACAAACAGCTTTCGTTTATTTTAGCTACCATATATAGGCCTCCGGGCCACCACACAGATTTTCTAAAAGAAATAGCAGACTTCCTATCTGAGCTTACAGTCACTGTAGATAATCGTTGGTGATTTTAATGTCCATGTGGATAACTCAAAAGATGCATTAGGACGTGCGTTTATGGATGTTCTAAATTCTCTCGGTATTAAACAAAACGTGTCACGGCCCACGCATACTCGTAAGCACACATTAGACTTAATTCTGTCACTCGGACTCAATATTAATGACATCGAAATATCACCCCAGAGCGATGCCGTTTCAGACCATTGCCTTGTGTCATACACAATACTTCTAGATAGGACCACTCAGTCTACAACATGCTACAGATTAGCCAGAACAATAATTTCCACCACTAAAGATAGCTTTATTAGCACTCTTCCAGACCTGTCTCAAATGAAACATGTAGCAGATAACCGTGAAGATCTGGATATTATAATAGAAAACCTGAACAACGTTTGCTCTAGCACGATGGATGCCGTTGCTCCCATTCGAAAAAAGAGAATCAAAGAAAAAACGCCAGCTCCATGGTATGACCATCATACTGCAGCCCTTAAAAAAGTAGCTAGAAAAATGGAAAGAAACAACCGAAACACAAAGTTAGAGGTATGGCGTTCAGCATGGAAAGAGAGTGTTCAACACTACAGACAGGCTATTAAAACCGCCAGATCTACCTATCTCAGTACGCTTATTAAAGAAAATCATAACAACCCTCGTTTCCTCTTTAGCACAGTTGCGAAACTGACTAGAAACAAAGAACAAACCGAAACCAATTGTAAACTCCAACACAATAGTAACGACTTCAAGAACTTCTTTACTAACAAAATTATGTTTATTAGGGAAAAAATAGAAACTACGCAAGCAGCCACCACTCTACCCAATAGTACATTTACCACTAGATTAGCATACGAACATCTTGAGTCATTTAAACCTACTACAATAGAAGAGCTCTCTAAATTAGTAACGTCATCTAAATCATCGTCCTGTATATTAGACCCCGTTCCCACAAAATTACTAAAAGAGGTATTTCATGTAGTGTCCGACACGGTACTAAATATCTTTAACTCATCGTTAGAATTAGGATATGTTCCAACAGCTTTCAAACTAGCAGTTATTAGACCGCTCATTAAAAAACCAAACCTTGACCAGGGAGATATTAATAACTTTAGACCAATCTCAAATCTACCTTTTCTTTCTAAAATATTAGAAAAAATGGTGGCAAGCCAGCTACGCACATTCATAGCGAATAATAATACATATGAAAAGTTCCAATCAGGATTCAGGCCCCACCATAGCACAGAAACAGCGCTGCTTAGAGTTACAAATGACCTCCTATTAACATCCGACCGTGGTGAAATCTCAATCCTTATATTATTACACCTTAGTGCAGCCTTTGACACAATAGATCACAGAATCCTACTAAATAGACTAGAAAACTATGTTGGCATCAGTGGTCAGGCATTAGCCTGGTTTAGATCATATCTTACCAATCGATATCACTTTGTTTATGTAAATGAGAAAGAGTCCTATCACTCCCCCGTTAAATATGGCGTACCTCAGGGATCAGTTCTAGGCCCTATCCTATTCTCGTTATATATGTTACCTCTAGGAGACATTATCAGGAAACAAACATAAGTTTTCACTGCTATGCGGATGATACCCAGCTTTACATCTCGTCACATCCTAGCGAAACCCACCAGTTTGCTAAGCTAACAGACTGCATAAGTGATATTAGGGACTGGATGGCACATAACTTTCTTATGCTAAACTCCAATAAGACTGAGACACTTATTATTGAACCAAATCACTCCAAACATAATATGTCAGATTGCAAGTTGCCCATAGATGGCTGCACGGTGGTGCCATCTTCCACGGTTAAGAATTTAGGGGTAATGTTTGACAGCAATCTATCTTTCGATAGTCATATCTCCAACGTCTGCCGCACAGCATTCTTCCATCTTATAAATATCTCAAAAATACGCCATATGCTGTCTGCATCAGATGCAGAAAAGCTTATCCATGCTTTTATGACCTCTAGAATAGACTATTGTAACTCGTTACTCGGGGGATGCAATGCAAATCAGGTAAACAAGCTACAGCTGGTTCAAAACGCCGCCGCAAGAGTGCTTACTCGATCTAAAAAGTATGACCACATTAGTCCAATTCTGGCATCTTTACACTGGCTACCAGTTAAATATCGCATACAATTTAAAATATTACTAATCACCTACAAAGCCTTAAATGGCCTAGCGCCCTCGTATATTAAAGAACTACTATCAGAATATAATCCACCACGTAAACTGCGATCACAAAATCCTGGTAACTTAATTATCCCTAGAATATCAAAAGTGTCTAAAGGTGGTAGATCCTTTTCCTACTTGGCCCCTAAGCTCTGGAATGATTTACCAAATAATGTTCGAGTATCAGACACAGTCGAGCAATTTAAATCTAAACGTAATACATTCTTCTTTAACAAAGCATTCACATAGAATGTCCAGTAAATGTACTTTTCCCGCAGTAGTTATTTTGTCTAGAACAAAGCACTCACATACCTCATATGGGTAATTTACTCTTGCCGCAATAGTTAGCCTGTCTGGAACCCAGCTGAATTAAACCACTATAATGTATGACACTTACATTACATGCGAACGGCCCCTACGCTAATAGAATTCTCTTTTTGTCTCCCTGTCTCGTCCTCGACCCCGAGGACAATGAGAAAAACAGACCCAGTTCCTGTTGCTGTGAAGGTCATCGCACCACTGATCTACTGGCTTTCCTTCAACGTGATGCCCAGTCGATGCGCGACCAACGACCACCGCCTGAACCAGTTTAATCCGCTTACCCGCTTCCTATCCCTACCGTGTCTATATATATAAATATTAATTTCTCCCTAGGGTTTTTTGTCCTTCTAGGATTTTTTCCCATTGGGTTTTCTCCTAGGGGTTTTTTAGTCCCAGGGAGAGTCAGCCAACTTTGGCTTAACTTAGCACTTTACTGTATACGTTACATTATCAATACGCTCGCTTACACGGTTTATCCTTAGCCGCTATATTCTACTTCTTATACTATGTATTGATTTTCAGTGTTCTACTCTACATCTACTTATGTAAAGCTGCTTTGCAACAATTAACAATTGTGAAAAGCGCTATATAAATAAAATTGAATTGAATTGAATTAGAAATAGGCCGATAGTTTGAGAGCTCAAGTCGGTCCAGACCAGGCTTCTTTAACAACGGCTGAACAACTGCATGTTTAAAACTCATAGGTACAACTCCAGTAATTAAACTGACATTAACAATATCAAGTATGCAGTGCCCTATTGTAGGAAAAACCTCTTTAAAAAGACCACTTCTTCCTCTCCATGGTTCCTCTTTGTTGCTTTAGGATCACCTAAATGGAAACATCCAAAAAAATTTATTAATCATACAATCACATTTTTATATTTAAATTTAGGTGCCTATGGCAAACATGAACAATCGTGTATATTGGATAGATAATCAAAAAGTGGACCCACAAAGCATACAGTACTTTATGTAAGCATATAAAACATCTGGTCTACTGTGTTGTTGCATTCCTGAATGTGTCTGGCTGTGCATTATAAACAGTGTTAATTCTTCTTTGCATCCTCAGCTATACTTAAAATGAGTGCTATAGGAGGAATTAATGCAAATGTCTTGAAAATTATACATTTTATTGTTAAGAGATATCTAAAGATAACAGTCACCCACTTGCTTACCACCAAGCGGTGTTGACCAAGTGCTTGCATCAGTGTTCGTGTAATCGAGTAAAGTATAACCTTATTCACACAGCACTTTGGTCCCAGAAAATATCCGTAAAATTGGCAGACAGGCATTTGTGTGAACGCAAACATGTGCCGTAGATGTTCTGGGATTGTTGCAGGAAAGAGGACCTAGTAACATTACTGTAAGATACCTGGAAAGCCCTCTTTGTGAATGAGACGCAGAAACAATGGCGTAGTTTTGAATTTATGGTTCAGCTCTTTAAAACAAGGGTTTTACAAAGGTCAGCAAACTGGACTGAAGCAGAGATCAGGGAGCTCGTCACTATCCACGCTGAAGCAGAGATCATTTAGCAGCATAACAGTTCCAGCGCATCAGTTCCAGCGCATGTACCTATGAGTTTTAAACATGCATTCTGGGATTGACCCCTAAATATAGCTGTAAAGGGCACAGAAAGGGCACAGAATGAAGTATCAGTAATGACTGTCTTGATTTTAGATCTAAGTTTTCAGTAGATTCAGGCAAAAATAGCAATTTTTCAAATCTTGAGACCACTTGGTGGCGCTGCACCTAAACAATAGATGGTGCCTCGGGTCATGATTGTGATGACACCCACCAAATTTGATATACATATGATTAAGCAATGTTAAGATATAGCCTCAAATGACTTGACCACTGGGGGCACTGCACCAAAACAATAGATGGTGCCTCAGGTCATGATTGTGATGACACCCACCAAATATGGTGTACACACAATAAAGCGATCTGGAGATAAAGCCCAAAACTCTTAACCACTAGGGGGCACTGAAAGGTTTACAAGGGCTGGACACTAAATATTAATTTCTCCCTAGGGTTTTTTGTCCTTCTAGGATTTTTTCCCATTGGGTTTTCTCCTAGGGGGTTTTTTAGTCCCAGGGAGAGTCAGCCAACTTTGGCTTAACTTAGCACTTTACTGTATACGTTACATTATCAATACGCTCGCTTACACGGTTTATCCTTAGCCGCTATATTCTACTTCTTATACTATGTATTGATTTTCAGTGTTCTACTCTACATCTACTTATGTAAAGCTGCTTTGCAACAATTAACAATTGTGAAAAGCGCTATATAAATAAAATTGAATTGAATTGAATTAGAAATAGGCCGATAGTTTGAGAGCTCAAGTCGGTCCAGACCAGGCTTCTTTAACAACGGCTGAACAACTGCATGTTTAAAACTCATAGGTACAACTCCAGTAATTAAACTGACATTAACAATATCAAGTATGCAGTGCCCTATTGTAGGAAAAACCTCTTTAAAAAGACGAGGGGGAATCACATAATTTGGGGAGCCAGTGATCTTCATTTGACCAATAATCTTCTCTAAAAAAGTCAAGCTAACAGGCTCAAACTGGTTCAAAACAGACGAACAAGTTACATTCCCTGACTGCCATGTTGAAGAAGGGTTGCAACATTGAAATTGGATTTTGGTGGGTTAACATAAACAACTGCCCAGTTCCATCAGATAGGGCTTGTAGGACAACTACCAGACACCTGTTAGGGCAGCAAGGGCTGACCTCAGTACCAAAACTAAGAAGAGGACATTTTGATTGGTCCACAGCATTTATCCCTATCAACCTTCACACTCATCCTTAAGGCTAAGATAGGGTGGTTATAAATTTCTAAAGATCTTAAACAACCTACTATCATGTAGCAGTGTTGGCTTAAACAAAGGAAAAATCTTATTTTTTTCATCAACAAAATGGACACAAAACCATCACCTATCACTTGTCGACTTCATACTTGTTTAGAGAAACTAGCATTCTGTATTACGTCTCTGTGTTATGCAACTGTTTACATTATCACAGTTATTAACATATAAATGAATGATATGGTAAAATGTTGCTGTCATGTTTATACTTTATACATTCATTACAGTGCCAAGGTTTTTTTTTGGAAAAGGTTTGGTAAGTAAAACATTCATAAAGTAAATTCTAAAGACAAAGGTTAACCTCTGTACTTTATGCTATGAGTTCTTCACAGTGAAGAAATGTGGGCCACACTCTGTGGGCTCCCTCTGACATCTGACGTCCTTACTTACGAATCGCTCCGTTTTCGCTCTACGGCAAAAAATTTTTTTTAAAACAACAACGAATATGCAGTACTAAGAGAAGAACATCATATACTTTATTGGAATTTGAAACAGTAGCTAATATTAGCCGAAATTAGGCTATTATTTAGCTCACTTTAAACAAAGCAAAACAAAAAATGTGTTGAAATTAAAATAAATTATTAAATGAAAAACCTCATATAAAATAAATAATCAAACGAAAAACATCACATTAAATCAAAGAAAGAAATCACAAACTGAAATATTAATTTAAACAAATAGCCAAACGAAAAAATATAGAGCTACTGCCTTCACTTTATGCCAACTTTTATAGGCTATTAATTACAGAACTATTCTGAACAAAACAAATGCTGGCTGGTTGAACATATTTTTAATTTTATACGCAGTTATTAACTGAAGAACATCACATACTGAAATAGCTAATATTAGCACAAATTAAGCTATCATTTAGCTCACTTTTAAACAAAGCAAAACAAAAAATGTGTTGAAATTAAATAAATGATTAAATGAAAAACTTCATATAAAATAAATTATCAAAGGAAAAACATTACATTAAATAAAAGAAATAAATCACAAACTAAAATATTAATTTAGACAAATAGCCAAACGAAAAAATATAGATATATTCTACTGCCTTCACTTTAAGCCAACTTTTATATTAATACTAGAACTATTATGAATCTAAACAAAACAAATGCTGGCTGGTTTAACACATTTTTTATTAAAGCTATATCTCCAATGCTGTATTCACTTTAAGAAAAACGAACTTTTGCCGAGTCGCAAGTGCCAAGCACTTGCGCTGAATTTCTATCCGCTCTTGCCCTGAGAGTGTGCACGCAATTTATATCTCTTCAATCACTTCCATGCAATTGTTCTATATTTCCCGAAGTGTGTATGCGCTCAGACTGCGTGCACTTGTGCATTCGCAAATCCATCAGCCCTCGCGCGCTCTCTGGAAGGTGGTGCTTTGGTCCGCAACGCTCCTCTGATCGCGCGCGCGTCTCAACAAATGGTCTCTTTGCGTTGCGCTTGGTGCAGAGTGCTCATGGGAGTTGTAGTTTCCCAGTGTCGCGTATATAAATGTTTGTGAAAGTACTAGTAAGACAACAATACAAATGCAAACGAATGCAAAATATGTTAAGAAACATTTTAAGTCCCCCTCCGTTTTTATTCACAGTGGTTTGGTCCGGAGTCTGACGAGTCCTAACTCGTAATTGAGCGATAGTGGAGCGTTTTCGGAGCGAGAGAACATCACAACGCTCCGACATAAAAAAAAAACGCTCCTCGCTCCTGGCAAAATTACGCCACTCCACTCCTCGCTCCGCTCCCACTCCGCACCGCTCACATACTCTGATCAACAGCCAATAATGCTTCTACAGGAGGAAAGTGCCAAGATGCAAACCCGTCCTGATCTGAAGCAAGGTTATAATCGTTAACGAAAACGAACGAAAAAAACGACAACTAGGTGGGAAAAAACATAGTCGTTAACTGAAATAAAAATAAAAACGAGGAATTACAAAAAAACGATAACTAACTAAAACTGTAATGTGTGTCTGGCAAAACTAACTTAAATAAAATAAAAATATAGATTAAATGTCCTTAGTTTTCGTCTTTTATAGAGCAAATAACGTTTAGCTTCAAAGTCCTTTCCATGCGTCTCTCACTCACGCGGTGTCACACACACACACACATTCGTGATTTAATGACTCGTTTTAGTTGATTCCTTACAAGGTGTTGCAAATAAATGAGTCTTTTGAGTCGATTCTTTACAAAGCAAACGGGCCAAACGTTTTGAATTGGTTCGCGAATCAGTTTAAATGAATTGTTTAGATCGCTGCAACAACTGAATCGTCTGATGCGGTTTTGCTTGTATCTAGAAACACGCAGAACATAAAGAGTGTTGTATTACGTGAATATGAATTTACTAATCTTTTAACTAAAAGCTAAACTTCACACGTGTACCCGCCATTATATACGCGCGACCTGTTTGTCGTCAGAAACATTTAAACGCACGCAATCTCCAGAAGTACTGTGAACACGTGACTGAATGAAGAAAGTCCATCGATGATTGACGTCTGATTCGTTGTCTACTGTACTGTAAGTGCTTCTCACAACACACACACGTGACATGAGATTTACAACATAAGAAAACATGAGTTATTTTCTAAAATCAGTTTGTATTTCATGTAAGTGTAAACTGTTGATGACCATCTTATGAGATTCTCTGAGTGAACTTTAATATGCATAACTAAATGCAAAACACTGTCGGTTTACTTGTCTGATATTCCAGTTATAAGCTGTATACATCAACATTAAGTTTTCAGACAATACAGGCAAAAATCCTCAGTTTGCTGTGGAGTCAAGACATGTCTAAACTAGAGCTGCAACTATCGACTATTTTTTCAACCGATTAATCTATCGATTATTTTTTCGATTAATCGAATAGTCTAATGATTTTTTTATACATATAATTCCCCAACAAATAATAAATGTAACATCTGCCATTAACGCCAACATTTTATTTAAGCATTTTCTTAATTAAACAAACACACAAACCAAAATTTTCAACATGAAAAATGAAGTGGCAGTGCCACTTTAAAAGAGGCATTATTCACCTTAAACAATAAAATAGGCATATATTAATATTTTAAACATTAGTTTATGATTAGTACATGCATTAACTCAGCATTAGTTCAGACTGAAGTAAAAATAAGTTCATTGTGATTCATGAACCCTTATATAAGATGTAATGGTTATATTATTACTGTTAATATTATTACTATTAGTAGTACTGCATTCTCATTTAACTTTAACATTTAACTTTTCTTAAGTTCCGGGTAAAAAAAAAGTTTATTTAATATGATCTTCTAATATTTTATAAACAGCGTTTACGCTGCTGTTACTTCAAATAAATGCATGTCAGGAATACCTTACAAGACGAGCTTCTGTAATATCTGTGCACATATTCGCAAAAAAGACGTTCTTTGGGAACTCCCCCTGCCAGCTGGCTTTCAGTGCACGCGGGCACATGCCTATCAGTTCTCAATGTGACAGTAACTTATTATTTCATAACTTCTTAATATAAAAACATGTCCTGCTCTTTATTTACTGTTTCAACATACTGCCCAGAAGCGATGCAATGTCGCGTCTGTCAGGCGTCTCGCAGCTCGTATTAAACGAAGATGTAAACGCAGCTGTATTAAGCACAATATGCATTGATTCTATTGTTGTATAAAAACTTACTGTAATAGTTCAAATTCTTACGCTGACGTCTCGTCATTTTGAGGTCGGAGAGCCCCAGGTTTTCTTCTTTTAAGATGATCATACACAGGTGTTGCGCTGCTGTGGTATGCCATTTCAGTTTTACACAGTATGTGTTTTATTTGGTGTCTGCTTAAAGTATTCCTACACTTTTGATCGCATTCTGTCTGTTTGGTATAACACTTCTATCACCCGGTCGGAGCTGAAGCCGCCTTCATTTCAAAATGTAAACAGTGCGACGCATCGACGCATTTCCGGCAAATCGACGTAATTACGTAATCGACGTAATCGACTACGTCGACGCGTCGTTCCAGCCCTAGTCTAAACATTAAAAGATAAATAGACAAAAGTACAGAAATGTCATCTGTTTTAACATGCACACTATTCCAACTCAATGACGCAACACCCCTGCTGAAAAAAAACAGCATACCAGCAAGACCAGCATATGTTGTGTTTTGGTGCTGGTTTGCTAGAGAACACCAGCTAAACCAACATCAAACCAGCATTAGCACCAGCTAAACCAGCATTAGCACCAGCATCCCATGCTGGTCATACCAGCATATGTTTTGTTTTGGTGTTGGTATGCTGTGACCACCAGCTAAACCAGCATAGACCAGCATAATTCCCATGCTGGTTTGATGCTGGTTTTTTCAGCAGGGACGTTTGTATTTTAATACTATCTAATGTGGCCACGTTGAGACCATTGACTCAGAAGTGTTCAAGTCAACTGTGTCCTAATGCATTAATTGTTCACACACATATGTAGTGTCAGTTTGATCCATTTCTTTTGAGTTTTGTGTTTGGGTACAACATACAAGTCAGCATTAAAGGCTGTTTTTCTTTGTTGTTAAAGCATGTATGTGTTGAAACATAATCAAAGGTTGATCAAATGTGACTTCTGTACTTCTGACACACTGATATTCATCTTACCAATATCTGGTCTCCACAGCAAACTTTTGTATTTACTGTCCTGATACTTATGGTGTGCACTGTATACTGTGTGTGCATGTATGTGTGTATTTTTTTTCTAAAGAGTAACTACTAACTCGCTACTTGAGTATTTATTTCTTTAGATTACTTCTTTTCACCTTTGGTTATTTGTCATGGTCTTGTCTCAGACTGAGCTCTCTGACAATCTGACAGAAATGTCTTGTTGTGGCTCAAAAATGGGTTGAATACATGCGGTTCATGTATGTCTTCTTTACTCTGTTGGCTCTTTAAGTTTTTTACTGGCACACATCACATTTTGCACTTACTGTGGAGTGTTAAACTTGAGACTGTTTACATATTTGTGCCCATATGTACATTTTATGTACTGGTTTTATTTTTGAATTAATATTTTCTAAAATTGTATGATGTTTTTGTTGAGTTATTATTACACAATTCTTTTTCTGACCTTTTTGAATCTTGCCCCTGACAAATAACCCAATTTATGAAAAAGACTAAAACTAACACTAAAACTAATAAAAACTAAACTAAAACTAAGCATTTTCAAAAAATAAAAACTAAACTAAACTAGCAAACCCACTTCAAAAACTAATTAAAACTAAACTGAATTTGAAAACAAAAAGTCAAAACGAAATAAAAATAAAAACTAATGAAAAATGCAAAACTATAATTACCTTGGTTTGGGTGAGATCTAGACCGAGGACTAAGGCGTATACTAGGACAGAACTAAGTGTTGTGGCCCACAGGTGAGACAAACTTTGCTACTTGGTATCTGTTAGACACGATACATTGAAGAAGGGCCCATTCATATTATACTTAAACTTGGTCCAGGACCATTTGATTTTTGGTTCATTCACACTGCCAATGATTTTCCGGAATCTGTGTTTATGCCGTAAAGACACATGATGGGTTTAAAGTCCTGCACTTGATAGGTTTTATCCACAGTGTCTGAAGGTTTGTTATTATTGGTTATTTCTCTCTGCAGAAGACTGCATTTTTGTTTATGATAAGACTATAATGGAATGCGTGATGCGCTGTTCTAGTATGCACATGAATTAACCCAATTTCAAAGTGGATATTTGAAACTCCCTGAACTCTGTCCTAGTCCAGTTTGCAGACATTTCTCATCGTGAATGTAAATGTTCATTTAAATCCCCATTTTAAAGAGCTGAAGGGTATATCTTGTTGCGATGACGCACATGTAATTTGTTTAATATAAGCTCATGTGAGCGCTTGATGCGCTGGAACTGTTATGCTGCTAAATGATCTCTGCTTCAGCGTGGATAGTGACGAGCTCCCTGATCTCTGCTTCAGTCCAGTTTGCCGACCTTTGTAAAACCCTTGTTTTAAAGAGCTGAACCATAACTTCAAAACTACGCCATTGTTTCTGCGTCTCATTCACAAAGAGGGCTTTCCAGGTATCTTACAGTAATGTTACTAGGTCCTCTTTCCTGCAACAATCCCAGAACATCTACAGCACATGTTTGCGTTCACACAAATGCCTGTCTGCCAATTTTACGGAAATTTTCTGGGACCAAAGTGCGGTGTGAATAAGGTTATACTTTACTCGATTACACGAACACTGATGCAAGCACTTGGTCAACACCGCTTGGTGGTAAGCAAGTGGGTGACTGTTATCTTTAGATATCTCTTAACAATAAAATGTATAATTTTCAAGACATTTGCATTAATTCCTCCTATAGCACTCATTTTAAGTATAGCTGAGGATGCAAAGAAGAATTAACACTGTTTATAATGCACAGCCAGACACTCAGGAATGCAACAACACAGTAGACCAGATGTTTTATATGCTTACATAAAGTACTGTATGCTTTGTGGGTCCGCTTTTTGATTATCTATCCAATATACACGATTGTTCATGTTTGCCATAGGCACCTAAATTTAAATATAAAAATGTGATTGTATGATTAATACATTTTTTTGGATGTTTCCATTTAGGTGATCATAAAGCAACAAAGAGGAACCATGGAGAGGAAGAAGTGGTGTCCAGATGTTTAAAAGGCGGTGTTCGGGACAGGAAACAAAGGCAACAAAGAGGATCCTCTAAGGTTTAAAGGCACTGCTTGCAGAGACGAGTGCAGAAAACAAAGATAGAAGACCTGTCGAGAATGTTTTATGATTAAATGTTTTTGTTATGTACATGCACATTATTATTTACAATATATTTCTAAGATCCATAGATATGTGACCTTGTATAATCCAGGCTACTGTCTTAACATCTAATGACATCTAAAGTTTGAATTTACTGATTTAACATTGAGTTCAGTCTTTGGCATGACCTTACTCAGTCAGTATTGAAGATGTCAAGATTATATTTTCAGAGAATGTTTTCTGAATTGTATAGGATGATTTTATGTAGAAAACAGTAAGTCACAAAGAAATACTTTGCTGAGTTTTCACAGGCCGTGTCCCATTTGTACAACATATGTGAATTATCTTGAGACTAAAACTTCTGAAATCCAAACTGTTATATTTTAGCATTTCAAATGCAGCCACCCTTTGCCTAGAATTTGAAATATATACCCTTGGGTTTTTCAGTAATTTTTTGACATCTCACCCTGAGATATTTTTAAAGAAATTTCCATGTATTATGGGCTTGAATTACTTGTTTATTTTATCATTTTGTCCAAGTAATTTGAAAAAAGTTTTAAATTAAATTTTAGTTTTCAATTGAAATAAATGTATATGTTGAGACTATATTTTTGTCCACAAACGTAATTGAATCATATGCCTTAAGAGTATATTATTTTGAAGGGTATAAGAAATATTTTAGTTAAGTGTAAGTAAAACGTTTACACAGTAGTATAGCAGTGTATAATAGTTACAGAATATGTAATTTATGTGTGACACATCTAAATATTCTGTTACTGATTTATCCAAGTTGTTTATGTGTTATATTTGTCAAATGAATAAATTTGCAACGGTTATTGACAGTGGTATACTTGTTTTTAGTTATTATTGCACAGAAGCACATTATTCTGAATAAGTGTGAATGAATAAAGGTTTAAATTAATAAATAAATAACCGGTAAAGCCCGTGCAGAGTGGCTGAAATTGCATCGTTTAAACATCGGCCCGAGGGCATTTGAGACGAGATGTCGACATCTAGACGACATCTTCCCAATTAGCAAACGCTGCCTGAGCGCCATCTTGCCCATGGAACCTTGAAAGTCGCCACAACGTCGGCCAGATGTATGTGTGCTGTCTGGGTAACCATTGACCCTCCCTTGCATATTGCCTTTACACTAAAAAAATTCTCTTACAAAAGATTTAACTCTGTGAACCCTGTCCCGGGTCCAAAATTAATTATTATGACTTAAAAATAAAATATTCCTTTAATTTTTAATGGTCTGTCATGGACCCAGTACCACTTATGAGATACTGTTTGAAAGCTTAGACTCTCTACTTTTTGCAGATATGCATCACTTTGAGATATATTTTACTGTCAGAAAGTTATTTACACTTAATTTACACTATCACCCCCCCCCCCATATTTTTTATATCATTTCATATTCACACATTTCCAACAATCGTCGAATGAATAATGAGATAAAAAATCCTCTTTTGTAAACGTATGTGAAACTTGAGTGTGAACTGCCTCAGATAGCCACAAATGATACACCATCTTTTATCTTAGGTCCTACTCTAAAAAATGAGTCCATTCACAGCATTTTCTTTGGTTGTGTGCATAATTAGTCCCTTGCTATTTATTATATGTGCAAAACAAACAAAAAATTTTTTTATGAAAAATGTATTTCCGCACCCTTCAGTAAAATAAGAATAACTTTTGAATGCGACATGCTAAGAAGTTCATTCTTTTTTTTGGTATTTACTGTCTGCTGCTGGCAACAACCAGAACTGTCTGCAGTCTGCTAGAGCACACAGAACCAGAGTTATCCACTTTCAAAACAGTGT
The DNA here is from genome assembly GCF_030506205.2 of Paramisgurnus dabryanus. NCBI lineage: Eukaryota > Metazoa > Chordata > Actinopteri > Cypriniformes > Cobitidae > Paramisgurnus > Paramisgurnus dabryanus. The sequence goes on from NC_133342.1 coordinate 48,833,236, forward strand.
TTACAACATAAAAAGATAAAATTTGGTGTTTCATCATGTGAAAAACAACATAAACAACAATATTTGTCACAAACAGCAGATTTGTATGTAACTTGAAAGGGTTTTCTGTAAAATGATATAAAGATATTGCATTTATTCCACTGTATGTGGTTATGGGGACACATCATATATTTTTAGGCGGAAATTAAATACAAAATCAGTATAATTCCTCCCTTCAGTTGGACTAGAGTAACTTTTGCATAGATTATGATAGAGAAAAAAATCATTTTTCCTCTGTAAGCTGACAATTGCTGGAATCAAACAAAACTGTCTGCACGTTTCGTTAACACTCAGGGCTAGAGTTATACACTTTTAAATAGGACTGACAACACATACAACCATGTTTAGCACTTTCAACAGTGTTTTATGAAATGTGAAAGGGTTTCCTGTAAAATGATACCAAACTTTTGTATGTACACCCCTGCATGTGGGTATGGGAAGCTTTTGAAATTGGGTAGGCCAAATCCAGGTGAAAGTCCCCAAATAGGCTCAGAGTGCAAGATTGTTTCATGTGAATAAGTTGGTAAAAATGTTTTTACATCTTTTTTGTAGCAAATATCCAACTCTACAAGATCCAGTACTTTTTTGTTGGTGAAATATTTTTATTATGTGTTCCTTGGCCTTATTTCAGCCACCTTTATTTTTTTATTTTTACTAACCATGCATAAACCTCATTTACTTAAAACTACAAACATGTACACACATGTTACTCATATATTATTTTAGCACAATTTGTGCTGATTACAAAGTTATGTATCATTAGTATGTTTAAAGCAACTGACCAAATGTAAGACCATGTCAGTGTACCAAAATGGTCAGACCCCATAGGGTTAAGGTTGGAAGAAGTTAACCCAGCAGAGAATTGCTCCTGCAGAAACCTCAGCACCACATCGACGGGGCAGTTGATGTCAGGTGAGCTGAACACAGATACGGGGAGGTTTCTTCACTTTATGGCATAATCTTCCTTGTTGAGGGAGCTCTGAAGTAATCATCTGGTTTCCACGACCTCATTTGGGAGTATAAGGTCCTTCCAAAGGAGTATGATAGGCAGAGACTGCTACCACCTAGACCTTAAGGGTGGAAGGAGTTAAGCAGGCAGAGAATCACTGCTGCAGAAAACTCAGCACTACATCAACAGGGCATTTGACTGGGTTTGTTAGGTGAGTTAAACACCAAGAGGTGAGGTTTTTCCACTTAGGGCCTAAGCTTTCTCCTTGAGGGAGTCCTGGAGTAATCATATGGGCTCCACAACCTCAGTTGGGAGCATGACATCCTTCCAAAGGAGTATGGTAGGCAGAGACTGCTGCCACCTAAACCTTAAGTTGACTGGGTTTGTCAGGAATAAAGTATGGTCTCCACAACCTCAGTTGGGAGACTTGAGATTACGAGCCTGGCACCCTCAGACAGCTACCCTATCTCTGGCAAGCTTCCTCCAAAACTTCTGTGGCAGAGTGATTGGGGAAAAGAGAAGAAAGCCACATTGGGCAGTGTGTGGTGTCCTGAGACGCAAACAGATCCACATCTGCAGGTCCAAATCCTCTCTAGATGTGGTTCACTATATCTGGCTGGAGTCTCAACTCCACAGCAATGGGTGTTGCCCTACATGGCATCTGCCATATGCAAGAGGCCTAAGATCTAAACTATTGTCAACAGGCAGTTTGTCCAGAGACCACAAATGCCATTATCCCCAAATTGATATTGTAGTGATTTTGTCCCTCTCGGCCTTCCATAACTGTACTCCAACCTGTTGGAAATGTGTCTGTTACAGTGTTAATTTGGTTGACGAAGACGATGACGAAAAATATTCGTCAACAAACCTTTTTCACGGACGAAAACTAAATAAAAACTAAATAAAATCATATATGATGACGAAGACTGTAACGAAATATAACTGACACTTTAGTCAACGAATAAAAATAAGACGAAAATGTTAGGGAGGGACGAATGGAGAAGAGATCCAATCAGAGCTAGTCATTTTGTGGGACAGTTGGGAAGAAATCCAATCAGAGCGAATCTTTGAGGGTAGGTTGATCTACACAGGCAGCAGTCGGCAGAGTCATTTTGAAAACCCGCGGCAAAGTTTGTTTTCACAACAGGTTGTTTACATTATATTTAGTTGTACAGTCTTAGTTCCCAGCTTTGGCTGATTTCAGTTGACTTCGCTCGTTAGCAACACGCTAACGTTTTGCGGTGCACCCGGTCCGAAGACATGTCTCATTAACAACAAAAATGTCAGAGCTAGCGTCTAATCTGGTCACACTACAAATATGACAAGACGACAACCTGTAAAAACGACTCATCCAGAAATACATGCGAAGGTAAGCATACACGCTAAGGTTATTTTATCAGATAAACCACAGTGTTTTCGCTAAACTTGGTATAACATAGAAACGAAAGGAATACACATCTGAACTGTATTGATTGTATTGGGTTGTCTGAATTAATACTGAGTATAAATATTCAGTGTCCTCAAATTGAATTAAATGTGTAACGTTACTATTATAGTATATGTTGTGGTTTTACATGACTGGACAAAGTGCGTGCGTAAGTGCGTGTGTGTGTCTCTGTCTGTGTGTTTGCGTGCGTCTGTGTGTGCATGTCATTTAGGGACAATGCATATCTTTTTCAGGGACCATGTATATTTTTAGGTAGAGCGGGCCTTATGCTTATTTTATGTGATATTTTTTTTGGTGAAAAAGCCACGGTCAGTTTTTTTGACATTAAGAATAAAATAAAATACGTGTTTTCTATAACAACCATTAAATCTGTGTCTGTATTGCATATTCAAACCTTAATACCATTCCATAACAGACTAAAAAACTTAAGACTAGACTAAAACTCTTATGATATTTCGTCGACTAAAACTAGACTAAAACTAAAAGATTTCAGATGACTAAAATAAGACTAAAACTAAATGGTGTGTTATTCAAAAGACTAAGACTAAGACTAAATCAGAATTTGCTGCTAAAATTAACACTGGTCTGTTATCAGCGTCACACGCCAGTAACATGCACCCAAAAAAGGCCCTAGGATAAAAACCAAGGTTTCCTCCACACCAAAAGAGCATGCAGCCAACGATGCATGACTTTGATTGCAGACCTCCTTAGTAATTTATTTAATAAACCACAATGTGATGTCTGTCTGGACAAGCACATGATGGCTCCTAAGGTCTGGAAGGTAATCCAATCCATACCACCATCATTTCCAAGGCAATTGCAGTGCCATAGCCGATGATGAGTTTCCCAGCGATTTAGTTCCTTTTGGCTTGCCATATTCACACCAACCTTTAGGGACGCGTCTGTTGTCAGCATAATTGACAACTTGCATCCCAACACAGGACCTTGGGACAGAAGCCATGGCTTTCTTCACATTACCAGAGCATGCAAACAACGGTGCGTGTCTTTGATCATGTGAGACGAGTTTCCCCTTGGGGAAAAACCTGCCGTGTTGAACATAGACAATCTCTAATGTAAGGAATCAGTCCTCGGATCCGATTAAATCACAATCTGTCTCAGTCACAGCTTTTTTGTTTTTTGGAACAAAAAAGTAATGGCAATGTAGATCCTTATTTCTCTCATGTGGAGGTTCTACAGCCTCCTGCACAACAGTGTATTCATGCTCTACTGGAGCCAGCTGTATGCAGTTCCACCTTTAAGGTTTAGGTGGCAGCAGTTTCTGCCTACCATACACTTCTGGACCCTCTGAGGGCAGTCTACATACCAGGCCACCTGAATGTGGCACATGCCTTGTCGAGACAACAGACATCTCCGGTGGGAGTGGAGACTTCATCTAGATGTGGTGAACCACATCTGGAAGAGATTTGGACGCGCAGAGGTAGATCTGTTTGCATCCCAGGACACCACACATTGCCCACTGTGGTTTTCTATGGTGAAGACGTGGCCGAGGCTACTTCTGTATGCCTTCCCCCTGGTCGTGTTGATTCCTCCATGGGAAACTTTATTCCCTTAAGTGGAAAATTTTCACCTCTTGGTGCTCAGCTCATCTGACAGACCCAGTTAACTGCCCTATCGATGTAGTGCTGAGGTTTCTGCAGGAGCGTTTTTCTGATGAGTTTACTCCTTCCACTTCTTCCATTAAAGTTTAAATGGCAGCAGTTTCTGCCTACCACACTTCGGTGGAAGGCTCATCAGTGGGTAGACACCCGTTAGTGGCTCGCTTTCTTTGTGGCACTCGCAGGTTGCGACGTGTTAGCCGCAAAAGATTGCCAACTTGGGACCTACCAGTCATGGTAGACTCCGCCAGTCAGAGATCACCAAATATACTATTTAAGAGATGTGTGAAATTGCAAAAACAATGAAATATGCTCTGGTCCCCTCCCTGCCTACCAGGGTGATAAAAATTATAGTAGATTAGTGTCACTTCACAGCTGGATGTCAAAGTGGTGCCCTCAGCATATCGTAGGGTTTATAGACAATTGGAAGCATTTCTGGGGGAGGCCTGACCTGCATGAATTTAAGTCTAAACTCAAAACCCATTTTAATAAATACTTTCTGTAATGACATGTTTTTCATAATCAGGTTCCTTACACTCAATTATTCTGTTGCATCAGACCTTTGCTTTACCTACTGATTTCCATGTTGTCCTGATTTGATCCTGCTTGTTTTTGTTTCTGTTTTATGTTATTTTTGGTTATTATTTATTTCACTTGCAATGCGAACGCAACCGTGATCGCTTGGACTGGGCAATTGTCCATTGTCTGGTACTGTATGTATTCACTGTTTACTCCTGACTGTTATTGTGAAGCGTCCTTGAACTATGGAAAGGCGCTATATAAATTAAACATTATTATTATTATTATTATTATTATTATTAAAGAGAGATGGCCTACATCTGTCCATGGAAGGAAGTGCTATACACTCTAGAAATCTGACCAATAGTCTTACTTGTGATATTGTCTGACTATCCAGGGCCCAGGTCAGGAAACAGACAGATTGGCTTAACCGTCCGTCTGTTAGCTGCCTTGACATGTCAAGATCACATATATCCCAGCACATAGAATTTATTTGACCAGAGTATCAACACATTTCGACTGTGTCTGTTCCTCAAACAAACAAATACAGAACACCGTTTACCTCATCTCGTACAAATCTTATTAACATAAAATTTGAAAAAAATACATTAACAGATGAAACTCAAATGTAAAAATTCGGCCTTCTTAACTCTTTCCCCGCCATTGACGAGATATCTCGTCAATTAAGAGAAAACGCTTCCCCGCCAATGACGAGATTTTCCGTCTTTCCGCAATACCGATATTATCCACCAGGTGCAACTTTTTAAAACCGGAAGTATTGCCCTATGGCAAGCGGCTGCATGTCCGTGTCTGTTTTAAAGATCGCTCTGAATTGGATCTCTATGAAAAGTCCGTCATAAAAATGGAATTATCTCTGCTTTTTGCTCAAAATATGGTGTTTTTGCAAAAACCTACCCATATTCAAAAGCTGATTGCAAAAGAACCACTAAAGGTAGGATGAAACGTTTTTTTTTTTTTTTTGGAAAGCAGAGGGTCTGTTCTTTCATTTGGTATATTGTATGTTTATAAATTTAAAGAAGAACATTTTCTGGAAGGCATTAAACTTTGGTGAAAATCATGAAAAACGCTGGCGCTGGCTGGCAACTTTTTTTTAAAAACGCTGGCGGTGAAAGAGTTAATATTAGATCGTTTACCAACGATCATAAAGAACCTATTATCAATTAAATAATTACAGACCAAAACTTCGATGCACTCTGTTTAACAGAAACCTGGCTTAAAGCAGACGATTACATCAGTTTAAACGAATCCACCCCACAAGACTATTATTATAAACACGAACCTCGTTTAAAGGGAAGAGGGGGTGGTGTAGCTACAATATACAACAACATTTTTAAAGTAAACCATAAATCTGAACTAAAATTTTATTCATTTGAAAAATTTTTGTTAAATATGGAAATAACTGATCGTAACAACAAACAGCTCTCTTTCATCTTAGCCACTATCTACAAACCTCCAGGCCACCACACAGATTTTCTTAAAGAAATTACAGATTTCCTGTCTGAGCTTACAGTCACTGTAGATAAAGCTCTTATCGTTGGTGACTTTAACATCCACGTGGATAACCCAAAAGATGCATTAGGACTAGCGTTAATGGATGTTCTAAATTCTCTCGGTATTAGACAAAATGTGTCAGGGCCGATGCATACTCGTAAGCACACATTAGACTTAATTCTGTTACTCTGGCTCAATATTAATGACATTGACATATCACCTCAGAGCGATGCAGTTTCACACCATTGCCTTGTGTCATACACAGTACTTCTAGATAGGATCACTCAGTCTACAACATGCTACAGATTAGCCAGAACAATAATTTCCACCATTAAGATAGCTTTATTAGCACTCTTCCAGACCTGTCCCAAATGAAACATGTAGCAGATAACCGTGAAGATCTGGATATTGTAATAGAAAACTATTTGTTCTAGTAAGCTCAATGCCCTTGGTCCCATTCGAAAAAAGAGAATCGAAGAAAAAACGCCAGCTCCATGGTATGACCATAATACTGCAGCCCTTAAAGGTCACATGTGGTCAAAACTAAAGTTTTGTGGCTTTTATCATGATAACTGAGGTCTAGGGGCTATGTAAGTACCATATAAGTTTCAAAACAGTCATTTAAGAGTCAAATTCACACAGCCTGCCTGAAGTAGCTGTGAGTTAAAACGGTTTGTTTGTACTTCTGTGAAGTTGCTACGTCACCGAGAGACAGTCGCCGCCTTCAGTCTCCACCCCAAGCACTGTACACTGTCCACCGCCCAACCCCCTTTTTGCCAAACAAACTCTTAAGGAATATCAGACCACGTGAGAAAATGCTGTTCAATTGAAGGAAACTAAATCATTGCAAATGCTTCTGAAAAACATAAATATACGAGAACAATGGCTAAAATTCTTTTATTCAGAAATTCCTCAACAAATTGTTCGACTTTAGCCGTCTGTTCTAAACATTTCACAAGTGAATGCTTCAGTGTGGCAGTTCAATGCTTGTTTCTCCAGAAATCTACCTAAAGATGTTGCAGTCCTTACTTTGTTGGATCGGACCTCAAATCCACAACGCGTAAGTAAACACATGTTAAGCAGGGCTGCACGATAACTTGCACGGGATTGTCACGCGCATCTCGTTGTTAGTAGTAAAGCGACATCATCTGCTCTCAGAACCGGCTGCAGGTTGCTGCTTCTGAAAGCAGCTGATGGTGATTTACTACTAATCAATGAACCGGCTTTACTGAAGAGGTGCGCGATACAATCGCATGCGATTTATCAGCAGTCCTAACTTTTAGGTTACATTATGGAGTCAGAGAAAACTGAAATGATATACTGTAAACAGTTATGCAACACTAACGTGTTTGCTAACTAGATGCTAACATGTAGTTTTGTAACATTAAAAGCTTTGGTAGCCACCGGTTTTGATAGAATATCTGTTGGAAATCAGACGTTTGTATTCTTAAATTACAGACACAAGCCCTGTTGGTGGCTGTTTGTTTATTGAGTAAAACATGGCAAGGTTAAAATCTCTTAGTCTCTGTGTCTGTTGGTTTACTAACCTAACATTTAGTGTCCAGAAACTAACACTTAGTGTAATTCCATGGGTAAGTTTATTTCAACTGCGTATTTCACTCATAAAACAACAGGCCTATCAGAAGAATATTACTTATTACAGGCCAAAATTAACTGTTTTTAGCAGAGCTCCTGAAAGAGGAGCTGTAAAAATATTTAGAGATTGTTTTTGGTACTTAAACTGCAAATAAATATTCTTAAGGACATCATAACCAAGCTTAAAAATATGTGACCTTTAAAAAGGTAGCTAGAATAATGAAAAGAAACTACCCAAGCACAAAGAGAGCAGCATGGAAAGAGAGTGTTCAACATCAGATCTACCCATCTAAGCAAGCTTATTAAAGAAAATCATAACAACCCTCGTTTCCTATTTAGCACAGTTACGAAACTGACTAGAATAAAAGAACAAACAGAAAACAATAGTAAACTCCAACACAATAGTAACGACTTCATGAGCTTCTTTACTAACTAAATTACGGTTATTAGGGAAAACATCAAAGCTACGCAAGCAGCCACCACTCTACCCAATAGGGGTGTGCAGCGGAGTCAGTCTTTGTAGCTGTATTTGTATTCGAATGGAACCGAAAGTGGGCAGGTCTTAAACCGGAAGTTTGTCATATTACATGAAAATTGCATTTTTTTTATGCATTTTTGCTTTTTATTATAATTATAATTTAAATAACTGTAAATATTTATAAAAAATAATAATAAAAAATTTTAATCAAAAAGACAAATAACTTGATTCTCGTTACTAACATGCATGGAAAACAAACTTCTCATTTTCAAAGCCTCATACACCTTGTGCGTATGTGCTATGCATCATTGTATTGTTGCATTAAAATAACAAACTTGAAAACATGTTGACAAAACTGTAGGCTATATCACCTTTAAATGTTTATTGTGTCTGTCAGCACAATTCCATGTGATCCATTCTGTCTAAATGAGTGGGAGGTTTTCAGAAAAAATAAGTAGCCTACATTAACCCCTAATCTAGCGATTCGAATACTCTAGTAATTAAACATCTAAAATGATCGTTATTTGTACGTTGAGTACGAGTGAAATGATTAACCTAATACTACTTATAGTACTACTTATAATTATTAGATGCTTGTCCATCCATGTCTGACATCATGGTTTCGATTTAAAAACATTCAGGAATTTGTTGCATTACAAAAAACTTGCTGAGCTCATTATTATCTATGTCCATATAGCGTTTGAGCGAACATAACAAACTGTTTAAAAAAAACGTTATCATTAATCTTCATCTAAATAAATAAATAATCAGATATTCGTTTAAAGTTTCAAATAATAGGATGCTCTATTATTTAAAACTCAGTTTTGACTTAGTTCAAAACAAGCAACATGATTGTAAACAATAAGGTAATTAGAAAGAGCTTAAAGCTTGCTTTAACTTGAAGTAATTAAAAGATCATCTGTGACCGGAGTCACACGGAGTTACTAACAAATATTTTATTATCAGAGTGTAGCATTTTATCAAGGTTTTCTGGTCTTGTGTAATTTAATAAAACAAGAAAAAAACGAAAAGGGTCATTTTTTACAGTTGGGTTAAAAGAAGTTTGATATAGGCAGCGTTTTTTAAGATTTTAAACTAATTCCAAAACAGCTCGCGTTTCTAAATAAGGGACGCGCAAAAAATGTCATTCATGTCATTTTATAGATTGCATTCATTCACTTCACAAACAAATTATTAGTGCTTTAAATCTTTCACCGCCATTGACAAGATATCTCGTCAATCAAGAGAAAACACTTCCCTGCCAATGACGAGATTTTCCGTCTTTCCGCAATACTTTTAAACCCGTAAGTATTGCCCTATGGCAAGCGGCTGCATGTCTGTGTCTGTTTTAAAGAGCGCTCTGAATCTGATCTCTATGAAAAGTCCGCCACAAAAATGGAATTATCTCTGCTTTTTGCTCAAAATGTGGTGTTTTTGCAGAAACCTACCCATATTCAAAAGCTGATTACAAAAGAACCACTGAAGGTAGGATGAAACGTTTTTTTTTGTTTGAAAGCAGAGGGTCTGTTCTTTCATTTGGTATATTGTATGTTTATATATTTAAAGAAGAACATTTTCTGGAAGGCATTAAACTTTGGTGAAAATCATGAAAAACGCTGGCGCTGGCTGGCAACTTTTTTAAAAACGCTGGCGGTGAAATTTGAAGCTATTATCCGTGCCCTTCCGAATAACGTATTTGGCTTTGGCCACATCCCTACTATCCAATAGTACATTTAACACTAGATTACCATACAAACATCTTGAGTCATTTAAAGCTACTAAAAAGAAGAGCTCTCTAAATTAGTAAAATCATCCAAATCATCGTCCTGTAGGTTAGACCCCGTCCCCACAAAATTACTTAAAGAGGTATTCCCTGTAGTGTCAGACCCAGTACTTGATATCTTAAACCTATTGCTAGAATTAGGATATGTTCCATCAGCTTTCAAACTAGCAGTTATTAGACCACTCATTAAAAAACACACCTTTACCAGGGAGATCTTCATAACTTTAGACCAATATCAAATCTACCTTTTCTTTCTAAAATATTAGAAAAAGTAGTGGCAAGCCAGCTATGCACATTCATAGCGAATAATAATACATATGAAAAGTTCCAATCAGGATTCAGGCCCCACCATAGCACAGAGACAGCACTGCTTAGAGTTACAAATTACCTCCTTTTAACATCCGGTCGTGGTGAAATCTGAATCCTTATATAACTGGACCTTAGTGCAGCCTTTGACACAATACATCTTCACATCCTAGCGAAACCCACCAGTTTTCTAAGCTAACAGACTGCATTAGCAATGTTAGTGACTGGATGGCACATAACTTTCTTATGCTAAACTCCAATAAGACTGAGATACTTATTATTGAACCAAATTGCTCCAAACATAATATGTCAGATTGCAAGTTGCCCATAGATGGCTGCACTGTGGTGCCATCTTCCACGGTTAAGAACTTAGGTGTGATGTTCGACAGCAATTTATCCTTCGATAGTCATATCTCCAATGTCTGCCACACAGCATTCTTCCATCTTAGAAATATCTACAAAAATTCATAAGCTGTCTGAATCAGATGCAGAAAAGCTTATCCATGCTTTTATGACCTCTAGAATAGACTATTGTAACTCGTTACTTGGGGGATGTCACGCAAATCAGGTAAACAAGTTACAGCTGGTTCAAAACGCCGCCGCAAGAGAGCTTACTCGATCTAAAAGTATGACCACATAAGGCCAATTCTAGCATCTTTACACTGGCTATCAGTTAAATATCACATACAATTTAAAATATTACTAATAACCTACAAAGCTTTAAATTGCTTAGCAGCCTCGTATATTAAAGAATTACTATCAGAATACAATCCATCACGTACACTGCGATCATAAAATTCTGGCCACTTAATTATCCCTAGAGTATCAAAAGTGTCTAAAGGTGGTAGATCATTTTCCTACTTAGCCCCTAAGCTCTGGAATGATTTACCAAATAATGTTCAAGTATCAGACATAGTCGATCAATTTTAATCTAAACTTAAGACATTCTTCTTTAACAAAGCATTCACATAAAATGTGCAGTAAATGTACCTATCCAGCAATAGCTAGTTTGTCCAGAACAAAGCATTCACATAACTCATCTGGGTAATATACTTATGCCGCAATAGTTAGCCTGTATGGAACAGAGCTGAATTAAACCACTATAATGTATGACACTTGCATTACATGTGAACGGTCCCTACGCTAATAGGATTCTGTATCTCTCTCCCTGTCTAGTCCTTGACCCCGAGGACAATGAGAAAAACAGACCCAGTTCCAGCTGCTGTGAAGGTCATCACACCACTGATCTACCATCCATCATCGTGATGCCCTTTAAGCCGATGCTTGACCAACGACCACTGGCGGAACCAGTTTAATCCGCTTACCCGTTCACATACCCCGATAGTATTTTCTCCTCCTAGGAGTTTCCCCCAGGAGAAGCCAAGAGGGTTTTACTCCTAGGGGGGTTTCATCCCCTGGAGAGTTTACTGTATACATTACATTATTACTACGCTCGCTTTTCTATGCTTTTTCTACATCTATTAATGTAAAGCTGCTTTGTAACAATTAACAATTGTGAAAAGTGCTATATAAATAAAATTGAATTGAATTCATGCTGGACGGGCTCTCGTCGGCTCCATTCGAGCCACTTGAGACTTCGCCAGATAGGTTTCTGGCCTATAAGACTGTGTTCCTTCTGCTATTACCTCTTTAAAGTATGGCTGCCTCTAAGGCCTTAGTGTCAGGCATGTCACTTCAGGACGTATTTGATGTGGCCGGTTGGTCTTCACCGCTCACTTACGTCGGATCTTATAATTTAGACCAAGTCTCCTCTTTAGGGTCCCAGGTTCTTTTGCCTTGACTGTGTTTAGTTATACATGCTACAGGCATTTGGTAGTATGGAAGCGTGGGCATCTCATTCCCAAAAGCATTGCTATGGCGATGCAGCTCGAGTTCCTCGAAAGGGAACGTCTCGGGTTACGTAGGTAACCCTGGTTTCCTGAGAAGGGAACGAGATGCTGCGTCTCCATGCCATACTCCCTGCATCCCTGTTGACACTTGCTTTGGCACTTGGTAGCGAGTGTGTTTGTGTGGGATGTTTTCTTATACCCCTGGTCTGCACGCATCCAGCCTAGAGCCTTGCAAGCCCGTCGGGGCCCGACAGGCTAAGCCCATTTGGGCCGGGCTCGGGTCGTTTTTTTTTTACAGACCGGGCTCGGGTCGGGCTCGGGCTTATTTTAATGTCTCTCCTCATTGTGTGTGTGTGTGTGTTTGCGTGTGTAGCAGAGACAGCGCGCATCTGAGGCTATGTTTACATCAATGCGTTTGTCCTTTAAAACTTTACTTTTGCTACGTTTACGCCTTTCATTTACACACCACCGCTTTCATCCCTCATAAACGGATTCGTTCGCAAAAGCTGCAGACCCTGTTTCAGTTTGAGAACTCAGACGTTGCGCTGCAGTGTAAATGAACGTAGATGGAGTCTTATGTAAACGAACAGCTCATGTTAATGTGACAGCGCATCATTTTCAAAGTAAAAATTATTTTTATTCAGGTAAATGGAGGTTTGCAACGGAGGTTTTGCCAAAAATAGTAAACATCTACCAACCAGCTATTATAAACGCTATATCAGATTGTTTTATGTATCCTTATAGATAATGTCGGTTTTATATTTATGTTTGAGTATTGTTGGGTTTGAATACTGTTGTAATGTTGTTTATGTTTTGTTTAAATTTAGTTAGCTTAATACGAAAGATAGACCGGAATTTTAAACGCCATATAGGCCGTTGTAAAGGTCAATTTGAAGGTAGAATTGTAATGGGTCAGACATTATTTCCGAGTTTAATTTAAGTTTTTCTTGCTACTTTAAAATAAATTTTGTTTCATATAATTTGTCTCTTAATTTTAATCGATGTTTTGTTGATACGTTTTGTGACTATAAATTAATAAAAACAAAAATCAACGTCATTTTTATTTATTAATTGCACACTGAACAGCGACAGGTAAGGTAAGGGAAGTTATTTAGTGCTTTCTGAAGAATACAGTCAGTTCGTACAAAAATTTTCAAATGGACTATAAGATCATAAATATGAACTGTGAACAATGAGCTATTATAAGTCCCTACATTAAAGCAAAAAGCATTTCTGTAGGCTAAAGGTATACTTCACCTCTTATTATGTTTGAGAACGCGCGTCCGAGAGAGAGAGAGAGAGAGCGCATCAAAGAGAGCGCGCGTCAGAGAGAAAGCTTAAAAGTAATTGATATTGGTCTCGGGTCAGGTCGGGTTCGGGCTGAAAAAATTGCAGGCATTGTCGGGCTGGGGTCGGGTAGGGCTTGAACACGTCGGGTCAGGGCCGGGTTAGGGCTGGAGTTATAAGCCCGTGCAGGGCTCTAATCCAGCCTATATCCAATCATCAAATTATTGATTATGTGTTACTCGTGCTTCAGATCAGTCACGCCGAGGCGTTCCCCAAAGCGTTGCTATGGCAACGCAGCATCTTGTTCCCTTCTCAGGGAACCAGGGTTATTTACGTAACCCGAGACGTTTACCATTATAATCTATATGAATATGACCAGTATGCCAATGGTCACAGGCAATGTTCCCTCTAATTTTTTTCAGCACTGAGCAAATTCTTTTTTTTCTGAGTGCACATTTCAGTACTGTGAGCAATTCGCAACCACACGACCTGCCGAAAATGAGCACGAGCTTGCGTTAACCATAGGAGATTCAAAGAGATAACAGTGTGGCGTGTAACGGGGTTTAGTGTATACACACGTATAATGTTCAATGTGGGCCTGTGTATCAGAAGAGAAAGGCACGGCTACTGGAGAGAGGAGAGCAGTATGACAGGTAAGTAAAAGATCAACACAGAGTCTTGGTTTCTGATTATTTGTAGATTTATATTGAAAATATTAATTTAAGAAAGTGTTTCTCTTTTCTGTATCTTGCTTTAGGAATATAAATCTCAAATACAAGAAAAAATATGCAATAAATCCCAATACTCCTCTCTTTGAATTTACCAGGTACCTGGGTTTAGCAGATTGAACCGTTCAACTCAAGCTGAAAATCAGTTCTCATATACTACAGAGCAAATAAATAAATAAATAAAATACTTGTAAAAGTGTAACACTGTTTCATTTTGTTTGTAATCCAAATTCATGATTCACTTAAATGACTCAGTTGGGTTGAATTCATGAATCAATTGAATCGGTTCAAAGGACCGTTCCTTTAAATAGTTTAAATAGTTCAGTTCAAAGTAAGTGTCCTTTGAAGAAAATCCAAGAAAATACGGAAAATGAAGTTTCAGCGAATTCACGTCCTAGTAGTTGTCCGAAACAAAAAGGAAAAATATCCTCCTACCAGTTCTGATGAATTCATAGCACAGTTCTGGTTGTCTCGCCTTTTTGTATACACCTTCAGTATATACTTAATTGTCTCGCGTGTCCAAGATGGAGCAGGAGAACTTTACAGATGTTCGCAATTCTCACAAAAAAACCCAGCCTTGTAAAAACACAAGGCAGAACAGTAATTAATCTTCAATTCAACAGATTTATCAATAAGCATCATGTAAACATTTCAAATAACAACCTAACTCAGGGTTTCAACAGACATATGTTATTTTTTAATCACATTTACGTTACTTGACTGTTAACTTTCAAATGTAAATAGCTTCAGCTCGTTCGTTATATACCAACGGCCAATGTAAACAAACTAATAAAACTCATAGTTTGCTGCCAAATTTGCAACACTTATGGCATAATGTCAAGTTAATATTTAGAATATAACTCACCAAAGCATAAATTTTAACTTCTTATTTAAAAGAAGAAGTTCATTCGCAATGTTTTGATGCTCTGTGATTCTGAATCTGCCTCCGTTCTAATTCTCTATTTTGCTCTCTCCTCACTCTAGCGACAGCTTTTCCAAGTTATCACATCACTTCAGGAATCCAATAATTTGTTTTAAATCACTGTTTTGAATCACTTTTTCCTCTTAATAAATATTTTAGTTTCTTGAGATCGCCCCGTGCAGCTGCTCATCTGACTCGCTCTCACTTTGTGCTCGTGCTGGAAGCGGCACCTGTGTGAACTGAATGTGCTGCTACCATTGGCTCATAAAAGTGTCTGTCACCGTAGCAAGATCAGCGATTGGTTGAAAGTTTCTTCTCCTTCTAGAACACTCGCCTTCTCTCTCTCTTAATTCTTTTACAACAGCAAATGCATCAATGTTAATGTGCGCTCTGAAAAATGTGCGCGGTCTGACAAATCTATTGCGCGGCCACTTTGACTTTCGCACGCGCGCAGCTTAAAGGGAACATTGGTCACAGGTGGTCCTAATATAATGAGTAGCCTATATTAATCAGTCTGAGAAATGATGACTTATGGTGACCCTTACAAAAAGTGATATCATGTGGTTCTTTATATTACAAGCCTGAACATAAAGATTTTGTATGAAGCATGGAGTGTACCTATATATACCTATACCTATATATATCAGCTATAGTACAGAGAAAGGCCAGCAGATTTTGCAAGATCTCCTCACGGCTTTATCTCACTAACAATAAAGTCCATCTTTGAAATCAAAACCTAAGACTGAAGACTGTTGCATTCGAGGAAAAGGGAACCACAACATTTTGGTGCCGAAACCCAGGATAGGAGCTGCAAAAGGTCGAACCACCTGGGCAAAACTGACGAACAGCACAAACAAAGAATGGCCATATACTAAGGTAGGGACTTTTTGCTTAATAATTAGTTTTGTGTTGTTTGCCAGAAATTGCCCAAAGTGGTAAGACATTTAAGCTCTTCTAAATTTAGGAACCATATTTGTGAAACTGGATTTTGATTTCAAGGGTACAATCTAACTAAGGCATGCATGAATCAGTATTGACTTACTGATGAGTTGGCTTTGATGATCACAGTAAATTGATTTAATTTTAAGTGAAGAGAACGCGTAAGAGTTGATATACAGTGTCGGGGGAAGTGATATCTGTATATTGTTTATGCCATGTTGTGGGAAGTTTTTATGGCATAGAAAGTATACCATGTTGTGGAAGTGTAGTGGTATGTTTTATTTTAGTTTTAAAGCCATGTTGTTGGAGGTTCAATGGTTATTAATACGTAAAATTCACCACTAGATGGCACCAAAACGGCAATATCAACAAATGACGTTGATTAATGATGCTCTGAAGCAGCGTGGAATTATGGGATTTGTAGTCTTTAACTCAACCGCTGATGGCCATTAATCAGACGTTGACGGATCAGGTAATTAAGTCTTATAAATGTTGTGTTTGATGACATCGTTTTATTTCAATATGTTTCAATAATGTTATATTTGATGTTTAAAACGAAATTGTTAGTCATAGATGTTATAGTATGAGTCCAAATTCGTGTATTAACACAACACAGAATTAAGTGTTCAAACTTACAATCTAAAATGATTTTTCACAGAATATAGGGTTATGATTTAAAATTATGATAGACTGTACAGTACCAAACTCTACTCTATTAGTAAGTGTCTTATTGTTGTACAATGTGCATAATATCATCTGCGGGAAGACGCACTGATTACAATCTACACACTAATCTTGTTATCGATATAATAGCATACGATTTTTAAAGAGCTACGAATCAAAACAACTCACCCGTCGCGTTAAACACAAGCAAGATCAGCATCTCTGTCTAGTTAAATGTTGTCGTGAAGCTCTCTCTATCCACATAATGCAACACCCATATTAATCCTCATTCTTTTTCTCGTCTTGTTCCAAACTCTTCTTGGGTTGTTTGGTTGGTCCGTACGCTTATGGGAGCTGTCTTTGCTGACTCAACCAACGGCAGACGGTAAAGCGTAATCTTAATCCATAAAACAAGCGTGCAGCCCGACAGGCATTAACGCATACTTCCGCATTTGTACACGACACTGTTGTCATGTGCTTTTTACGTCAGTTAAGTCGGTAACAAGGGTCACATAGATATTAACGTCGTTGACAGGAGACTGCACTGCCCCATGTCAATGTTTTGAATGGCAATTTTCTCAGGATTTACAAGTAGTTGAAAACATTACAGATATTGATAGTAATCAGTTGGACACAATATATAACAGTTGCCTAGTGTTTTTTTTATATTTTGCTGCAAATATCTTACAAATTGCACCTTTAATTTAATATGCCATGCCAGGAAGTGTTTATTGGTATATAAGTTAATACTGTGTTTTTAATCAGTGATATACAGTGTTATCTGTATATTGATTTGTGTACTTTGTGTGTATAAATTGTGAGTGGGTTTGCAGCTGCAGTGTGTGAGAGAAATATAAACGTGCATCTGGTAAGCAGTGCAAGTTTCCCTTGGACAGTCTCTGCAGCTGAAAAGGGGAGTGTAATTGCTATCTTGCAAATGTAGGGTGAATGATAGATAAGCTCTGTAGATAAAGGGATAACAGTTTGGCTGAATTTTTCACCCTATAAATAAAGGGTTAGAGTGTACAAGAATGAGCCCTTAAAATAAAGGTAGCCCAAATAAATAAAGGGATTGATATGAATGCTGAGTTATTACTGAAAATGTTTTGGTTAACAATATAACAGTCTCGGTTACTTTGCACTGTTCATGCTACAAGAAAAAAGGGGGGAATCGTTTCTTTTGTTGCTTGCTTCAAGTTGTATTTAAAATATTTACATGTTTATCACATCCACATCCCAAAAATGGTTAAACACACACAGATATATACATAAATACAATTCCATAAGACTTCCATAAGCATAGGCATCAGTACCAGGCAAAAGGGCATTAAGTCTTTGAAGGGTGAGATTAGAATCAGTCCAGTGAACAGTAAAGAGAGTCTAATCTGAGGATGAACACGATGGTGTAGATTGATGAGGATGAGGATAATGAGTTGAGTAGAAGCTACACCATAAAATAATCCTCTTCAAGAGAATACAACAAGTAAATAACAATAAACAAACCCCACTTATATAAATACAAGCAAAGCATATCATGAACAAATGAACAATGCATTAAACTTACGTTTGAGCAGGAAACAATACGTTTCTCAAACAGGATTAACATGACAATGACAAAGAACCATGAGGCAGCTCCAAACTAAGTGGAAAGTGGAGACCGCCCCCTCCATGTGCAAACCGCGAGTTGCTGAAGTGACGTCACAATTGTGATGCATTGTGGGATATGGAGCTGCCCATATGAAGTAGACTTGGTCAAAATCGAAGGAGCGAGGGTTTGTCCATACAAACTTCCCTCGTCCACTTGACAAAGTGGAACACACTTCAAAATGGCGACAGGGATTCCCTGAAGGGAAGTGTTTAGGGAAGTTCACGAGTGCGTGTCTAAAACTGGAGTGGAACGCACCCCATGACCATGACAAAGAACCATGAGGCAGCTCCAAACATGATCTACCACTTGCTCTGCTACTTCCTGTTTTCTCCCCTACAGGGCATGTCACTATGTGTCCCCCTAGTGGCCAGGATGAACTGATATAAAAATGCATTAAACCCTGTGACAGGCAGGGACTGTTACGTATCCGTCCCCTCATTTTTGAACTTCTATGCACTGCCAAAATAAGGTTTTAAATTCTGTACATGAAAAGAATCTACATGTTCAGGTTGATCAATGAATGACACCAAGTAATTGACAGGGCCAAGACATTTAACCACTTTAGCAGGAGCTTTCCATTTTGTGGACAGTTTCGCCATGAAACCTTCATCAGCAGATGACAGTGGATGTGTACGAACCCATACTAAATCTCCAATTTGTAAGTGAACTTGTCGCCTGCATAGATTATAGTACTTGCGTTGTTTATTCTGGGCATGCTCCACATTCCTTCTCACAGCTTGAATGAGTTCTTCCGACCCTTCCAGGACAGGGTAGGCTGGACTGTTGGGATCAGATGGTCTTAAGATTGCTCTTGCTAGGGGTCCTTTCAACTTATGACAAAGCATAACTTCAGCTGGGGTGAATTCTGTACTTTCTTGCCATGCTGTATTAAAAGCAAACCGTAATTCTGTTAACCACCGGTCCCAAGGTCGATGATGGTCCTGCACATAAGAGGCAATTGTGGTTTTAAGCGTTGGATTTATCAGTTTGGTTAAAAGGGTTCGTGGACAAGCTGCAGTGGTATGTTTCTGTATGACATTCCATTGTTTGCAGATTAGACCAATGAGTTGAAAGGTGAATTGTGTTCCTCTGTTAGATACCAAGTACATAGGAGTGCCCCATCTTGTAAAGATTTCTTCAACAAGAATTGTCGATTGCATATAGCCAGCTAAGTCCGAAACCGTTGGTTTGTACTTTTGGTATACCTGGCATTCCTTAGAATGCTTCCATACGTCAGAGCGTACTGTTGGCCAATAGCATATATCCACCAGTCTCAACAATGTCTTAAGTCTGCCGAGATGTCCACTTAAGGGGTTGTCGTGATCATATTTCAGAAAATCAGCTCTTAAAGAGGTTGGCACCACAAGTTGCAGTTTTTCCTATTTGTTCCCTTGATTTATGTTTCTGAAGAGGAACCAATTCTTCATAACATAGTGAATACGATTGAGATCTGGTTCAGAGATTGACTGCACTTCAGCAATGATTTCCTGGATTTTTGCATCCTCTTGTTGAGCCTTGGCAATGTCTGACCATTCTATGGGAAAGGTTGAAAAAGCAGTTGATGCATCTTTGGATTTTGCCAGAGCGAGTGGGTTGAGTGCTGAAGATTCAGGGAAACTACGATAAAGTGTGTCTGGAACAATATTACACTGACCTTTTCTGTATAAAACTGTGAATTCGAACTCTTGGAGATGAATACTGTTTTGGATGGTTGAAGACCCAGGCAAGAGCAGCATGATCAGTGATCACTTCAAATAGTCTCCACTCCAGGTAAGGTCTCCATCTTTCTACTGCCCACAGCACAGCATTCCTTTTCCGAAACGGAGTATGACTTCTCAGCACCTCTTTAAAGACGTGAAGCATAGGCCACTACATGCTCCACTCCTGCTATGTCTTGGGTTAGGACAGCTCCTGGTCCAAGGTTGCTTTCATCAGTTTAACCTCTTGAAAAGCACCCCCATTCTGGCCCAAAACCATGAAAATACCTACTTTCACTAAAAGGGCTGTTTTTACTAAACCATTTATAGTATAAGCATAACTGTGGTATCATTATATAGAAGACACCTTGAGCTTTGTTTTCCATGTTTCAAAATTATTTTAAGATAAAAATTTAAAAAGTTAGAGAGGCTGAAGTACATTGTAATAAAACTTTTTTGCATAACATCTTTTTTAACACTAAAAATCTTAATGATAAATATATGTGTGAAACCTATAAATGCAATGAGGCCAAAGCCACAAGTCTAAAGAAGTTATATTTTACGTTTGCAGTCAATAGACCCAAAAATGAAGTTCTTGCAAGAGTTTTTGTAAGACTAGTGCCTTTTCTAAGTGCCAGTCAGCCACAAAATAAAAGTCTTTTGTTTACATGCATACACGTTCATTCTTTTTATTGTTTATCCTTATATAAGCATATAAAATGCCATATCCACACCAGGAAATAAAGCTTCACACAAAGATTGTTGAATTTGTTATCTAATTGGCTACACATTCTGCATATCAATATTTTCCATGAAGTCATTGGAGAAACGCGCGAGTCAGATGACGTCACGATATTTGACAGCGCTGTTTGGATATTATGTATTATACTCCCGCCTACTTGTACAATCAAGTTTGAGCGCTGGTTTTGAACGCGAGTGTGCTCTCATATACAAGTGTTACAATGTAAATAGTCCTCAGATTGTATATTATAATCTATTACAAGACGTGCATGTGAAATCTGATGTAAACAATGGAAAATATATCTATATTTCATGGATTATACGCATTTGTGGACAAAAATGGTCATTGGATGTACTTTGTGGGAGAGTTTTTATGGGTTATTCACACATCTGAAACAGACTGAATTCGATTCGCGTTCCTTATACCAGCACAAAGGTAAGGAGTCAGTTTATATTATGCATGATGTCATCTGGACTTCTGTAACAAAATACTATATTTATGATGCTAGAGCAATTGTATCTCAAAACGGACACCATACACTGATGCTAAACCCTTAGACCTTTTAAACGATGTATAGTAGTGTTATTATTATTGTTGTTTGTACACAGTAGGCTATATATATATTGTTAGCAGCATTAAAAAAAACTGACGTCTTTCCGTCCCCGAGCTAGTGCGCGTCGAGCGGTTAAACTTTGAATGACTCATTGAGGTCAGGCGCTATAAAAAAAATGGTGCACTTACCAACTCATGCTTAATCAAATCAAAGGAATTCTGACATTCTTCTGTCCACATCCAAGTAGCTTCTTTTCTTTTCAAGGCATGCAAGGGAGCAGCTTTCTCAGAGAACCTTGGAATAAATCTCTGATACCAACCTGCCATACCTAAAAATCGTTGTATTTCTTTCAGTGACTTTGGCACAGGGAAACTGGTAACAGCATTGACTTTGTCTTGATCTGTCCGTATTCCTTCGGCTGAAATCACATGTCCAAGAAACTTCAATGACTTCTGCATCAAGTTACACTTTTGAAGATTTAAAGTTAAGCCTGCATTTTGTAGACACTGTAAGACTGTTCTCAGGTGGTTAAGATCTTCTTCCTCAGACTTCGAGTACACCACAATATCATCAATGTACACAAAGCAACTTTTACCTTTCTGATCCTTCAGCACGAACTCCATGAGACGCTGAAAAGAGGCTGCTGAGTTCTTCAGGCCAAAAGGTAACCGTAAAAATTCATATAGCCCTGATTGTGTCACAAAAGCAGTTTTATGAACAATAATACTTGCCAATATCCACTTTTAAGATCGAGGGTACTGAAAACTACTGCTCCATGCACTGACTTAAGGATATCATGGATCTGAGGCATGGGGTAGCCATCCAGATACATCTTTGCATTTAGACCTCTAAAATCAATACAAAACCTTTGTTCACCTCCCTTCTTAGGGACTAGAACTACAGGAGCAGCCCAAGAAGAAAATGAAGGTTGGATGATCTTCTTATCCAATATGACCCTGATCTTGTGTTAAATGAAGGCTTGTTTTTGCTGTGTTACACGGTAAGCTTTCTTGCGAACAGGAACCTAATTGGTGGTGATAATGCGATGCCTTACTAGTATGGCCAATTTTATTTGTACATACACTAGGCCACTCTTTTAGTAGTTGTCGAAACTGTGACCTGGAGATGGAAGATGTGTCAGAGTTTGCAACCAGCTGTTGAATATATTGACTGGTTTCTGAGGTTTCATCTGAAATAGGCAGAGCAATGAAAAGTGGTAGCAGTGTATCTGTAGCAGGAGGGGTTAAGAATGCAAATGTTTCTTCTTGATGATCAGTGGTAGCAGGTAAGGTATACGAAGCATGGCCAATATGTAAACTAATTCCAGTCGCTACCATAAAATCCAATCCTAGCACAACAGGTATGGTGAGATCATCATCTTTCATTACAAACAGTTCAAGTGCATATCTTCTTCCATGTTAATCACATTCACTACTCCATACACCCATAGCAGGTAATACCAAACCATTGGCTTGTTTGAAAGTTTGACCACGGCTTGATTTTAACTGTTCACTTCATCCCAACTGTTTCCAGCATGACTCTTGTATCAGAGTTAGGGAGCTTCCAGTATCAACCAGAGATTGAAAGCATCTCCCTCTGTGTGCTGATTTGACTTGGGATGAGAATCTCGTTTAGATGAAAATTTTCTTTTCTGTGTTTCTCCATTTACCTGGCTCCAATATCGTTTTGTTTCTGCAAAATCTCTCTATATTTGTGTTCCAGTTCTCACCAGCTCACTCACTTCCTTCAGAGTTCCCCTCAATAAGCTTGCAAGTCTAGGGTTACAATTCCTCAGGATAGCTTGAACAATCTCTTTCTCCTGCATGTCTTTCTTCCATCTTAGACAAAGTGCTCGGTAATGGTAAGCAGAATCACGAATGGACTCTCTGGGTCCTTGTTTCCTTTCCAAAAGACTTCAGCTTCATAATCATCTGTAAGGAAAGCATGCAAAAACTCTTGTTTAAACTCCTCCCAGGTAAGTACATGTCTTCTTTCCGTTTACCACCAGTCTTTTTTTCCGTCACCTTTAATACTGAGATAAGAGATGCTAGGATTTTAGAATTTGATAGTGGTCTAATTGCAAGATATTTCTCGCAACGTTCTATGAATGAGACAGGATCATCAGAATCAAATTGGGGAAATTCTACCACTTACTCTGCTACTTCCTGTTCTATCCTCTACAGCAGTGGTTCCCAAATCCAGTCCTCGAGACCCCCCTCCCAGCATGTTTTAGATGTCTCCTTATATGAAACACCTGATTCCACTCATCAGGCTCCTTCCATCTAAAACATGCTGGGAGGGGGGTCTCGAGGACTGGATTTGGGAACCACTGCTGTAGAGGATAAAACAGGAAGTAGCAGAGTAAGTGGTAGAATTTCCCCAATTTGATTCTGATGATCCTAGCTTGATTAGTGGAATCAGGTGTTTCATATAAGGAGACATCTAAAACATGCTGGGAGAGGGGTCCCGAGGACTGGATTTGGGAACCACTGCTCTACAGGGCATGTCACTATGGGCAAGGATGAACTGATATAAAAACTGCATTAAACCCTGTGACAGGCAGTGACTGTTACAACAAATTGGTTTATAGGTTATCAAGCTAAAATATTGAAGTATACATTTGAAATTAAAGGTTTCGTCAAAACTTATTTTCTGTACCAAATATAAAAGTTTTGGAAATTTTAAAGGGTGGCTGATATTGTGGTTTTAACATGTTTTGGATATGAAAAACATTCTAAAAACATTTTGAGAAACTGTGGGGATTTTTTGGAGATATATAATTAAATGAATAAAAACATTATAAAGTGTTCTAAGTAAAATAAAAATTAGAGGGCTGGTGTATTACAAAATAAAAACATGATGGGCAGTCCTTTTGAAATATAGGGATTACCCCTTGAGTATGGATCTCATAAATCATCTCTCTAAAAAATGGCAAAAACTTAAAATATGGTTAGCAGATGGCCAAAAGAGGGCACTTTTTATGTGGCATTGTGTGAAGAGATGGAAACATTGGTTAAAAATTACAAAACAAAAAATATGAGAAAAATGTAAAAGAGAGGTGTTAGCATTGTTCAAAAAAGAAGGGGAATGTCTGCGTAAAAATTTAAAACAGGCCAGAAGGCTGTTGTAAGACATGGAACAAGAGACCAAGGCTAAGGAACAAAAATATGCAGATCCCCCTCCTTATTTGACCTCTGAGGTCAGTTCCCATTGCTTAAGACATGGTTCTCAACTCCAGTCCTCGGGCTTAAATTACTCTGCTGATTTTTGACATAAAGCTATGATTTATACATCATTTAAAACGTTAAAGTGTCTAGTTTTTTTTCTGTCCACTCCCAATAAAAACAGAATGTTGTGCTTTTCGCAAAATTAAGAAAATAAACATTGCACATTTTGTTCTCTCTCCCTCAGTGAAGTCCTTTCAGAAACGCGTCAGAAAAATAAACTGTAACTTAACGAATACTTGTCATATAAACAAAAGATAAATGTCTACATAATGCTTGGAATGTCTCCTTTTAAATGATGTAAGTGAGATTGAAAACAGATATTGTCATTCGGTGTAGACTGTATGAGAAGGAGGAGAAGTACCGTATTTCTCCAGTTACCTCATTATCTGTAATGAGATGAGATCGCCACACCCCCGCGCCATTGAAGTGAACGAGCAGAAACATCCATATGCATAACTCGTGCCTCCTGCAATCAATGGATATGCAATCCTCAATCCAGTCTCTCCATTCCTTGTTGTTCCATCCGATTGCACCAAACATGACATCTAAATCCTTATTTCCTTGCGTATGTGTGTCAGTATCTCCAGACGCGAGTGTTTTCTTTGTCTTCCGTCAAACAGTTGACGCGCCGGGAACGCACATACACAAACACGAGAGTCAGGAAACTCAACTCGCTTTTTGGTATTCTTATAAAATACGCGATTGCAAACAGTACAATCCTTATTTAGTTGCGTCTAAGCGCATATCTCCGCACAACAAGTTTATTAAACACAGGATCACTCGCATGTGCACACATTCACTGCTTACATGATCATCACGTGAGGTAATGGTGGCGGCTGTAAATAAACATTGATAAGTTTATCATGCTTGTCCCTTGTTGTGTTTCTACTATAATGATTACAAAAACACAAATTAGAGTCCAGACAACGATAGGCAGTTGTTCTTTTATATATATATATATATATATATATATATATATATATATATATATATATATATATAGTGTGTGTGTGTACCTGGTAATTATCACGTTGTGAGGACCAGTTGTCCCCATAAAGATAGGAATACCAGTGTTTTTGTGACCTTGTGGGGACATTTTGATGTCCCCATGAGGAAACATGCTTATAAATCAAACAGAATGATGTTTATTGAAAATGTGAAGTATCAGAAAGTTTTGTGTGATGGTTGGGGTTAGGGATTGGGGTAGGTAAGGGGAATAGAATATACAGTTTGTGTGGTATTAAATACATTACGTCTATGGAATGTCCCCACAAAACATGGAAACCAGAATGTGTGTGTGTGTGTGTGTGTGTGTGTGTGTGTGTTTACATTATATTGAAAATTAAACCTTATCATGGTTTTACTACAGAGAAAGTTACATTCCTGTTGAACATCCCCACAAGGCTCATTATGTGGCTCATTATTCAACTCTTTTGTCTCTCAGCTGTCAATCACTGATTATTCAGGAGCTTTCCCGCCTCCACGCATACAGTCTTTCCCAAGCAAAAGTGTCTTAGAAATTGTAAATCAATATCTTGCTTTATGTGATTGAGTAGGCCATATGATTTTCACATCATTTTGAAGAAAAAACTCTAGACTAATAGATCCTGTTTAGAAAAGTCTTGGGAAAACATGTTAAGAATGAGTTTTGTGGACTTATATCAGTGACTTAAAAATTTTGCTTTTTCAAAAACCATGCATAAACATTTTTCTCTCAAAAATACAAACATGTACATACATGTTGATTATATGATATTGTAGCCCAGTTTGTGCTGAACTCAGTGTTATGAGATTTTTGCCATTTATATGTTTTTAAGCAACTGAAAAAAGCACAAATGTCAGTGCATGTCAAAACTTCCCCAGGGCCCTAAAAACCCTTGGACCCCAGAGGGTTAACTTTTAAGCGTATAAAATTAATTAAACTAAAACATTCAAGTGAATGAACTTTATACCCATAATCCTTTGTCCCTGAATATTAAAGCTTTTTTACAGAATTAAGAACTGATAAGAACTTTAACTACTTAAATATTTGTTATAATGTCATAGAGGTTTATGCTCTTATATTATTCATGTTGTTTAGTTCTAAATGATAAATTACCATTTTTTGTAAATTAAATTCACCGTTCAGGTGATCAGTGTTTTTTGACATAAACAGGCCTTTGTTTTGAATTTTTATCCACAGTACTGACAATTGTTGTCAAAAACGCAGTTTTGTGTGTGTTTCAGTGGAGAATCAAGTTTATTCAATGACTGACTTAGTCATGAGTTTTGTGTTGTAATACCATTTATATATAAATGAATAAAACATAGAAAACCTTTAGACTCAGTTAACTAAGCGGAGATGTTGGACAGAGTAATTCAAAATCAACTTAAAGGTGCAATTTGTAAGATATTTGCAGTAAAATGTCCAAAAACCACTAGGCCAGTGTTATATATTTTGCCCAGCTGATTACTATCAATATCTGTAATGTTTTCAACTACTTGTAAATCATGAGAAAATTTCCATTCAAAACATTGACACGGGGCACTGCAGTCTCCTGTCAATGACGTTAATATCCATGTGACCCTTTGTCACCGCCTTTACTGACGTAAACCACATGACAACAGTGGTCGAGCTCGAAAAAATAAAATGGCGGCCAAGGAAGCAGCTGGAGCACAAATTTAGTGAAAATAAACGTATATTTTCACTTTTTAAGCATTTTAATTGCATTTCTAGCGAGAAATTAGTATTGTAGTTTTCAAATATGTGATTAGTTATCACAAAGGCACTCTCCGTTTATATTTCAAACAGGCTGCCTTTGAAGTGCGTCGGAGAGCCTTTCTCTGAGTGTCCTTCAGGCCTCCGAGGCCGAAGTCATTTCCTCAAGAGGCAGCGAGGCAACAAGTCCTCACTGCCTTGAGTTTTCGGACGCAGCGAGCCAGTGTTGTGGACAAATGCGGAACTATGCGATAGCGCCTGTCGGGCTACGCGCTTGCTTATGAACTTATGGATATCTCTGTACCGTCTGCCGCTGGTTGTGTCAGCTCCTGTAAGCGTACGGGCCAACCAAACGACCCAAGAAGAGTTTGGAACAAAACGAGGGAGGATCAATTTGTTGTTGCATTATCTGGATGGAGAGAGCTTCACGACAACATTTAACTAGACCGAGATTCTGATCCTGCTTGTGTTTTACGCGATGGGTGAGTTGTTTTAATTCGTAACCAGGCCCGGATTGGCCATAGGGAGAACCGGGAGGATTCCCGGTGGGCCGGTCTGTTTTTTTTGGCCACGAGGGCCGGTGTTGTCATGCCACCGGGATGACGCGTATTTGCGGGTGAGAGATGTCCCCGCCGCTTTATGCACAAGTTGATTGTGTCCCGAGTCCCGACCACTTATTGGAAGAATTCTTGCATTAGGGTTCATTGACATCTAAAACGCATGGGAAACGCAGGACGTGCCGCTGTCTTCTGGTTTTCAAAGCGCTTACTTGAACACGAGTTTTGTTTCAGACGCGTCTATATTGAGTGCGCTTGCCGGCCGCGCGTCAATATTTTAAATAAACTTGAGCGCGTCTTTTAACAAACGGGCTGGTCTCTAAAAGGAAAAGAATTTACAAAACGTATTTTTTTATCCAAGTCATAGATGAACTCTCTATGAATAGTCATTATTCATCGTTTATTGCAAGGAACAAAAATCTATTTGATGCAAAACTCATTAGTTTATTTGAAAAAAGTCGTTTCAAAAGTATATCCATTATGTTTTCTTTTTTTTAACACAATGTACCTTAGCCTACGTTATTTAGCAATAGACATGATCTAAGTACTAAAAAAATAAGATACAGATTTTTTCCATTTGTTTCCAATGCATACTTGATAAATCTTGCTTGTGTATTGTATATCAGGGGTTTCCAAACGTTATCAACCCAACAGTTAATCTCAAGACTCACCATTTTTTAGAAATAGAAATATAGAGGAAAACACAAACACATTTGTTTCCTTTAGTTTTTGAATAAGTTTACTTTAGTAATATTATGGTCTTATGGTAGGGATGCATGATTATGGCAAAAAATATAATTGTTTACTGCATTTGCACGGAATATGAAATTATTTGAAAAATACAGTGAATTGCAAGGCTGCAGAGAACAGTGCACTACTGCAGACTTATACTACTGAGGGTTTAAAGATATTATTTTAATAGTCAGTCGTGAACTAAAGTGGGCCGGTCTAAGGCATGAAACTCCAGGGCTGAAAATGAGTCCCACTCCAGCCCTGTTCGTAACCCTTCAAAAAACGTATGCTATTATATTGATCACAACATTAGTGTGTAGATTGTAATCAGTGTGCTTCCCGCGGACGATATGCACATCAAAGGTATTGTACAGCAATATAAATGGTCATTTTAAGACACTTCACAATAAGATTTGTACTGTCAATACATTATGTGAAAAATCATTGTAGATTGTAAGTTGAAAACTTAGTTCTGTGCTGTGTTTACCATCGAATTTGGACTAATACTGTAATATCAATATGACTAACAATTTCGTTTTGAACATCACATATAAACTTACATAATGAAATAAACGATGTCATCAAACGCAACATTTATAAGACTTGATTACCTTACGTGATTTCTCGTTCGCGTCTGATTGATGGCCATCAGTGGTTGAGTTAAAGACTACAAATCCCATAATTCCACGCTGCTTCAGAGCGTCAGTAAACAACATCATTGTTATTGTTTGATCTGGCGCCATCTAATGGCGAAAATAATACAAACTGCATCTTTAAAATCAAGTTTAAAGGAGCATTTCACCCGTAGAAACATTAATCTTTATTGAAAGTGTTATATTTGTAGGTGAAATGTAACATACATTTTGAATTTGGTGCCTATTTGACCGAGAAAATGGGTGTTTGTTGTCTCACCCCCTCAACAAAGATATTGGACTTCCTGCTTTCAATGATGCAAAATGATGATTTTTACATCATTGAAAGAAAGAAGTGCAACACTGAAATCTGTATTTCTCCTGTCTCAGCGGCAACTGAGAAAATCATGAATGAACATTCAAAAACATGACTGGGGTTCTAACTATACAAAGCTTAATGCAAATGAGTGAAGTGTCCCTTTAATGCACTTTCTGAATGATATTGTAATTATTAGAAATTTTAAGTTAAATATACTTGTTTTAGTTCACATTACTTAATTTTTGAGGGCAATCAAGTTTGCTCCAATTTTATTATACAGGCTAGTACAAAGTATATTTAAGTTCAATGTGTAATAACTGCAAAGTATTTTATATTGCAAAACATTTTAAGTTAAATGAACTACATTTTTTAAAGTTACCATTACTTAATTATTTTATGGCAACCAGTTTGCTCACATTTTTAAAGGTATAGTTCACTTTAAAATGAAAATTCTGTCATCATTTGCTCATCCTCATGTTGTTCTAAACCTGTATGAATTTCTTTTTTCTGATGAACACAAAAGAAGATATTTTGAGAAATGATGGTAAACACACAGCAGATAATGACTATAGACTTTCATAGTAGAAAAAAATATTATATATTATATGTTCCGCAATAGATTCTTTTTTTTCTTTTGTTTTGTCCGCCCGAGTTCGTTTACAGTCTGGGGAAACGCACGCTGTAAGTTTGAAAAAAAAAACATGTCTGAGGGACAGGACAGCCGCGTCACTACAGTTATGTGACTTCACGCTCAAGCCGGAAGAGAAGACCATGCTGAATAAAGTCGTAATTCTTGCTATTTTTGGACCAAAATGTATTTTCAATGCTTCAACACATTCAAGCTGACCCACTGATGTCACATGGACTACCTTGATGGTGTTTTTATTACCTTTTTTGGACATGGAAACCGTACATAGATTGTGTTCCCAAGATGAACGGAGGTCTTCTGAGTTTAGAATGACATATGAGTGAGTCATTAATGACAGTATTTTCATTTTTTGGTGAACTATTCTTATTTAGTAGTCACGCTGTTCCCTTTGGGGGCGGGGGCGAAAACACAAGCCGCTTATACAGTATGTAAATACACACAGACAATGACGCCCCCCGCTGCACGCTATAATTTCCGGAAAAACAACCCGATTTCAACCGCAAAATTTACGCTTTTAAATAAACAAAAACTGCTATCTCAAACATGGAGAGGCTTCTTTAACTAACAGATTCTGCAATAAAACGAAAATCACAAATTTTGAAAAAAAATCTTTCTTTCTCATTTTCTCGAAAGTTGTGCTGCCGACTTGTGTCACTGGTTTCCGTGACGGGTCACATATTATTATTATCATTATTATTATGGGAATGTACATTCATACTGTAAAATGAGGAGGCTACACGTGGAAACTGCACAAAGTAATTTTGCGACTCCCACGAGTGCAGTCACCGCTCTGCCTCGACAGAAGCTGGACTTGATCCGTGAGGGCGCGAGCCTGAGATATCCTTCTTGAAGCGCCAGGCTGGAGCGCAACATGGCACAGGAATGCTCATAGTGCACACAGCCAGGTTTCTCAAAAAACCAACTGTGCGTGCTGCGCTCTAAGACACATATGCTAACGTACACGCAGTCACTTCATTTTGACCACAAAACATGCGCTATCACTTTAAATCAGCGCTTGGAGCTTGTGTGCAGTACAGCCAAAATAGACTTGCTGCCGAAACAATAGCAGCATTGCTGCACTGCATCTGCATCTGCAACGGACCGGACAGACCGCAAACGTATGCTGTGTGAAAGCTCTAACCTGTTAACATGGGCACGTAAAAAATGACGCACCGCAAACGCACTGCATACGGAGTATGTGTGAAACAGGCTTTATTTTTAGCCTCTCTAGCAGCAGAGGTTACCATAGCAACTCTTTCTAAATTTCACTTACCTTCACAGTGACTTTGACTGTGAGTTTTCCTTACCTGTGTGATTTTCAGGTTCTCTTGTGATATTACTGACCAATGCTAAATTTATTTCAACCTATTGAACACTGAAGCCCTGTTGGCTTACTGTCTGAGAGACTGCTGACATTAACTTAACCTAGGACGTTTTTGCACATTACATTAACACTGCTTTCATTATTATGGTTACATTTACCTTCTTGAAGATTTCACTTACTAGTATTGTTCATTGCATTATTCTATTAGGAAATTGATGTTCTCAATTTCAATCAATATGTTAAAATAAATAAAAATGTTATGTGCCATTGTGTGTGTTGTGTTCAAGTTTCTGTGTGATTTTTCATCATATTATGTGTGAGAATAACAAGTATGCAAATATTGTGAAGAAATAATTTAATAAACATGGAAAAATCAGGTCAAGCTCAAATAATAATATCAGTAACATTTTGTTTTACTTTACTGATGCAGTCCACTGTGCCCAGGATAGGAAAGCAAAATTACAATCTGTTCCTATACTGTACCAACACACATACAGTGACCCATAAATATTGGGACATCTGAATCAGTCAAAAGTATAGTGTGTTACATTTTAATATAATTTGATTATGTTTCAACACATACATGCTCTCAAAAAAGAACAAAAACCTTTCATCCTCATGCATGTGTGTCACCAAATGCAAGACTGAAATTGCAGAAGCAATGGATCAAACTGATCCTAGACTTTCTCTGCTTTTTATGTGTAAACAATCAATGCATCATGACACAGTTCATCACTTAACACTCACCAGACAGTTGTCTAAATTTGATCACATTAGATAGAAGAATTAGAATCCAAACGTGTTGTTCCATTGAGCTGGTAAATTGTAAAGGACTATGTTAAAAAAGTTGAAAAATAAATCGGTACTTTTGTCTTATGTTCACCTTGTAATGTTTACACATTTCTTGACTACACAGCAAACAAAAGAATTTGGACTTTATAGAGGGCACTGTATTAATTTGTTCTTTGGCTCAATTTACTTCATACTGACATGGTTTCAAATATATAGTTATCTGATTCTATGGTCTTCTGAATGATGTCTTAAAATACATATATGAAGAGCAAAGAAATCACAATTTGTCCGGGGATGCATGCTGTAGCAAAAAACACATGCAGACCTCTGTGTTAATAAAAAGCTGTGTACGGCCCTGATAGGCAACAAGCTGAAATTTATGCATACAGTGCATTTCCCACACTCCATTTTCCACAGCTACATTCTCCCTCCACTTCAATCTTTCAAAATCACACTACCATACTGGACTTCAATGTAAATGCACCAATTCCAGTCAATATGAAGCATAAGTATCCTGGGTACATTTCAATTCATGGTCATTTAATACTGGATAGTAAGTTGGGATGTCAGAGTCAGAAATTACTGGGAGCCCATTTCCTCCTTCATGATCAAATGAGCGCACATGCAATTTGTATGGTAAACTTCTTGCGGGCTACCATTTTTAATAATAACCCCAGTCTCACGTGAGAACTCCGTTCTTGCGCGCATGACCTAGCGTTGTTTCTCGCATGTGTTTGGCTGTGAGATGTAGTTTGCAGACCAGGACAAAGTTGTCGGTGATTCTCCCCAAGGTAAAGTCATGCAGTGTGAAAACCCCTGTCGCCAATTCATCATGCAGTCTGCAACAGCAGCGACTGAACACTACCCCAGATTGTCACACAGTGTAACCCGACTAGTTTAAAAATCATGGTGTCTGAACTCGGCATAAGAGACTAGGGAAATCAAAATCAGATCATTAACTGAAGCAGTCTAACATTTTCCTCCCTGGCTGATTGGTCCTTTAGCAGCATTGGATACTTTGCATTCTCACAAAAGTTTACAGTATAGCTCGATTTACAGAACTGAAGATTGTTCAAGTTGTTTAAGGGAGCTTTTATTTTTATTTTTTTTATTTTACCTTTATTTTACCAGGTAGGCACGTTGAGAACAAATTCTCATTTAAAACGGCGACCTGGCCAAGATAAAGTGCCGAGTGCAAACAACAAATAGTTACACATAAATAGCAAGACAAATTTACAAAAAGACAATACAATGTACAAACTTCCGTGAAAACTACACGTCATTGCATAAGCCCCAGATAGTAAATAAATAAATGGCTACCACAAATAAGTAATCAGAGTTAAAATGACAAGCAGTATCATACAAACAACATGATAAAAGCCAATACTAAGGTAGCGTAGTACAATAAAATATAAAGTGACAGTCAAAATTAACACGAGCAGCTATGAGTCAGTAGGTTAGATATTAATCTCTTGAAAGTAATCAGAGGTACTAAAGATTCAAGCTTCAAGGATTTTTGTAACTCATTCCAGTCATTACATGCAGAAAACTGGAAGGAAAGACGACCGAAAGAAGTACGAGCTTTTGTGGCGGCCAAAGAGATAAACCTTCTTGAACGAAGATTTATAGAAGGAGTGGCTATAGTGATTAAAGACCTTAAATAAAATGGAGTTTTGCCTAGAAGAGTTTTATAGATAAAACAATACCAATGTGTTTGTCGTCGAATATGAAGCGAGGGCCATCCAAATAATGCATAAAGATTGCAGTGATGAGTGCTATATGGGGCATCAGTAACAAAACGGATAGCACTATGGTACAGTACATCCAGTTTCCTGAGAGAAGTGTTTGAGGCAGATCTGTAAATCACGTCACAGTAATCTAATATAGGAAGGATGGTCATTTTCACAAGGGCATGTTTAGCAGAGATGGTAAAGGAGGCCTTGTTACAAAAAAGAAAGCCAATCCTAGATTTTATATTAGATTGAAGATGATTAATATGGGTTTGGAAAGAAAGTGAAGAGTCTAGCCAGATCCCTAGATACTTATAATTACTAACCCATTCTAAAACAGACCCATCAAGGGTAGTGATATTTATTGGGCAGATAGGTGATGACAGTGATCGTTTGAAGATCATACATTTAGTTTTGCTAGAATTTAAAAGCAATTGAAAGCCACAAAAAGAATACTGGATACTATTAAAGCTCGCTTGAAGATTTTGTAATGTAGTGCTTAGAGAGGGACCAGACGTATAAAGAATAGTGTTATCTGCATATAGGTGTATCATAGAGTTACCTGCGGCAAGGGCAACATCATTAATATATATAGAAAAAAGGGTCGGCCCGAGGATTGAACCCTGCGGAACCCCCATAGAAACAGCCAGAAGACTGGATAACAGGCCCTCAGATTTAACACACTGGAAACGTTCCGAAAAATAATTTGTAAACCATGCTAGACAATTATTGGAGAAACCCAAACTCTTCAGCCTACTAAGTAGAATGGTATGATTAACAGAATCAAAGGCCTTGGCCAGGTCAATAAAAACTGCTGCACAGTAATGTTTTTGATCAATGGCAAGTATAATATCATTTAGAACTTTAAGAGTAGCTGAAGTACACCCATGGCCAGCTCGAAAGCCAGACTGCATATCAGAAAAACTACGATTAGATTCCAAATGAGTGATGATCTGTGTATTGACAAGGCGTTCAAAGACCTTTGAGAGACAAGGCAAAATGGAAATGGGTCTGTAACAATTTGGGTCGAGCGTGTCCCCTCCTTTAAATAAAGGAATCACTGCGGCAACATTACCAGTCTTTTGGGATTTCAGACGAGTCTAAGGAGAGGTTAAAAATACTGGTGATAGGCGAGGCAATGATTGAAGCAGACAATTTTAGAAAAAAACTATCCAAATTATCTAATCCTGTCACGGTAGGATAAGTCTATCGTGACTTTCTGTGTGTTGTTTGTCTGTATGACTGAAGTATGAGTGTGTGCGTGTCTGTAGGCTGATTACCTGAGTGAGTGCAGGTGTGTGTGATTGCTTTGCTCCAGCTGGTGGTAGTTTCCCGGCCAGTATATATACTCATCCATTCTCTCCTCTCACTGCCAGATGATTGTACTACAAGTCTGTTCCAAGTCACTCTGTCTTCGTGTGTTCCAGTCTCTCGTCTTCGTGTGGATTAATGCCAGTTTGTGTATCCGGTTTTGTCTCCGTCACACAGCATTCACCCACAAGCACCTGGATCTGCCACCGTAGCCTTTGTCTGTCCTTGGACTGCCAATCATATCATCTGTACATTTATCATTTAATAAACTGTTAACCTTTCACCTGCATTTGCCTCCTATCTTTCATACCTGTCGTGACAGAATCATCTGGCCAAACATGGAAGCAGCAGGAAAAGGATCCCCGGCTCAGTTCGAAGAATTCATCACCGCAGCCATTCATCGTTTCACCACACAGGACAACAGGATCGAGGAACTGAGCCGGGCAATGAAGGATATGACAGACAAAGTGTCCGACCTCACCCAAGCGATCCAACAGCTGTCTCTACCCACTGCGCCACCCGCACCGTCTGTTCCTCCCACACCACCAGCGGGCGTCTCCCGTCAGGAACCGAAGTTATCCACGCCTGAGAAATATGCAGGTGATCCTGAGTTTTGTAGACCATTTCTTTCACAATGTGCTCTGCATTTCTTTCTCCAGCCTCAGACCTATCCGACAGAGGAAAGCAAGGTTGGTTTCATTTTGTCTTTGTTGACCGGGAAGGCGGCGCTATGGGGAACAGCGGTGTGCGAAAACCTTGACCCGTGCACTCAATCTTTTGAGGCTCTCTCCACCATGATGAAGAGGTTCTTTGATCGTTCCGCTGTGGGGAGAGATGCCGCAAGGAAGTTGGCCGATCTCCGGCAGGGGAACCGTTCTGTGTCAGATTTCGCCATTGAGTTCCGCACGCTGGCAGCCGACACTCACTGGAATGAAGAGGCGCAGTGGGATACGTTCCTGCATGGGTTAACCGGCCGCATTCAGCGCGAGTTACAACGGGGCGAATTACCATCCTCTCTCAACGGTGTGATCGACGCTGCCATCCGAGCCGACATCCGTCTGAGAACCATCCCAGCGCACGATGATGAAGTTCGGCTCCCCAGTCGTCAGGAAAGACCGTCACCCGTGAGAGAGAAAGCGGCCGGTTCCTCTATGCCCGATCCGGAGCCCATGCAGGTGGGTCGAGCTCGGATTTCCCGGGAGGAGAGGATTCGCCGCAGATCACTGGGTCTTTGTCTCTACTGCGGGGAGGCCGGACATCCACTCCATCGGTGTCCGGTAAAAGGCAACGCCCGGGAGTAAATCTGGGGCTACTCTCGGGCGGAATCTCCACCACAAAGACCACAGCAACATCTACCCTCCTCCCGGTGAAACTACGGTGGCAAAGGACACACCTCACCTGCACTGTTGGATTCGGGAGCCGAGGGGAATTTAATCGACCATCATTTCGCACGTAAGCTCAAAGTTCCATTGACTGCACTAAATAAACCCATTTCACCTTTTGCATTGAATGGTAGTGAACTGTCTGTCATCACACATATCACGGACCCTGTCACCATATGTGTTTCTGGCAACCACTCCGAGACTCTTCAGTTTTATGTCACGGTTTCCCCTCTGGCTCCCGTTGTACTTGGACATCCCTGGCTGTTAAAACACAACCCGTCTGTCAACTGGAGGCTGGGTACTATCATTGGTTGGAGTGAAGAGTGTCATAGGTCTTGTCTGGTCTCTGCTTGTGTACCTGTCTCTGCGTCTGTGTTTCAGGAGGAAACGATGGACTTAACTAACGTGCCCGCGGAGTACCACGACTTGAAGGGAGTGTTCAGTAAGTCCAAGGCCGCTTCTCTCCCTCCACATCGTCCCTATGACTGTGTGATAGAATTACTGCCAGGTACGTCTCCGCCTAAAGGCAAGCTTTACTCTCTTTCTGTTCCTGAGATGGAGGCCATGGAGAAATATATTTCTGATTCTCTAGCAACAGGGTTCATCCGTCCTTCCTCTTCTCCAGCAGGGGCGGGGTTCTTTTTTGTTGGTAAGAAGGATGGATCCTTGCGACCTTGCATTGATTACCGAGGGTTGAATAACATTACGGTAAAGAACACTTATCCTTTGCCGTTAATGTCTTCAGCCTTCGAGAGGTTGCAAGGAGCGTCCGTCTTCACAAAATTGGATTTGCGTAATGCTTATAATTTGGTCCGCATAAGGGAGGGGGATGAATGGAAAACTGCGTTTAACACCCCTCGTGGCCATTTTGAGTACTGCGTGATGCCTTTCGGATTATCTAACTCGCCAGCAGTTTTCCAAGCACTCGTTAATGACGTGTTGCGAGACATGGTCGACCAGTTTCTGTATGTCTACCTGGATGACATACCGATTTTTTCTACGTCTCTCCAGGAACATGTGCAACACGTACGACGAGTGCTTCTCAGGTTGCTAGAGAATGGGCTTTTTGTCAAGGCGGAGAAATGCGAATTTCATGCACAGTCTGTTTCTTTTCTAGGGCACATCATTTCGACTGAGGGTGTCCGTATGGATCCGGAGAAGGTTAAGGCTGTGGTGGATTGGCCATCGCCAGAGTCTCGCAAGGACCTGCAGAGATTTCTGGGGTTCGCCAATTTTTACCGGCGTTTTATTTGCAATTTCAGCCAACTAGCCGCACCTCTGACCGCCTTGACCTCCCCTAGTACTGCGTTCAGGTGGTCGGATGCAGCTCAGGCTGCATTCTCCAAACTGAAAGGCTGCTTCGTTTCACCCCCGATTCTCGTAGCCCCTGATCGTAAACGTCAGTTCATAGTGGAGGTCGATGCGTCAGATGTGGGGGTAGGAGCCGTGTTATCCCAACGCACATCTTCAGACGGAAAGGTGCATCCCTGCGCGTTTTATTCTCATCGCTTATCGCCTGCTGAACGTAATTATGACATTGGTAATCGGGAGTTGTTGGCAGTTAAACTAGCACTGGAAGAATGGCGTCATTGGCTAGAGGGGTCGGGTGTGCCCTTCATAGTTTAGACTGATCACAAGAACTTAGAATACATCAAATCAGCCAAACGTTTGAACTCTAGGCAGGCTCGGTGGGCATTATTTTTCGGTCGTTTCGATTTCACATTGTCCTACGGTCCAGGTTCTAAAAACATCAAACATGATGCTTTGTCCCGTATTTTTGAGCGTTCCGATCGTGTCTCTACTCCCGAGCCCATTTTACCGGAGACTCTATTCATCTCCGCGCTCTCATGGGAGATCGAATCGAAGGTGACTAAAGCCTTAGAAGGGGTAACGCCCCCGACTCGTTGCCCACCGAACCGTTTATTTGTGCCAGAGGGACTGAGATCAGATGTACTGAAATGGAGTCATAATTCCAGTATAGCTTGCCATCCAGGGGTCAGTCGAACCAAGTTTTTGGTTAAGCAACGATTCTGGTGGCCAGGGATGGCTCGCGACACACATGATTTTGTATTGGCTTGTTCGGTTTGTGCTGTGGGTAAGTCATCTAATCGTCCTCCCGATGGGTTACTCAGACCGCTGCCTGTCCCTTCGAGACCCTGGTCCCATATTTCGCTAGACTTTATAACCCCCCTCCCACCCTCCCAGGGTAATACGGTGATTTTAACCGTAGTGGACCGATTCTCGAAGGCGGCACATTTCATTCCCTTGCCCAAATTACCTTCAGCCAAGGAGACAGCGGTTGCTATCGTTGATCACGTATTCCGGTTACATGGCCTCCCGACAGACGTGGTCTCCGATAGGGGTCCCCAATTCATTTCCAAATTTTGGCGAGAGTTTTACAGGTTGCTAGGGGCTACGGTTAGTTTGTCTTCAGGGTTTCATCCCCAAACCAATGGTCAAACCGAACGAGCCAATCAGGACATGGAAAGAGTGTTGCGATGTTTGGTTTCCAAGAATCCTTCCTCCTGGAGCCAACAACTCTCTATGGTGGAGTACACGCACAATGCATTAACAGTGTCAGCTACGGGCCTATCTCCATTTAAGTGTAGCTTAGGGTACCAACCACCTTTATTTCCCAGTCTGGAATCCGAGATCGCGGTCCCCTCCGCACATGCTTTTGTCCAGAGGTGCCGTCGCACTTGGAATAGAGCACGTGAGGCTATACTCCAAGTGAGACAACGCACCAAGGCTAAGGCTGATCTCCACCGGTCGAAGCCTCCCGTTTACGTCGTGGGTCAAAAAGTGTGGCTTTCAACTCAGAATATTCCGATGCGTTCCGTCTCGAATAAATTGACTCCCAAATTTATTGGCCCATTTTCTGTTGCTAAAATCATTAACCCAGTAACAGTCCGCCTTAATCTTCCTCCTGTGTACAGACGAATTCATCCGGTTTTTCACATTTCCAAAATTAAACCCGTGTTTAAATCTCGTCTTAATCCGCCTGTCCCGGTTCCCCCCCCCCGCCTCGTCTCGTAGATGGGGAACCAACCTATTCGATTAATCGTATTCTGGACTCCAGACAGAGGGGACGCGGATTTCAGTACTTGGTGGATTGGGAAGGTTACGGTCCGGAGGAGAGAAGTTGGGTCCCTGCCCGGGACATATTGGATCACTCCCTTATTGATGATTTCCATCGCAGGTCAAGGAGCCCGAGAACGTCAGGTGACGTCCTTGGGGGAGGGGGTACTGTCACGGTAGGATAAGTCTATCGTGACTTTCTGTGTGTTGTTTGTCTGTATGACTGAAGTATGAGTGTGTGCGTGTCTGTAGGCTGATTACCTGAGTGAGTGCAGGTGTGTGTGATTGCTTTGCTCCAGCTGGTGGTAGTTTCCCAGCCAGTATATATACTCATCCATTCTCTCCTCTCACTGCCAGATGATTGTACTACAAGTCTGTTCCAAGTCACTCTGTCTTCGTGTGTTCCAGTCTCTCATCTTCGTGTGGATTAATGCCAGTTTGTGTATCCGGTTTTGTCTCCGTCACACAGCATTCACCCACAAGCACCTGGATCTGCCACCGTAGCCTTTGTCAGTCCTTGGACTGCCAATCATATCATCTGTACATTTATCATTTAATAAACTGTTAACCTTTCACCTGCATTTGCCTCCTATCTTTCATACCTGTCGTGACAAATCTAGCTGATTTAAGGGGATCTAGATTTAACAGTTCCCTCAAAACATCAGCTATCTGAATATGAGTAAAGGAAAAAGATGAAGAGGACGAGCATGGTAATGCAAGGGGTGACGTAGTAGTAGTTGAAAAAGGAGTTGCCAGATGGAAAGCAGACCCAGCCATAGCAAAATGCTTATTAAAATTTTCAACGATGGTGGGCTTATCAGTAGTAACAAAATTTTGTGTTCTTAGAGCAGTGGGTAACTGTGCAGTGGAGTTCGTATTTTCCATAGACTTTATTGTATCCCAAAACTTTTTAGAGTTAGTTCCGCAAGAAACAAATTTCTGTCTATAATAGTTAGCCCTAGCATTCCTGACCGCTTGTGTGTACCGATTTCTGATTTCTTTAAAAAGCTGCAGATCAAGTGAGTTTTTTGTAGAAATTGCTACACGCCAAAGGGAGTTCTTTTTTTGGCTTAGAACGGCTAACTCTGAAGTGAACCAAGGACTATATCTGCTCTTAGTTCTAAATTTTTTAAGAGGGGCATGTTTATTTAAAATTTCAAGAAAGGCATTTTAAAAAAATAACCAGGCATCCTCCACAGATGGAATAAGATCAATATCCTTCCAAGATACTTGGGCTAAATCACGTAAAAAAGCTTGCTCATGGAAATGTTTTAAGGAACGTTTAATAGTGATAAGGGGAGGCCTTTTAACTACAGACCCATTCCGGACAAAAGCTATAAGACAGTGATCGCTAATATCCTGGCTGTAAACTGCAGAAGTAAATTTAAAAGGCGAATGAGTTAAAACAATATCTATAAGGGTGCCCTTGTCAGTAGACTTTAAGTTATATCTTGTAGGTTCTTTAATAATTTGAGTGAGGTTTAAAGCGTCAAACTTAGATAACAAATTATTAGAGGCATTGAGCATATCCAAATTCAAGTCTCCCAATAATATAAACTCTGAAGATAGATAAGGAGCAATCAATTCACAAAGAGTGTCTAGGGCACAACTGGGGGCAGAGGGTGGTCTATAGCAGGCAGCAATAATAAAAGATTTATTTCTAGAGAGATGTATTTTTTAAAAGTAGAAGTTCAAATTGTTTAGATATTGACCTAGATAAAAGAACAGAGCACTGCAAGTTCTCTTTACAATAAAGTATTACTCCTCCACCCTTGGTGGACCTGTCTTGACGATAAATAGTATAACTAGGAAGAGACACTTCTGAGTTTTTAATGGTTTTCTTAAGCCACGATTCTGAAACAGCTAAAATGTCGGGGTTGGCCGAGTGCGCAAGAGCAGTTAGTAAATCTAATTTGGGAAGTAGGCTTTCTGATATTAATATGCATAAAACCAAGATGTTTACGGTTACAGAAGTCTGTATAGGAGAGATTTTGCGTGATTGGAACAGCAGAGTTGAGTAATGGACCAGGGTTGTGCTCGACATCACCAGCAGAAGCGAGTAAAATAAGTATTAAAGAACGACAAAAACTAGAAAGAACAGGGCGTTTCGTACGATGGGCAAAGTGAATAGGTAAAATGGGTAACTTTGCTGAATAAAAAATAATTAAAGCCCTATGTGCAGATAATGGAATACTAAGATAAGTATGTTGAGCAGGTGGGCCAATCTGGTGAGTTATAATAAAAGAAGTTTTATCTCTAGAGTGATTAATTAAATCAACTAGGGTCACAGAAGTGAAGGATGAGATAAAAAGATCATCTGAAGCATGCTGTGCTAGAAAAAGAGATCTAGAATGCAATAAAACAACAAAAACTAACTCAAATAACAAAAAAAGCAAAGGAAACGGGACATATTGATGAGAATACACAAAAATCAAAGAAAATAAATAAATCAAGGTTCGTTAGAGAGCAGCACGGTACAAAACACGTACATGTAACAATAGTGAGTAACGTAAATAAATTGTAAGCATCAATAGCTAGTATGAAGAAACACTGCTACAAATCAGTTCACTAACCGAGACCGAGTGCATGTAGAGACCGATGGCGATTAAATGTCCGATGAATCCGATATATTAAGGTCCACAGGTACACAGTCCGGCGAAAAGGAGCCAGCGGCGACGCGGCCACCAGAATGCAGAATGTGGTATGCGGAAGCCGAACAGCGCCGCGCCCGTGACGCCACCAACACCGCCCCCCAGGCAGCCAGGAGACAGCCCAACCCCAAACGGATCGCCAAGCGCCCCGACAGTCCACACCAGGCCCCGTAGTAGAGGAGATGGCCGATGCAAACCGGACGCCCGGCAGGGACGCACCCTGACAAAGGGAAGGTTAGCAACCCAGATTCAAAAGTCGAATCCAATCCGGGACGAAGCCGTAGATGTTAAGTATTGTAGCAGCTAGCACCTGGTGATATTGTAGCAGTTAGCGCTATAGCTGTTTATCATTCAAGCAGCTGTCAATCTGAGGCTAGCACAAGTTGTTAGCAGCAACCAGCTTGCAACAGCTCCGGTGGTGGCTTAAAGTGAGCTTGAATTATAGATGAGACGACCAGTATTAAATCCAACTGAAGAATAAACGTGAAGTTTACGTAAAATAGTCCACATGAACATAAATACACAGAGCAACAAAAAAAACA
The DNA here is from genome assembly GCF_030506205.2 of Paramisgurnus dabryanus. Taxonomy (NCBI): domain Eukaryota; kingdom Metazoa; phylum Chordata; class Actinopteri; order Cypriniformes; family Cobitidae; genus Paramisgurnus; species Paramisgurnus dabryanus. Next base: position 48,876,134 of record NC_133342.1, read on the forward strand.
CAGAGCAACGAAAAACACGTCTGCACAGGGTCACGCCATCTTGGCGACTATAAAGTTATCTCTACACTTGCACTTTGAAAAAGATACTGATTCGTATGAAAAATCACGTGAACATTGTCATTCGGTAAAAATGTGATCCTCTCTGCTTTGGGAAGTAAAGTTATCTCTGCATGCGTTTAAGCCAATGAAAACATCATAAGTTTATTTGTTCAAAGGTTATCACACTATGGATGATAACACTAGATATAAAGATAACAATATTAGCATTCACATCAACACACAATAACAATAATGGTAATTCTAAGCTCATGTGCCGCAGTTTTGCAATCAAGATGGAATAGATATATAACTGATGCTACTTTAAGTTTTACCAAAATAAAATAGACGCAAAAGTTGAGAGAAGGCTTGAAAGAAGTTGAGAGAAGGCTTCACTCTTTTAAATTAAATCACTTTTTTGTCGCATCACCAAACTGTACAAATAACATTACACAGTGCAGTGCAGACAGTGCAAATAACAGTTAGACAATTGTTACAAATAATAACACATTATAGAGAGTATACATACTGTATAGACTATAATTCACTAAACACCAATCAATAAATCAATCTCCTCCATTTTCACTTTTGTAGACTAATGAAGCAGAGGTGCTTGAAGCGATAAATTTAGTTAACAAACAGCTATAGTAAAGATCTTTTTTATATGAATGCAGTCTTTTTGAAACGAAACAAAACCACTTTTGTAAAACCTCTGACACACTTGATCAATTTGTCTATTCAGAGTGGACAATTTCCTGCAATCTGGAAACAGGCAAAAGTTATTCCATTATTTAAATCAGGAATGCCTGACCAGGCAAGTAATTATCGGCCAGTAAGCATTTTACCAGTATTTTCAAAGGTGTTGGAAAAAATTGTGTATGGTCAGCTTATGACTTTTATACAATCTAATAACATTCTACACCCATTACAATTTGGCTTTCGTCCACAATATTCCACCGAAACGGCAAATTGTTTTCTTGTAGAACAATTTAAATCTGCAATAGATAGTGGAGAAATTGTTGGCACTGTCTTTTTAGATCTTAAAAAGGCATTTGATATTTTAAATCATGACATTCTTTTACATAAACTGTCCAATTTTAACTTTTCACCAGTGGTTTAAATCATATCTCGAACAGAGAGATCAGTGTGTGGTGGTTAATAATGAAATGTCTACATTTTTAAAAGTAAATACAGGAGTACCGCAAGGGTCCATTCTTGGGCCATTGCTTTTTACATTGTATATTAATGATTTGCCGGACTCTTGTCCTGCAGCAGGACTTCAAATGTATGCAGATGATGCAGTGGTTTATGTGCGAGGGAAAAATGTGCAGGCTGAAGTTCTGAAGAACTTGCAACACATCTGCAAAATGTTGTGTTGTGGTTTCAAAACTCAGGTCTGATATTGAATGTTAAAAAGACCATGTCTATTTGCTTTGCTTCAAGATTTAAGTCCATACCAGAAGAATTAAATTTATGGATAAATGGGTATAAGATCCAGCAGGTCTAAGAAGTTAAATATCTGGGCCTTGTACTTGACTCTGGACTTACATTTGAAAGTCATATTAAACGAATATGTCGAGTTGCCAAAGCGAATCTCTATACATTTAGACAGATTAGAGAATGCCTGCCGTTTCATGCTGCTTTCACTTTCATGCACGCCATGATCTTCTCGCACATAGGTTACTGCATTTGCACAAGGTCACAGGCCACTGCCAATGTAGTTAAGCCAGTCAAAATGATTTATAACAGAGCTGTTAAAATCCTAGATAGGAAACCTATTAGGTCACATCATTGTGTTAGTTTAAGGAAGTTAAACATTTTATGGTTTGTAAATTTTATTACACTCTCTTTAATGAAGCTGATGCATAAATGTTTAAATCAGCAAGCCCCACTGGTCTTGAGTGATTGTATAGTTGCTCTTAGAACTGTAGGTTCAAGGACTAGGGGAGCTCTGAACGGGAATTGTCAGATCCCGAAACGTAATACTTCATTTGGACAATCAGTTTTCTCTGTACAAGGCACAAAAGCATGGAATAGTTTACCCACTGAACTGAAAGGAGAATCAAACTGGGTCCTTTTTAAAAATAAACTGAAAGACTTTTTAATTAGAGGTCAAAAATGTGAACATTGACTGTTGTTTTGAATGATATTGTGTAATACTGCATTTTAAGGTTAATTTTAATTATATATTGCTAAATGTTGTAAAGGCCCACTAGGGACTGACATTGAGAATTAGCCTTGGCTAAAATGTTGTAGTATGTAACATGAGCTTATGTAACATACTTGTCCCTATTCAAATAAACTTAAATAAAAAATACCCAGAAGATATACACAATATTTTCAATGTCCACAGGTCAGCATATATACTTAATACACATAATACAGTTATAGATGTGTTCTTGTAATTGGTGTAATGTTGATATGAACTTCTTTAGGAAACTTGATAATAATAATAGTTTATTGTTTGGAATTGGAGTATTACATGCTACACTAATCTAGGGGTGACCCCGAATAGTCGAAGATTCGATGCATCGATAGGAGAAGCCTGATTCGACTACCAATCTCATAGTCGAATCGTCGCAGATGTGTTATGAAATGAGGATCATTTCATTTTGGCCGTATGGGTGCACACATTATCTGATTTCACATATAACAGCTTTCTCACAATATATTAATATACTGCATATTATGATAATGCTGCAAATAATATGTGAAGTAGCAGCTTTCAATAAATATTTTTAAAATGCGTTAATAAATCCAACAACCCCTGTGACCGGACTTCACGTCCATAAGAGGTCTCTATGTTATTAAAGCCTTGCCTCTTTGTTTCGACATTTAAAAGACAAAGCTGGCAAATTAAACTATGTCTTTATTTTATTTTATTTATAAATCACTTTGGGTTATCTGATTTAACTATTTGGCTTGTGTTTTGTTTCCGTGCACTTGAGGCATTTTGCATATTTGTTCTGCACTTTGTTACTTCTGACCTTATTTTATTAAAAAAAATTGTATTTATTATAAACGTAAATTCCGATCTAATTTAAGTATGTAAATTTTGGATAGCTTTTCGTTGTATCGATGTTGCGCTATTGCGTGCTGGCCATGCTTGCGCATGTAATTTAGCCGAACGGTTAGGTGCTCTGCGTCTCATATTTAGGAGTTCATCAAACTAAACATTAAAAAACGGATGTTTTTCGACGAGTATAAGTTTTTAAAATGTATTTAAAACATATATTGTCTATCTTAAAGTTAAACTACAAAACAGGTAAGCCGTTTTTTTTATTTCGGTGATGAAACGGAAACTAGTATCTGCACCGAACCTATTTCTGCCTGACACGAATGTCTTTCTTGTGATTTAATATTATGGTCAGTCGGTGTTCACTTTCAAATTATAGCAAAGAGATTCCTGAAATAAATAATATCATCCGGTCTTTCTGTATCTAAAGTGAATACAGAGATGATCAAAGTCAAAGCAAGCAAGCAGGTATTTCTGTGCTAAATAATAACGCGTAGTGTCTATATAATCATTAATTTCAGTGTTTTTCTTGTTATAAATTAACGTTTAATGAATTGTAAATAAAGATTAGTTTTTATCATTTACAGTCACAATCACAAATTATTTGTCATTTCTCATTTGTCGGGTTTTTTTGGTCATGACTGCTTTGACGCGCTATCTCCAAATTAAATAAAAACACGTAATTGTAGCCGGAGTTTCCAAGGCAGGAATACCTTTGTTATTTTTTTAGGTTTAGTTATCAAAATGTATTTTTGTGTGATGTTCTGTAGATCGTGGCTTTAAAATGTTATGAGGAATAATTAAACAAATGTTGCCTTACATTTTACCTTAAAAAAAATATATATAAATGCATCGTCAGTTTTGTCTTCGTTTATTACTTGAAAGACAGTTTTGGTCACTTTATCAGACAGTTGTTTATGTGTGCTGTTTGTGAAAGAAAATAAAAGTTACCAATTTGTACCTGGTCTGGCCCCCTCCCAACCCATGCATACAAACATAGATGATTCGACTATCGGTCGACTATGGAAAGATTCGAAAATTCTGATTCGAATATGTAAATCCTTAGTCGAGGACACCCCTACACTAATCCAGTACAAACAAAGATGAATACCTACACAAAATATTGTACACCATAGACTATTTTCATAATATAGCCTGGAATGGAGTTATTTAGCAAGAAATGACTCCATGTAACTTCAAATACTCCAACCTAAACTATGTTTAGAAACTGCCATGCTTTATTGTTCTAGGCTCTTCAAAGTTTCTATTTCATGTGAAGCTGCTTTGGTACGATTAACAATTGTTAAAAGTGCTATATAAATTCATTTGAATTGAATTGAATTCAAACAGTATTAAAGGTTCAAAAAAATGCACTGAAATAATCTGTTAAATTGTTCTCTGATATCTACACAGAAGGTTTGTGGCTTTATTAAGTGCAAAAAATATCCAGAGGTGGATTTACATGTCCATTTATAACCCTAGGATTTGTCATTAAAATAAAATAGTCTGTTATTACCTTATTAGAAAGGGTCATGAATCATAATGTTGAGCTCTTCTCTGATTGGCTGTTTTACAGAGCAGCTCCGGTACATGTATTCGTACTGGACTGTTTCGGTACAGGGCTTTCGGTTTCCACACGAACGGATTAAAGGAATAGTCTATCCTTTTTCCATATTAAACTGTGTTATTACCTGAACTAAGATAAGTTGAACTACACAGTCTCACCCCATGGCGTCAATATTTGATGATACTTGACCATGCGTCAATATGTTGACGCGGAGGGTATACCTTTCGAGTCATTTTTTGATGAACTGGGGACTTCAATACTATTACGTCCGTAGCATTCTCTTTCCTATTTTCTTACCATTTTCGCGTCGGTTTAGGGTTAGATTACGCAAAATTAAACAGTGAACGCGAAATTAAACAGTTGTCACCTGGCGTTGGGGTTAGAGTTAGGTACGCGAAATTAAACAGTTGTCACCTGGCGTTGGGGTTAGAGTTAGGTTTGGGTAGGGATGTCATTATGTAAATCTAACCCTAAACCGACGCGAAAATGGTAAGAAAATAGGAAAGAGAATGCAACGTACGTAATAGTATTGAAGTCCCCAGTTCGTCAAAAAATGACGCGAAAGGTATACCCTCCGCGCCAACATATTGACGCATGGTCAAGTGTCGTCAAATATTGACGCCATGGGGTGAGACTGGGTTGAGTTGAAACATACCTCTATCATCTAAGTGCGTGCACGTAAGCCCTGTGGTCTGCAGCGAAACTTTGATAGCATTTAGCTTTGCCCCATAGCACTTTTGGGAGTACTTCGACTCGGCGCAGTTACACTGTCCCTCCCCCTCTCATTATGAGAGGGAGAAGGGGAGCGGATTTGTCAGGCGAGTCGAAGTATTTCCAAAAGTGCTATTCCTCCATACAATATAGTTACCATTTTAAATCCGCTTAGAAAAGCGCTACGTTTTAATTTGTGCCACCATACTTGCTGTATAACTACTTGTCTTAAATAGGAAAAACGTTGATGTGTTTGGTCACTTCTAACTTTATCTCTGTTTGGTACCATTGAAGGAATGGGGCTAAGCTAAATGCTATCAAAGTGTCGCACGCACTAAGATGACAGAGGTATGTATCAACTCTTCTTAGTTAAGGTAATAACATATTTTAATATGGATAAAGGATAGACTATTCCTTTAAGTGGGGGAAGTCTCCGCGTTCAGCGCAAATCTTCTGTCAAACATATAACATAATTTGGCCTGGAGAAAGATTTTTATTTACTTAGTTATATATTTGTTTGATTATTGATGTAAACGTTTACAGGGCCGCTTACGTGTCGTGTCTAAAAGTGCGTATTAAACCCGTTGTTTTGTTCTTTCAAAAGTGCATGAGAGGTTGCACGTCTTCCGTTGCTACGCAATCATGAGCCGCACTTTCTGTGACAGCGAGAATAAGGAATGCGTGATAAGATTTTTCATCTGCACCTCACGTCAATCATATCATTGTCACAATGTGATTAGCTGGTCGGGACAGAGAAGAGCTGTAACCTGGGCTTACTCAGCTGCAGAGGGGTTTGTTAGTTTAAGTCACAGCTTACATTGGCGACACAAGCAAAGATTAGGAGAAACGGGCAAAAGACAAAAGATGGCTATGTATGCACTCACTCATCTCAATATGAGTATATAATAAGTATATCATCATGTTGCTTGCTATGCATTTACACAAAGAGCAGTACTATTATTTTTTATACAGAGATGGTACATAACCAATTCAATACTGTGACTAAAAAAATCCAAAATAAATCAAAACAGAAACATTTTATGGTGGCAAAAATGTAGGCTATTAGTTCATAAATGTATTCAGGAATTGAATTTGTTAGTTTAGTGCAAGGTTTTAGTAGAAGAAGTTTAAGAGAAGGTAAAGAAAAGATTTACCTACTGTTATAAAATCATGTAAAAAGTATGTTATTTAGTGGAGAACTTTGCAGCAGTATTTTTTATTATTCCTTTTTATTTGATATATATATATATTCAGATCCCGAAACGTAATACTTCATTTGGACAATCAGTTTTCTCTGTACAAGGCACAAAAGCATGGAATAGTTTACCCACTGAACTGAAAGGAGAATCAAACTGGGTCCTTTTTAAATATAAACTGAAAGACTTTTTAATTAGAGGTCAAAAATGTGAACATTGACTGTTGTTTTGAATGATATTGTGTAAATATATATATATATATATATATATATATATATATATATTACTAAAAGTGATTAAAAAAGTGTAAACAAATTGTTAAAACCTGCATTTTTCCCTTTACTTTACAGAAAATGAACCGAACCGTGGCTTCAAAACCGAGGTACGCACTGAACCGTGGATTTTTGTGTACCGTTACACCCCTACTGAAAACAGACCTTATGTTTGAGTCTGTATCAGATGAAGAAACAGATTTTGAGGAATAATAAAATGTTTGGAGATTCTGAGTGGTAAGTTTGTGTTTTTTTTTCAGTATGAACCTGCAAAACATAACTGTAACGTCAAGCATTAACTAGCATATAGCGTTAACCAGTGTTGGGCAAGTTACTGAAAATGAGTAATTAGTTACAGTTACTAGTTACTTCTTTTAAAAGTAATTGATTTCTCTACCAGTTACTGTATATCAAAAGTAGTTAGTTACTAGGGAAAGTTACTTGTAAGTTACTTTTATGTCTGCTTTTTAAATATAAATATGAACAGTACTCAACAGTTAAACGATTAAATGATAGGCTGTGGGCCACAGTGGGCTTCACTCTTTTGGTAGTTTAGTTATGTACTTATTATTTTAGTAAAGTTTCTTATATGGATGGGCTATTTTACACGTAAGACTCTAATATATCACATACTGTAGGAGCCTATTTTGCTTTAGATTCAGCCTTTGAATATTTTTGTTAGAAATTATCTTAATATGTAAGCTAAGTTTATTTATGTATATCATTTAGACCATTTAGACAAATATTCTGTATGTTTACATTGAAAATATATAAAGTGTTAAAATTGTGTACTGTCTCTTTAAGAATTTGGGGACTGTGAAGCTTGCGGGTAGTGCATTCTTTGGAATACAGTGGAGTCGCACAGTTTTCTTTATTAACATTTCTCAGATTTATTAGTAATAATATTACTTTTGTGGACTACAAATGCAAGTTGATGTCATACTGGGATTGCTTGGCAAAGATAATTTACAAACATGAGACCCGATGGACTTATGACTCACACACAATGTTTAAACAAAGGTATGTTGTCTGGTTTAGATTTTTTATGTTCATTAGAACTATGGGAACTGACTGGGATGAGGAAGAGGTTGCAAGAGCCAACATGTATGATGGCAGGGGCGGAGTGGGACCAAAAAATCTTTTTAGACCACCGGCTCTAGGTGGTCAAAAAATGAATAAAAAATAGGGTTGAACGTGCTCATAAACAGGAAGTAATAAATGGAATAATGTGTGCATCTTTGAATAACTGTAAGAATATTTCCTTTAAATATGACTTTTGTTTTATCAAGTTTTGAGAGATAATAATGTTTTTTCCACTGTTAATGCTTATTTAGACTTGTTTGGCACATTTATCTCAGAGTTGTTTGCCGTCTTTTTACATCAAAGGCCGACAAACTATGCCATTTGGGGAGGGACCGCTCACTGATCCCTGTATTTTTGTAAATCCTGGACATGGTTGGACCTGCCGAACGGGTTGATCACATTTATATACATTGTTGAGCAGAGAGGCTGCACAGTTTGACAAGCGGGAAGCGGCGGCACATCACGCTGCCAGATGGTGTTGCTAATATAACTTGCAATGTATAACTGTTATCAGACCCGCCCACCGGGAAAAGTCCCGACTCTCCGAATTGCCACTCCGCTACTGGCTGTAGGGACTTTTTCAGAACGCATTAACCTGGCTCATCTTTCAAGAGCCCAAAAGAGCTCATCGCTCTCTCCAGTGGCTAAAAATGTGTGTCAGATAAAAGTCACTACTGCTTACTTACAGATCTTTCACTTGCACTGCATCGGCATACTTTTACACTTTCCTGCATTCCTACTTCCTTCAGGAGTCCAATCAGTCACACAAAATTAACTAACTTTCTTTCTCTCTCAACAGGTATTGTTTCAGTTCTGAAAACTTGTATCTTGGTATTATTGCCTCTCTATGACAACTCGCTTGATTTTTTTTCCTTATTTTTGTAAGATCTTACAAAATGAACTGTATTGTTTTTATTACTTTAGACTGAGCTGTTTTTATCTATTTACACTGCGGTTTCCCTTATATGGAAGTCACCGTTTCGCCCCACCATGTTTCTACAGTAGCCCTTAAAAGACAAATTGTTCTATAGAGTGTCCTTTTCACGTAGTCTCAGATGAGGACATGTTTGGCTACTGTAGCTTTACTATGTGTTTCGAAAGGGAGGGGTGAGCTGTGGACTAAGCTGTTGGTTGCAATTCACAGTCTCAACGCTAGATAGCGCTAAAAATCGAGCACATCTGCTCTGCCAACAGGTATTACACATCTGCTGGCCAAGCATATCATCGGCTGTACTACGTGACAGGACTAAGAATAAAACACAACTGCCCCCTACTGGTCATGTCTTAACTGCAGCAGAGCATCACTCACGGTCCCGCGTGAAATCGCAGGATGCTTCTCCTTGTGAGGTGCATTCTCAAGAGCCACATCTGTAGTAGAACTCTCACAAATTAAACTTCTTCCTTCTCTTTGCCAATGTTCACACAGCACCTGGGTATTGTCACCTGTCTATTTGAGTTTTTAATACCATTGTGTTCACAAATAGTTCAATTATTTATGGGAGTGACACAACCACATTCTATAATGTTACTAAAACCCAAAAATAAAAAAAACGTACAACCTTATACAGAAATGATATGCAGCGTGTTACTCATGTTGCCAAATCTTGCAAAAATCAACAGCCATCAAGAATAAGTCCACAATAAACTGAAATAAATCCAGATGCTTTATACTGAAAAAGACCAAAATATCTGCTAAAAGTCTGCTTTCTGCCACTTTAACTAAACGAAATTGCTTTACGGACCAAGTCCAAACCAGCCCAAAATACAGTAATAATACATGGACATGGCAACACAGCAAGATAACGCTCTGCAATCAACTGCAGAACATATGTTGTTATAGTATAACTTTGGTCAAAACAGCAAATGCTAAACATGAGACAAGCGTTGCTATGGTTACGTCTGTGTCAGTCATCACATTTTCAGGAGTGAGTCGTATACTGTACACAGACAGAAGAATAATTTAAGGGATTCGTTCCTGTATTTAATGCGGCTGTCACTCCTGAAACTTTACAGTGTGTACAGCAATGTCTTTGGCGATAACATTTACTATATATTTCAGTAAATACTTAATAAATAATAATAAAAAAACACCAAACAATTATAATAATAATAATAATTCCTTACATTTATATAGCGCTTTTCTCAGTACTCAAAGCGCTTTAAATGTAACTAATTATTTACATATGAACGGGGGAATCTCCTCAACCACCACCAATGTGCAACAAATGAGTAATAAAATCAGCGAGTAGTACTTGTATTATTAATTAAAGATTAAAAGCTTGTTAAAGGATATGGCCACTCTATGATCCTCTTTGCATATTTTCTGATTATGTTTTTCTCAGCAAAGATAAAGAGAGACCTGTTTACGGTGAGGCAGTTGTGTTTGGCTGGGACCGGGTTGTACAGAGCCATGGTCCGAGCCCGTTTCATATCCCCCGCAGACTCGCTCTCTCCCTTACCCTCGACATCCATCTCCTTAGGCATGTCTTCAGATTGAGCCATGTCTCAAGATAATGAAGACAATTCCAGCTGTCATAAGAGAAGAATCCCAGCTTTACTCCATTCTTCTTCTTGTGGTAGAAAATCACTTTGAAATTTTTAGATCTGCGTTTTGTAATCCACAAAGAAACTTTTTGTGACAAAAATGAAAAATAAGTAAAATTACATGATTAAAAAAATACAGTCCTGATTAACTGAAAGCAGTTTTTTAAAGCATTGCATCCATTCTTGGGGATTGTTCTGGTGGACATTTCAGTTTTTTGTGAAGATGATAAAATCCTTTTATGAAAAAATGAAAAAGGTCTAACAATGGCACAATGACAAATCCTTACCAATTCATCTAAAGCTATAAAACACAGAGTTCAGGCAACATCCAGTCCATTTCTCTGAATGTCAGTCAGATGAACAATTTAACACAGTACAGTGGGTAGTACCTGTTACTCTATTAATCTGTTGTATAATAGTGAATGTGGTTCTTTAACATCATCACATATTGCCACATCTTTCGCTCCTACCCGCCCCCATTTCTCTCTCTCGCTCTCTCTTTCTCTCTCTGCCCCAGTGCTCTCCCTCCCACACACACACACACACTCACTCACACTCATACACATGCTTTGGGAAATCAGGACATTGGAAAATTTGTTACCATGGAAATGCATTTTACATTTTTTAATGTAAAAGGCCCATGAGTGCTGTATTTCATTTGTCAGATAATCAGCTGAATTAGATTTATAGCACAGAGCTATAACAGAGCTTCACAGAATGAAGCCCTACCTTGACAAGGAAATTAAACTGCCTTTCTGTTAGTTGATGAGGGTAAATGTTCACAATATTTCACCTTCAAAAACACTTCAAAAACCAAATGTTGTTTTCAAAATTAATTAAAGGATAAAAACAGACTAGAACTACTTTTCATGATTAATAATGAATAACTGTAAAATATCAATGCCCACTCTATGTTATTTTGAGATCATCAGCAAGATTATTGTGCTATCGTTTTAAAAAACGTATTACATGGCACCTTGAAATGCTTGATTCAGATTGGCCAGGTTTTGTATCCACCTTTTGTTATCCTTCCCATCATGCTATATGCATGTGGTGAGTCAAGGATGCTCAAGACCTCCGGATCACAGCTTAATGCTTCCAGTTAGGCATTACTGTGTTATCTTAACAGCTCTGAAATACAGTTTGATTTATTTCACTTTAAAGTCCATAATGTCTACAAGAAATGACAACATTAGTTCATGGTAGGAGGCCAGGCGCAAGAGTCTTTACCCTTTAACAGCAAAGCATGTTCCTCAGCCGATGAAGTTTCCCAGCGCCAACTTCTGTATTGATGATATGAAATTCTGGACAATCACTTATGTTGACATTTTCATTGATCAGATTTTTTTCCGAGGACCTCTCTATACTTCACCACTATTTTGTAACAGAACCTTTTTATAAAGCACATTTAAAAACAGCCAAAGCAGACCAAAGTGCTGTACAAAGCATGAAAAGTTAACATAAATACAAAGAAAGAAAACATCCATAAAATTAGAGAAAACTTAAAAATAAAAACCGATCACATGATTGGGGAATGTTAACAAGTTTACAAGTTTAGTTTTAAAAACTGAGATAGAGGGTTGAGTAGTGTTGTAGTTCTCAAGACTGGTCTCAAGACCACTTTTTAAAGGTCTTGGTCTCGTCTTGAAATCGACCGCATTTTTCTCGATCTCAGACAAAGAATTTTATTTCAAGACCGGTCAAAACCACAACTGATGGCACACTGCAGTTGATCACGGCATCTTATTAAAAAGACTTGCCAATGTTGGACTTTCTGATTCTGCCATAAATTGGTTTTCTAACTATCTATCAGGTAGAACACAGTCTGTGGTTTTGAAAGACTGTATGTCATCTGTCCTATCAGTTTTAAAGGGTGTCCCTCAGGGATCAGTTTTGGGACCTATTTTATTTTCATTATACATAAATAATATTTGTGATAACATTCCAAACATTAAATATCATCTCTATGCAGATGATACTGTTATTTATCGCTTTGCTTCATCAGCTTCGCAAGCTCTTAAATGTTTACAGTCAGCATTCAACACCGTTCAGTATCGCCTGTGTGAACTTAAGCTGGTTTTAAATATAGATAAGACCAAATTAATGATGTTTTCGACCTCTAAAGCTGAGCCAAAAAAAAATGTTCCTGAAATTCTATCATTCCAAGGCACTAAAATTGAATATGTTATGAGTTATAAATACTTGGGCATTGTATTGGACAGTCAGTTAAGCTTTAAAGTACATATTGATAAATTAATCTCCAAACTTAAGTTAAAACTTGCCTTTTATTACAGAAACAGAACTTTATATTCATTTAATGCTAGAAAATATCTGGTATCTGCAACATTTCTACCTTTGTTGGATTATGCAGATATACTTTATATGAATGCACCAACACAATATTAAAAAAAAACTTGATACAGTTTTCCATAGTGCCTTGCGTTTTATTATTGAGTGTAGCTATCAAATGCATCACTGCATTTTTTATGAGAAGGCAGAGTTACCATCATTGTATACTCGAAGAAGTTTTAATTGGTATTGTTTTATTTATAAGTCGATTTGCAATCTTAATCCACATTACTTGTGTCACAGGTCGGGGCGGACCACAGATGTAACAAGCCGTGCCCCATCCTAGTTTTCACCTCGAGGAGGTCCCAAAGCCACCCCAATGACCAGACAGACAGAGTATAAGTATAATTAAAAGAAACTTTATTTAAATTATTTAAAATACTATGGGAAGGGGAAAAGGGGAAGTTAAAAATAGAGTTCTTCTTCTGGCCTCCAGGTATGACTCCCACGTGAAGCGAGGGGACAGGGCTCCTTCACTCTTGTTCCTTGAACCCGTGGCGCCCTCCGCTTCTCCTGGAGGCAGAGTTCAAGAGAGACACAATCAATATTCTGGTCCAGTAAGTATTGGCTACTTGGTACTGGATGCTGCAGGGGTCGACAGGGGTGCACCCAACCCTCTGGTGTCCTCTACGTGTCTGATGCTCTCTCGCCCCTTAGGGTCTCTGCTGTGGATCGGAATGGACACTTCCGGCCGACGAGGGCGGTTCGATGTGGTGGGTTCCTTGCTATACACTGAGGTAAGTATCACACGGGTTCCTGGTCGTTTTACTTCTCCTCCTCAGGTTCGTGGCTGTAAGCAGAGGTAAGAATTACACAGGTGACTGGGACTTTGACTTTTCCTCTTCAAACACAATGGTTAATTCACACAACTTTCACTCTGGGGCAGTGGACTTACAGGGAAATACTCATACACAGTGTACATTCGATTTACAGGCCTCCAGAAGGGCAGGGGTAGCACACGGCCTACCTGAGGCTCCTTGTGGGTCGAGAGGACGTTGGTTATAGTTGTGCGGAGCCAAACGCTTCCCTTGCTCCTCCTCCACTTACGGTTCCAGAGATACTGAGCAGGGGCGAACCCTTGAAGAGGCTCCACACAAAGATGATTATTTCATGCAGACGTTTTTAACAATAACCCTCCATCCAGAACAATAATTTACAAGTTGGTTTACTCACACTGATTTGTAGATATATTTCACCACTGCCCTCTTTCAGAGCCAGAAAGGTTTTGTCGCTTTATATACAGGAAGTCCTATTTGCAGCTGTCTTTACATCATGCTCCTCTAGCCTCAACGTGCTGTAATCACGCACAGTACAACAACGGCAGAGAAAAGCACACCGTTTGTATTTCTAGAGCTCCTTTTATACTCCTTCCCTTCTCTTCATTAGCCAATCTCCAATCGCTTTGTTTATTGTACACACCTGTATCCAATGTGGTCTGATTTGCCTCTCGGAATACACTGGAAGTTGTGGTGTTTGTGGTTAGTCTTCCGGGCAGAAACCATCGTCAGGCGGAACTAATCTTCCCAACTTTTTTCCCAACTCAAATTATTTCATGCATCTTAAAGTTCCTAGGGTTCGAACAGAGATAGGGAAAAAGGGTTTTACATATAATGCCGCCTCCTCTTGGAATTATCTACAGGATACCTTAAAGCTTACCACTAAAGCGTCACTAAATGAGTTAAAGCTGCTTTTAACAAATTACATGTTTTATCCTTTAGTAAATTGTTGTTGTGATTTATGAGTGTGTTTTATGTTTTGTTGTATATTGTATAATTGTATATTTTTACTATTTGTTGCTGCCTTCTTGGCCAGGTCACTCTTGTTAAAGAGATTTTAATCTCAATGAGTTTTAACCTGGTTAAATAAAAAGAACTGAACTTAAAAAATTATTTTCAAGGAAAAAACTTAGTATTTTTGTCTTGTTTTCTAGTAAAAATATCAAAAAATTCTTAAATGAAGATGCTTTTTCTTGATGAACAAAACGACCCAAGAAAATAAGTCTAGTTTTTAGAGCAAAAATATCAAATTTAAGTGATTTTGTGCATAAAACAAGCAAAAAAAAAAAAGAATGCCAATGAATTTTTCTTGAATTTAGTGTTTAAGAAAAATGTTCAAAAAAATTTTGCTTACCCCATTGGCAGATTTTTTTGCTTGTTTTATGCACAAAATCACTTAAATTTGATATTTTTGCTCTAAAAACTAGACTTAATTTCTTGGGTAGTTTTGCTTATCAAGAAAAACTATCTTAATTTAAGAAATGTTAGATATTTTTACTGAAAACAAGACAAAAATACTAAGAACATTTTTTTTCTTGAAAATCATTTTTTGCAGTGCACATCACAAATTTATTTTTTATCATTAATTTGATGCAGTTTATTCAGGTTTGGCATATGATGTTGGCATTGTTTAAGCATTGTTTATGTTTCTTCCAATGACAATTTTTCTAATTTTATTACTAAACACACCGGCATTGTGTTAAGTGCATGGCAAGCCATGGAAAGACAGTTCAGATTAAATGGTTAAGTTGATTTCAGCTCTTTATTGTTTGTTCACTTTTATTTGCTTATAGACAAAGATAAATTACCGCATATCTGCAATGCCTTTGATTATTTTATCAACTTCTCTGATGGCACACACACGCACGCACACACACACACATTCTGTTTTCCATGTTTTGTGGGGACATTCCATAGACGTAATGCATTTTATGCCATACAAACTGTATATTCTATTCCCCTTACCTGCCCCATTCCCTAACCCCAACCATCACAAAAACCTTTCTTGTACCTTAGATTTTCAATAAACATCATCTTGTTTGATTTATAAGCTTGTTTCCTCATGGGGACATCAAAATGTCCCCACAAGGTCACAAAAACACTGGTATTCCTATCTTTGTGGGGACAATTGGTCCCCACAACGTGATAATTACCAGGTACACACACAGTGTAGTTCCCTAATCACAGACCAGTACGTTGCAACAAAGTTGACCAAGCCACGTAAAATACCGGATTATCTGAACATCATGTCCACGCAAAGGCAGCTCTTATAAACAGCAAACAGGGAAATAATAAAAAGCATTTGACTTACATTGCATCCAGCTAATGTTAGCCAACTCCGTTTGCCATAAGTCCTGGAAAAGCATGTAAACCTGACCATGATCATTTCCTGCCGCTCTATCTGGTCCAAGCTCCTTAATCCTTTATTTATTCTTCAACTGAACGTCTTGTAAAGGGTGATTTTGTTAGCATAAAATCATATTTTCTATCATCTAAAGGTATTTCACTTGCTTTCACTGATCAGTACTGTATCTAGCAGTTACATGGCAATCTGCAGCGCGTTTATGAGACTCTGAAAACGATCCAATCACATGAGGTCAAAGACATAAAAAAACTATTCTGATTTGCTTACAACATAAGTGGGAGGATTTGGGGCGCACAGTCCTGCGCCCCAGGGTGGATCCGAAACCAGCCAATTAGAGCTCAGCCTCAGGTCACATGTTTTTACCCTTTTTACTAACCTACATAGACATTCATTAGGGGTGCGCCCCAGACACACAAACATGACACACACAAAACGAACTTAGTTTTGATTATTTATTTTTTTCAATAAATGATAACAAGACTAACAATGAAATAGTACCACTAAACGATTTTATTTTGTATTAATTTGCATTATATATTTATCTTTTTTGTAACATGTTAAAGTAGCTTTTTTCTCTGGCCAACTTTGGGGGGCGGCGCCCCAGCGCCCCCTAGTGACCAGCCGCCACTGCTAGTGGTCCTCCAGGAAAGGTTTGAAAACCCCTGAGTCTATGTATTATGTTTTTTTAATTGGTATCATTGACACCTCAGTAATCTACGTGGTAGGGTTAAAATAGGGGACAATGCAACGATTCAAGATGGCGCCAGTGTTCAGGGCTAGCCGTCTGTCTCCGTGCTGTTTGTTTAATATAATGTTTGCCATTGCTATATTTATTTGTGCAAACTGTCGGGATGTTACTGCGTTGCTCGTTTACGACCGACAAACTCTTCTCAACATTAAAGTCTCTGGAGATATATTGTCTGGAAGATGTGATCTGGGAAATCACTGTGGTACCACGGATCTTCCTCCGTTCCTGACGGATATACCGCCGTATTTGTGCCGCTTACCAGGCGTGGTTCTTCGTAAGAAGCGCCATAGAAGACGGGGAAAGCGTGGAGGAGTGTTGGTCAGTTTCAAGGCTTACCTGGCGTCAAAGTGCGTGAAGGGTCCTCACTGTGGATGTTGTATGTCTGCATTCCGGCCTCCGCTGGATGTGCGTGGTCGGTGGCTCCGTCCTGTTTTTCCCAACTCGCAGGTGATTTATGAGGCCGATTGGTTGGCTGTGACTTCTCCTCTCTTGCGGGTCTCGGCCCGGAAAGGTGGTGTGGTTTTTTCTAATCTCCGCTTGCTGGAACATGCGGCACCGTCTGTCAGTGGGGACTGTTCTTTGCGTTTAGCTTTGGTGAATGCTAGATCGCTAGCTAACAAGACATTTTTGCTGAATGATCTTTTCACCTCACGCGAACTTGATTTCATGTTTTTGACAGAAACCTGGCTTCATCCTGGTGAGTACGCTTCCTTCTCTGAACTTCTCCCTCCTCGTTGTGACTTTCTTAGCTCCCCACGGACCACCGGCAGGGGAGGAGGTTTGGCCTCTGTGTTTAGGTCCATTTTCCATTGTCGGAAGATCACGGTGGACATATGTTATAGTTTTGAACTACAACTTTTTGAGATATCTTCTCCTGCAACTGTACTATGTGCGGTGGTGTACCGACCCCCGAAGAATAATAAGGATTTTATTCAGGATTTTGCAGATTTTCTCGGCGGAATAGTTTTGAAATATGACCGTTTTTTAATTGTTGGTGATTTTAATATACATGTCTGTTGTGAATCTAAGCCTCTGGTAAAAGAGTTTCTTAATCTTATTGACTCATTTAATCTCACACAATCTGTCTCCGTCCCGACCCATGAGACAGGGCATATTTTGGACCTTGTGCTGTCACATGGTTTACATATAACCAGTTGTGAAGTATGTGATACACATATCTCAGATCATCTGCCTGTTGTATTTACTGTTGATGTTCCTAGTTTGAATTCTCCCACCTGTGTACCCGCACTCAGTGTGCGTGTTATTAACCCCTCAACTGCCTCACAGTTTTCAGTGGCTTTCAAAAACTCACCATTGTACAATCCTGATGACTATAATGTTGGTATAGAGGAACTTAATGATTTATTTACTTGCACTTGCACTGAGGTTTTGGACTCTATTGCACCACTGAGGAAAAAACGTCCAAAAATACGTTCAGAACCATGGCTGAACGAAACCACCCGCTCGCTCAGACAGGCTTGCAGGGTAGCAGAACGAAGGTGGAAAAAAGACAAACTTAGAGTTTCATCTGAAATTTTAT
Organism: Paramisgurnus dabryanus; assembly: GCF_030506205.2. Taxonomy (NCBI): domain Eukaryota; kingdom Metazoa; phylum Chordata; class Actinopteri; order Cypriniformes; family Cobitidae; genus Paramisgurnus; species Paramisgurnus dabryanus. Next base: position 48,894,337 of record NC_133342.1, read on the forward strand.
GGGACACTCTTCATAAATACCAGGCAGCAGTTAAATCTGCTAAAACAACTTTTTACTCTAACCTTGTAGTTAGAAACAGCCAAAGGCCTCAGGTGCTTTTTAAAGTTTTTAACTCTATTGTTAATCCGCGTGAAAATGACTGTGCAGAACCATCTTCACTGCTTTGTGAAAACTTTTTAACATTTTTTATAGATAAGGTTGCAAGTCTAAGCTTTTTAGATAACGCAATTAAAGATGATTATACTGTTTTACCTGTTAGTACAGCTGTTTTCCGGCAGTTTGACCCTGTCACCTTTTCTTACCTCTCAGACATAGTAAAAAAGCTACGTCCTACTAATAGTCTCCTTGATAGTATCCCCGCAAAGCTAATTAAAGATGCTTTTAGCACTGTTGGGTCATGGATTGTTTCCCTTGTTAACTTGTCTCTCAGTTCAGGGTGTGTACCAACAGCTTTTAAACATGCCATCGTGCAACCACTTTTGAAAAAGAATAATTTGGATCCCTCAATTCTGTCTAATTTTAGACCTATTTCTAAATTACCTTTTTTATCGAAGGTCTTGGAGAAAGTTGTATATAATCAACTTCAATCCTTTTTAGAAGAATTTAGCATCTCTGAAAAATTCCAGTCTGGTTTTAAGCTCCGGCATAGTACTGAAACAGCCCTTCTACGAGTTTACAATGACCTTCTTTTATCTGTTGATTCTGGAAAATCTGCAGTCTTAGTGCTGTTGGATTTAACGGCAGCCTTTGACACCGTCAATCATAAGATTCTTTTAAGACGACTGGAACAATGTGTGGGTATTAAGGGTCTAGCCCTTAAATGGTTTAAATCATATTTGACTGATAGGTGTTTTTCTGTTCATCTTGGGGAATGTTCCTCATCTACTGCTTCCCTTACTTGTGGTGTTCCCTAGGGGTCCATATTGGGCCCTATGTTGTTTTCACTGTATATGTTGCCTGTGGGGTCCATATTTAAAAAACACAACATCTCTTTTCATTGTTATGCGGATGATGTGCAGATTTACCTCCCTGTCAAAACAGAGGATAAAGCCTCAATTCAATCACTTTTAAATTGTTTAAGGGATCTTAGGCTTTGGTTAGATCAGAATTTTCTTTGTCTTAATGAAAATAAGACAGAAGTTGTTGTGTTTGGGCGTCCGGGGGACTTGAGTGCCTGCGTCGAGGCACTTGGTAGCCTTGGGTCGCAAGTTCGTCCATTTATTAAGAATCTTGGAGTTATTTTTGATAGCACTTTTAAATTTGAGAAACACATTAGCTCTGTTGTGAAGGCCAGTTTTTTCCAGTTGAGGCTGCTGGCAAAAGTAAAGCCATATCTGCCACGCAAGGAGTTCGAGAGAGTAATACACGCTTTTATAACATCGCGATTAGACTACTGCAATTCTTTATATGTTGGATTGGACCAGTCATCTCTACAACGTTTACAGTTAGTCCAAAACGCAGCAGCTCGTCTCCTAACTGGGACAAAGAAGCGCGAGCATATTACTCCAATTTTAGCCTCACTCCACTGGCTTCCAGTTCGTTTTAGAATTGATTTTAAGATTTTATTGTTTGTTTTTAGGATTTTACACGGGATTGCACCGCCTTACTTATCCGATCTTTGGAATGTCTACAACCCAGAAAAATCATTAAGGTCTTCTAATCAGTTACTTCTTGATATTCCGAGATGCAGGCTTAAAAACAGAGGCGACCGGGCCTTTTCAGTAGCAGCTCCTAATTTATGGAACAGGTTACCCGTTCACATAAGAACAGCTCAGACAATTGAAAAATTTAAGTCTTTGCTCAAGACTTACTTGTACTCCTTAGCCTTTGGTGTGAGTTGAGATTTTACTCTCTGTTTCTATTTTGATGTATTGTATGAGTGTGTTTTTATTTATTTTTTATTTTTATTACTGTGAAGCACTTTGGTCAACTAATCGTTGTTTTTAAATGTGCTATATAAATAAATTGATTGATTGATTGATTGATCTACAGTGATAATGTTTTACAGTGTTTTGTGTCTTATACTCAACTGATGAGTTTACGTGCTGAATGCAGTTGCTCTGCGGATACTCAACGAAGAACACAGAAAAGGAGGATGACATCACAGTAGCGCAAGAGCGATTCGAAAGCAGATATAATATAGCAATATTCTAATTTTCTGAGATACTGAATTTGGGATTTCCTCAGTTGTCAGTTATAGTTATAAAAGAAATAAAGATTTGAATTATATCAGTCTGTTTGAATGGAATTAGTGAAACAAATAAACTTTTTGATGATATTGCAATTATATGACCAGACCTGTAGTTTCAGATCTACTAGCCCTCTTGGCAGGCCCATCTTGGGAGACTCACCACAGGAGGGATCTTCTAAGGTGGTGTTTACATTAGAGCATTTGCGTTTTAAAACATTTTAAAAGGCATTTTTAATGAAAACAATCCTCGTCTCGTCTATACTGGAATTAAAAAAAAATATCTTCATCCACACTATACTATATACATGAAACATCACCATTCATGCACACTGTGGGCATGTGCATAAAAGTGTAAAATAACTTATTACTCTAATAACAGCTTACCTCTTGTGCATGTGTGCTGCATAGTGGTGTGCGATATTGACAAAAATTCAAATCTGTAAAATTTAGCAAATTACGATAACAGACGGCATTCTGGATCCTTGAAAATGTGTTTGTAAAAGTCTTTTATTGTTCTAGCTCCCTCCTACAACACATTAATATGATTAATAGGTTAATATTTATGTTACTAGCCAAAGAGAAAGGTCTTTATGTTTTAAAACTGAAGAATTCAAGTAAACTGTACTAAACAGTAGGCTAGCATACACATGAATAAAAAAAACATTATAATACTAAGTCAGCAAATGCAAACTTCCATCAAACATAAGATGTGATGTATAGCTTTAGCCTACATGATTGCTTATTTGGAGGAGATTGCGAGTTTCGCAGTGCTGGCCCAAAACTGTGGAATAGCCTTCCCCCTGATATCAGGGCTCCACCCTAGTGTTGTAGTCAAGACCACCTAAACCAAGACCAAGTCATGACCAAGACCAATACAGGCCGAGACAAGACTTTAAAGGGTCGAGACCGAGTCAAGACCAAGACAGGCCAGGACCAAGTCAAGACCAAGACCATTGCAAGTCACAGCATTAAAACACTTATGATAAAATTTGGAATATGCATATGACTAGGCACTTCTTGTCTGTGTGTGTGTGTTTGTGAGTGTGTGTGAAGGATTACCATGATTAGTTCATTACTGATAATAAACCCACATTATTCTCAGATTTACACATTCATAGTAAATTTATTTCATGACTTCAACAGTAACATTTTCAGCGTTTTAGCTAAGCATTAATGATATTTATCGCCTGATAAACGGCTATTTACAGACCTGCATTACCACAGTGAAAGTTTAATTTCAAGTTTGTATGCACCCCCCCAAATTTTTTTAGCACCAGCCGCCACTGACCAATAGTACTGCACAATTTGCATGTCTCCCTCATTAGACACACCTGGTTTAATTCTTCAGCTCATTAGTGGAGACTGCAAGACCTGAACTGGGTGTGTTAGGTATTGAATGAGGTGTGTCACAAAAGGGAAACATGCAAAATGTTCGTTCGTTACATTTTATATAGCGCTTTTCTGCACATGTGCAGTACTAGTGGTCCTCCAGGACAGGCAGGGGCGCGGGAAGTGGGGGTGCTGGGGGTGCTGCAGCACCCCCTGGTGGCAGAGATTTAAAACTGCGATGACATTAAAATTATATCTCATAAATATCTCTTGATTTTGGTTTGTTTCTGTAAAAAGACATTTTGTATGCCATGTTGGGTGTGTGATGAAGAGAGGGATAATTTTAGTAATTTTAAAATGATTTAATTTATTTCAGTGTGTATTAGCCAGATTCTATCAGATTCTGTCTTGACGACGTGATTGCATTCAGCCGATATGCTGTAATAGGCATAAGCATAACACACAAGCACGCACACTCACAGCGACATACTGAACGCCGAATGAGTTTATCTATCAGCTTCGCAATGTCTCAAAAGAGAATTTTGGATTTTTTTCAATCACACAACGCAAAATTCCCGAGGACTAGTTATTAAGGTATGTATTGCTAATACATTTTTACAATGATTCGCATTGATTTACAATGGTCGCACTATATAAATAGCATTTTAGTTTGCATGCGTAAAAAGTGCATGCAACAATGAAACACATATAAAACGAACAAGAATGAACTGTGGAGTGTGGTTGGCCTATATTAGAAGGTCTACTACTCTTAAAATAATTTAGCATGGTTTTAGAATATATTTTAATCAAAATATGTTGGCCCATTTTGATATTTTAAACATATTCCGATGGAAAAATGCGTCCAAGCTAAGCTAGGTTCAGTAAACGATTTTCTAGTTCGTCATCTTTTCAAAAATATTTAAAAATATAGCCAAATTGTTTTGCGGTGTTTAACGCACTTGTAAATGTTACAAAACATGTGCTTTATTGAATGAAAGTGTAAACGGTTGAATTAAATTATTAAAACGATGTAAAAGGAACTAAATTATATATGTACAATAAGGAACATGCATGCGACATTTAAAAGGTATTTCAAAAAAATTATCTAAATTATTCCCATGCATCGATTTTAATGTTAAACGTCTATAAATTCAAATGAATCCATTTGGAATATATTCCGACAATTTAGGACATGACTTTGGAATTTTAAAGTCGAAAAATATCTTATTTTTACACCGCAGGAGCCATGGCAAAGTGAAACAAAACGTAAAGACACAAATATTACATTTACGTGTAAAATAGAATTAAATGAAACCCGTGAATTGAAAGGACCACTATAATCGCCTTAACTCGAGTAATGTCAATAAAGTTATTATGTTAGAGTTTAGAAATATTAAAAACTTAACCAAAGGACAACAAAAAGGCGTACTACTGGGACCAGTGAGAATGCATATGTGTACATAAACTGGTTCCATACCTCCGACTTTCCTCCAAACTTGCTCAAAGTTAATTCTCCTGTTTTTCTTTTTTCTTTACATCTTCAAACTCCATGTTGCACTTAAGCTCCACCATACCGCACAGCATGCCCGGTGCGTGATGCGTGCCAGAGGAGACTCCGCACCTGACTCGCGTTGCATTTTGTAACTTTTACAAATCATTTTGTAATTTGTAATTTGTGTAACTTTTTGGAGACATTTGTTACTTTGGCCTAAATATAGTCATAATATTTCTAATTATGGCATAGCTTTCTCCCCAATTGGGGTAATAAAGTAATGATTCAAAATATGCTTATATCGGCCCGGCCCGAGGATAGTAGCGGAAAATAACGTCCTGGGCAGAGAATCTCTACTATGTTGCAATAGGCTATATAGTTTGTATGCCCCGTCAGCTCAGCTGTAGGCTACTTTATGGATGGGAGGGGTGAGTGATTTTTTAAAAAGAAGACATAGGTAGAGTGGTCTGCAGAATACAGAGCTTGTGAACAACATTAGAATTCTATAACTCTATTCTATAACCCCGCACCCCCTACCGAAAATATCTTCCCGCGCCTCTGAGGACAGGATTGAAAAAACCTGCATAGACTGACATTGCAAAGTGACCTGAAAGGATTTTATTGGAATGGATTGGAACAAATGATGGACATGGGCTACTCCTCGCTTGTAGGCAAGGCAAGGCAAGTTTATTTGTATAGCACAAAAGCCGAGCGAGGCTTTTGAACCAGTGACGCTTCTACAGCCAAACTGGTTTGAAGCTTCAAAGCTTTTGACACTCTACTCCACATCGCCATCTGGTGGTCAATAAATATCATACACAACCAGCATCATCCAGATGTTTTGTATGGCCACATAATTTCAAGATACATAGCAGTATATTACAGTATGTGTCATTTTATTGACGTCAAGTTTGTTGTGGTTTCATTGCACTGTTTGCTTGGCTATTCTTAATTTCTAATATTATTCAATTAGGCCTGCACTATGGAACAAAAAGTTAAAAAGTAATGCACATGAATGGAGGTGTTTGTGTTCCTGACTACACCACATTAAATACATACATTGTTTTGAAACAAAAATTCACAAATACTCAAATACACGCTTTTATGCCATATTTTTATTTAAGAATATAATTTGCTCTGCTGTGCTGGGGCTTAACCGGCTTCTTTTTTACTGTTCACATCCCCAGCTTGGGAAAATATGCGTTCACATAGAACAGATGTGCCAGTAAGAGCCAGATATTTACTGGCCAGGACATAAAGGTGTGGATACACAGCCTTATGGGCTTGCCAATATTTTAGAGGGTCCTCTGTTCGAATGAGAAATGCATCATTTAAATACCTCTTGACCTCTATAGTGGCATTTGCATTGCAGCTCTGGGTCTTCTGGGTCTCACTGACCCGGCTGTCCAAGAGCTCCCAAAGGTTTCCTGAAGAAGCTGGATTTAGGGCTCCCTGCGAGGTTGATGGCTCTGCTTGTAAAGTAGACTGACTGGTTGACCGGATTATTGTAATACATTCACCTGTCAACAGCCTTTCAGCTTCACGGGCATTGTCCTGATTGCCAAACCCAAGAAATGAGGTGGGACAAAGCCTCTTTGATGTTGTCAGCGGTGTGGGCTTTAGGAAATTTTGCCACTCCCAGATATGAGTCCATCGTCAGAGAAGTCCACATGTCTGCAGTGAGACAGACACCAGGAATGTTGTGTAATTGTGCCACTGCCTTTTTTTTCTCCACTTCATACTTCTCAGTCATCATTGCCTTTAGTGTTTTTCTGGATGGCAGAGTGTAGGTCGGATCCAGCTTCTTCACAAAAGCTCTGAAACCCTCATCTTCCACAATAGAGAAAGGCTGGAGATCTTTAACTATCATGTTGAGGAAACGTTATCAAGCTCTTTCTTAAATATAAAACTTTTGTTTAAATGTAGCTTAAATAAATTTAAAATTGTAAAGTAAAATAAAATATAAAACTTTTGTTTAAATGTAGCTTAAATAAATTGATTGCAACCACTTACCTTAAAAATTTTTTATAAATTCAATGGATAATTTTTTTTCAGTGTTGGGGTCAGTCCTAAATGCAAAAATTTTTTTTCAGAACTGCAACTACTTATTTGTCTTTTATTAAGAGTGTTTAACTTATTTTGTATAATTATCATTAATAACTTTAACTTAATAATTTGGATAAAGAAACGTTACCTTCTGTTGGTACAGACTGGGTCTCTGAAGTTGGATTATCCTCTGCCACAGTTAGCGGGTGTTTTGCACGTAAAAGGCGAAGCATTGAAGATGTGTTGTTGGAAAATGATAAAGTTTGATCACATATACCACATACTACTTGTGTTGGACTTTTTAGACTGAAATGTTCCCACACCTGAGAACGGGTTCTCTTTCGTGCATTTTCCATCATTATTAGCGTGCTAGTCAGACAGCGTCTACTGTACAAGCAGCAAATAGTACTGTGATTGAGGTCGGACTTTTATTCTTTTCTGAGTGATGGTTGAGTCGGCAAAGTGTTAAATGACACTCAAACCAACACGGTCATTGTGGTTTTATTATTTTTATTTAATGAACAACAATACACATGCACATACAATGTTATAGAGATTGTTACATTACAATTATTTAATGCTTTAACTGGAACACATCGCGCGCTGTGAAACCTGCATGACGTGTCAGTGAGGTAACGAAGCTTCATTTTCATAGGTCACGTGACAGTCTCATTTCAAGCTAGGCTCCGGAGCACTGTTTCGAAGCAGTAGTGTTTCGAAAGCTCGGTACGTGTGTCGGGACAGTGTTTCGAGCGACCCACCCCTACCGCTCCGTTGTCACTCTATTGGGGATTAGTTTCCAGTCTTTGCCCTCCATCTCTGCTGGATTATTCATTATCACTGCTATCTGGATTTCCCCGACTGGTGTGGCAACACCACGTATTGCGCTCTCTACATCTGTGGCTCTCCGAGCGCTGTCCAACAGCTTGTGCTGACCAGAAGCGTGCGCTGTCCAGCGCCTTGTCAGTTGAAGACTCCGTCAGCTAATCTCTCTTTCTCTGTGCCCCCCAGGAATCTCTCTCCGTGCCCGCTAGGAGTTTGTCTGTGTTTTCTGTGGATGTCCTACAGCCCGGCTGTGTTTTCCACATTGTGAGCTACCTGGAGGAGATCGTTGTGGTCCGCCTTGCCAATGTTTTCTCTCCATCTCTTCATCGCACACACGGACACTGAGAGTTTTCTATTATACATATTACTTATTCATCAAGTGTTTTCTCCTATTTCTCATTTACATCTGATGACATTTGAGTGTTTGTCTTATACACATTTTGAATTAAAGACCTCTGCGCTGGGATTCCGGTGTTGTGTGATTCCTAACATATACAAGATAGAATCACAATAAAAACAAAGATACATGAGAATTTAAAATAAAATAAATGTGATTTTAATAAAAACAGTTTCAAATGTTAAAAATAATAAAACAGGAGTAAAAGTGACTTGAGTTAAAGATAGTTCACTTCAAAATGAAAAACCCTGCCACCATCCACCCATCCCCACGCTGCTCCAAACCCGCACACATCCCCCTCCTCCGACGAACACAAAAGAAGACGCCCCGAGAAATGATGGCAAACACACAGCAGCAAGCAATCATAGACCTCCATAGTAGGAAAAAAATATTTTGTTAAGTATTTGGATAAAGAAAATATTTTTGTTAAATGATGGTAAGAAGTTCCATCATATTTTTTTTTATTCCTACCATGGAAGTCCACGGTCACCCACCGCTGCGCGCCCACCACCACCTCCCAAAATATCCTTCCCCGTGCCCACCAGAAAAAAAAGAAACCCACACAGGCCCAGAACAACACGAGGATGAGAAAACGATGACAGAACCCCCATTCCAAAGTGAACCATCCCTTCAAAGTGCAGTCAGTGTGAAGCAGCACAGTGCTCATTCAGTAAATGCAGTTATAAAGATGTGTTTTTAATCTAGATTAAGTGTTTACTGTTGAAGCACACCTGATCTCTTCTGGAAGCTGATTCCAGCTAGAGGTGGCATAATAACTAAATGCTGACGCACCTTGTTTTGAGTGAACCCTTGGTATTTCTAACTGACCGGATCCTAATGATCTGAGTAATCTGTTTATATTCAGTTAGCATATCTGTCATGTATTAGGGTCCTAAGCCATGAAGTGATTTATAAACGAGTAACAATAATTTAAAGTCTATTCTAAATGTAACAGGAAGCCAGTGTAAGGATCTGAGGACTGGAGTGATGTGCTCAGATTTTTTGGTTCTGGTCAGAGTTCTGGCAGCAGTGTTTTGTATGAGCTGCAGCTGTCTAATGGTCTTTTTGGGGATCCCCGTAAGGAGTCCATTGCAATAATCCACCCTGCTTGTGATGAAAGCATGAACAAGTTTCTCTAAGTCCTGTCTTGAGACAAAACAACTAATTCTGGCAATATTTCTGAGATGGTAGTAAGCTGATTTGCTTATCGCTTTCACGTGACTAAAATTACACCAAGATTTCTGACTTTATTTTGTGTCTTTAGACCCCTAGAGTCAAGGTAAGTGTTAACCTTAAGAGTTTCATCTTTATTTCCAAATACAATGGCCCTCATTTATCAAAAGTACGTACACCAAATTTCCAGCGTACACCTAGCGTACACCCAAAACCACGGTGACTTTGAGATTTATCAATATGGACGTTGGCGTACGGCGCGCTCAAATCCTACGCCAGCTCAGGAGGTGGTGTACGCACATTTTGAGTTAGTGCAGAAATGCGCAAACAATTCCTAACACCACAAAACGCACTGACAAACTAAAATATATGATATATTATGACCCACTGTAAAAAAAACAAAAACATAGTAATTATAAACTTCAGTGTTTATTTTTATGCAACATGTACTTCAATGTTTAATTTGTGAGACTTTACCAAAGCATTTGATTTGTAGGCATATGTATTCCTTCAGTTGAGAGCCTGGGTGCTTTACCTGACGTTTCAGGGCAAAGCATGTGAGCGGAGCGGAGCCTTGAGCGGTGCGGTAATATTACCATCAAAGCGCCTCTCTAAAAATTTCGCTCGCTCAGCACCGCTCGTTGAACCCAGAAAGCCCTTTGATAATTTGCTAGTTCGAGAATCTCTAAAAACGTCTAGCAATAAGTTATGGAATTCAAGCCTTATACATAAATGTAAAGTAAAAATCAAAGTTAAGATTGGACAGGAATAAAACATTGAAAGGAAGTGCGGAGAGACTGTAAAAGTCAGCAAATATTCATCCTGGAATCTGAAGCGGCACATTGCAAGAAAGCACAAGGATGTGCTACGAAAACATGGTAATAATGCATCAAAAGGTAAGCTAGTTACATACTATTCGAAGATAAATAAATAGCTACACATGAATAGGTATGGTAAAATGCTTGTGTTGAATGGAGCCATAAATCCGATCATGATGACATGCGGCCACGAATTATCTTTTATGCTACATTATGGACACTTCTTTTTCTTATTTAGTTTAAAGTATGGCCATAAATATAAAATTCGTTCCCAATATTCAACAGTTTGTTCCTTGGAATGAATTATTATAATATTTCGTAATTACTATTACAATTATTATTACTTCAAATTATGAATTAGCCTAGTAAAACATGTGGATGTCGTGGAAACAAATTGTTAATTTGAATTATATCCGGAGCTCCGTATCAAACTGGATCTTAGCTAACGAACAACTGTATGTAAATACAGAAAAACACACTACAAAAGTTACTGCATCATTTTAAAATATTATTTTAAAAAAACTTAACCGAACCATTAAGCAGACATATAATTTAGATGTAGGCAACATTAAATAATAATAATAATAATAATAATAATAATAAATAATTATTCTTCTAAATATCAATTAAGCATCATTAATAATAAAAATAATAATACAAATATTACAAAACGTCATGCAATTATTAATGTGTCTTTAATCACGCTCTTTAAACTCCCAAATAAAACAATTTTGTTTCTTTCCACTTCCCTGGTTTCTCGTCTTTGCCGTCTTCTATGTGTCAATGTCGTAAAATGAGGGCGTGGGGGAGGTGGAGACTTGAATTTATATGGGCGTGTTATTCTTATGATGATCGTTTTCAGACGCCGCATTTATGAAGGGCAGATATTGCTTACACCTGAATTTCAGAGGTACGCACAGGTTCATAAATCAGGCGGTGAGAGAAGTGTAAGCGTAATCTTACGCCAACATATACGCCCGTTTCTATGCAAGAATGATAAATGAGGGCCAATGACTTCAGTTTTGTCTTTGTTTAACTGGAGGAAGTTTTGACGCATCCAACAGTTAATTTCATCAATGCATTTACATAAAGAATCAATGGGGCTGTAATCATTAGGTGACAAGGCTAAGTATATCTGGGTGTCATCTGCATAGCTGTGGTAAGTAATTGGTTCTTTTTCATTATTTGACCAAGTGGGAGCATATACAAATTAAACAGAAGCGATGCAAGAATTGAACCCTGTGGGACTACACATGTCATGGATGTCCACTCAGATTTATGGTTACCTATTTTCACATAGTAACCTCTCCCTTTTAGGTATGATTTAAACCATTTGAGGACCATCCCAGAGAGCCCTACCCAGTTTTCCAGTCTATGTAAGAGTATGGTGTGATCTACAGTGTCAAAGGCAGCACTAAGATCTAGTAGCACCAGCACTGATATTTTACCTGAATCAGAGTTTAAGCGAATATCATTTATTATCTTTATGAGCACTGTCTCTGTGCTGTGATGCTGATGGAAACCAGATAGAAAATTGTCCAGATAGCCATTTGAGTTAAAGAATTTGTTCAGCTGATTGAAAAAAACCTTTTCAATGATCTTGCTTATAAACGGAAGATTTGAGATTGGTCTGTAGTTGCTAAGTATGGTTTTGTCTAGGTTACTCTTTTTTAGGAGAGGGTTAACAACTGCTGTTTTTAATGACTCTGGAAAAGTGCCTGTGATCAGAGAGGTATTTACTTTTTTTAAGAGGTCAGTTTCTAAACAGTTAAGTACCTTTTTGAGAAAAGATGTGGGGAGCGTGTCAAGGCTGCAAGTTGATGCTTTAAGATGTTGTACTGTTTCTTCCAAGGTTTTTATATCAATTTTGTCAAATTCTGAGAGAATGACAATTTCTGAGGTTGTTGCAATGATATCTGACTGACCACAGTACAATTTTAAGCCGTATTGATCGCCATTCTGATATTACTGATCTTCTCAGAGAAAAAGGTTGCAAACTCATTGCATTTGTTGTCAGAGAGCATTTCACTAGGAACTTGATTTGGGGGGTTTGTTAGTCTCTCTACAGTAGCAAAGAGAGTGCAAGTTTGTTTATGTTGTTGTTTATAATGTTTGAAAAGAAGGTCTGTCTAGCTGTGCCTAGTTCTACATTAAAAGCACGAAGACTATCCTTATTGATGCTATAATGTACTTCAAGTTTTTTTTCCGCCACATACGTTCAGCTTTTTTGCATGTTCTTTTCATGCGCTGTACTGCTGTTGTGTTTCTCCAGGGTGCTTTACGTGTGCCAGTGATCACCCTGACCTTTACTGGAGCTATACCATCAATGGCATCTTTAACGTTTATGTTAAAGTTTTCAAGGAGAACATCAACAGAGTCTGCTGATATGTTTGGCAACTTTGATATAGCATTCATAAATAACTCACTGGTGTTCTCATTAATGAGCCTTTTTTTGACATAGACAGATCTAGCATCAGTGGCAGGACAGATCAATAAATCAAAGTAAACACAGAAATGGTCAGTAGCGCTTCATCCTTGATTACAGTGGATGAAATGTTTAGACCCTTGCTAATGAGCAGATCAAGAGTGTGTCCCCGATTGTGTGTAGGACTTTGCACGTGCTGGGTCAGATCAAAAGTGTTTAAAACATTTAACAGTTCAATTGCAGTATTGTTTTCTGCATTGTCTATATGAATATTAAAATCTCCAGCAATAACAAAATAATCAAATTCAGAGGAAATTGTTGATAAAAGTTCTGTGAATTCATCAACAAATGCTGAGGTGTATTTGGGAGGTCTATAAATAATTGTAAACAGAATGCGTGGTGTACCTTTCAGAACAATACACAAATATTCAAAAGACTGGTAATCACCAGGTAACACTTGCTTGCTTTGAAAGGCATCTTTGAATAAAGCAGCTATTCCTCCACCTCTTCTAACAGCTCTACAGACACTTATAAAAGTAAAGTTGGGTGGGGCTGATTCATTGAGGACTGTAGCACTGCAGCTGTCATCTAACCAGGTTTCATTTAGAAACATAATGTCCAAGTTGTTAGTGGTGATAAGATCATTAACTAAAAAGGATTTGTTCTTTAGTGAACGGATGTTCAGAAGTGCTAACTTAACAGTAACTGGTTTTGGCACTGTATCAATCTCAGAATGACGTAAAATAGGCAGTAGATTAGATAGAATTGCTGTGCGGCTGGAGAAGGCCTTCGTCTTTCTATCACATGTCAGGACAGAGATAGGTAAAACTAAAGGGACATCGGGCGCCCGCTTGTTCTTAAAATATTTATGATTGCTACTGCTGACGTAGCGTGAACCCAACACATATCAGTTACCAGTGCTGTTTGCAGATGAAGGCTGGTGTGATCCCTGACGTTGAGGCAGAGGTCGGAGTGCTCTCTCAGATGGAGGGGGAGGGCGGGCTGGGCCCGAAGGCTTTGGTGGTTGAGGAGCCCGCCGTTTCTTGGTTGATATTTGGGGACTCGCAGCAATAGAGTGGGAGAGCTTTGTTCCAGCAGATACCAGTTTCTCCATTTTCTCTGAAAAGCAGAGAAGTGGTGATGTTGGAGAGAGGGAGAGAGAGTGTGACGACATCAGCTGTGATTCTGGTGTTCCTGAAGGCTGGGAGGGAGTGTTATCATTGCTTCTTTTGTCATTATCAACAGAAACGTCCTTGGGTGTTGATTCACAATCCAGCTGTAGCGAGGTCTGTGGGCAGGGCTCAGCCTGAGCTGTGTCTGTGAACAGTAGTTGTTGTGACTGCAGAGTTTTATCCTTGTCATCTGAATGTCCATCCAGATGCTGGTGTAAAATCCTGTGGTCATTTCCGCTGTTCAGTAGTGGACTGGCACACTCAGCTGATGGATGATGCATGGAGAAAAATATATTGTCTTTAGGCAACCTAGCACCTAGTTTGTTTGGGTGGATACCATCTGTGTTAAAAAGTTGCCTTTGACTCCAGAAGATATTGAAATTGTCAATGTAATTCAGTCCTCTCATGGTGCAGGTTTTTTGCAGCCATGAATTTAAACTTAGTAGCCGAGAAAACATATTTGTTCCTCGGGCTGGGAGAGGTCCACTGATGGAAGATTGAACTTTCAGTCTTGCAAGTGTTTCAAAAAGTTCATTGAAATCCCCCTTAAGGAGCTCAGACTGCTCTTTCCGAATATCATTCTTTCCCACATGTATGACAATTTGACTGACAGACTTATGTTTCATCAGAATGTTGCAAAGTTCCTTGTTAACATCAGAAACCGTTGCCCGAGGAAAACAGTATGTACGGGTAGCCTTGCTTTCAAAGTTTCTGATAATAGAGTCACCCACTATCAGCGTGCTTGGCTCGGCTGCTGTCTGAGTGGAGCGCCGCTGCCTGTATGATATTGAGTGTCTGTTAGCTTTGTAAGCTACAGGCTGATGTGATCTGTGTCCATTAACATTTGGGGATTCTTCACCCAAACTCATTAGTGCTTCAAATCTATTTTCAAGCCGTACAGGGGGTGGTAGAATACCAATATTGGCTACTCGAGTTGTACCCATATCTGGGGTAGATGATGCTAATGCAGCAATTTGTGACACTCGTGACAGTCTAATGTCTTGAGCACTTTTGGGTCTCGCACCCTGTTTTTGCCATCGGTTTGTGTCCTCAATTACTTAAGGTTTCTCTGAGCTCACTATGACCTGTTTAAAAATATTAGGTTGACAGGACTCACCAGCTTTATATTGAGAAGGACCACGATGAAGCTCCGCTGTATGTTCTGGCAGGGTCGGCAGTGCCACAAGTAACTTTGTTTCGAGAACTGCAATCTTTTGTAAAAGTCTGTGGTAGTTTGAGCAGCAGGTGGATTGAGATCCAAAAGAAGGCATTTTATCTTCTTTTCTTCTGATTGAGTGTGGGCAGCTGTGTTGTCCTGTTTTAGGATTGTCAGCTGCCGGCAATAGCAGACTGGTAGACCGCTATGACAAAATCCCCAAGTTGTTGAATATTCCAAATATCAATATGGTTCCAGGAATTTGTAGTTTTAGTGTGAGTGCCCAATTGTTTAGTTTGAGAACTGTGCTGAACTGCTGGTAGTTGAATCAAAAGATAAAAGCGAAAAAGCAAAAGCGCAAAGCACAGAGCGCAAGTAAAAGCATCCGAACAGTAGCGAAGCAGGAAGTAAATGTGTAAGTCACATTGGTCTATAAGCCTATAAATACGTAAATTTAAACATGTTTCACAAGTTCGCCTGTCCATTCAATCTTAAACGAACAAATGGTAAAACGACAATGGCTTGCTGTCCGAGGAGGGAACTCGAGCCCGAGACGCGGCTTGAGCTCGGAGCTTAAAAGAAAACCCCCAAAAAGATACTGACAGCAAGCTGTGACTACGAAATGGTTTAAAGCATGGTAGGAAAATAAATAAATGAAAATAAAAATAAACTTCCCCCCAAAGATGATTGGAAAAATTAAATAAATGAATAAATCGATTTTAAGCTATTTATATATTACATATGATAGAGGGGCTCCTGTGGGAGTAAGGAAAGAATTTACTGCTAAACAGGTTTTATTATAAGAGTGGTGAGGGATTTTGAAAAGTGGCCGGAGTCACTACTGCGGTAGTAAACAATTTTTTCCGACGAACTAACGTGAGAGAAGCGACCGAAATCATTTCTGTGGCAATGAAGTAAAATAATTTAAAAACTGGGCGTGAGGGTGGAAGCCGGGTCACTACTGCGGTAGAAAGGCTTTACGTTTTTTCTGAGGATTTATCGTGGGAAAAACGGTTGAAATTATTGCTGCGGCAATAAAGTAAAAATAATTTAAAAGTTGGGTATGTGGATGAAGACCGGATCACTACTGTGGTAGAAATATATATCATTTTCTTTAATGAATAATCGTAGGAGAAGTGGTCGAAATAATTGCTGATGCGATGAAGTAATGTTTAATTTAAGGTAGGTGTGTAGACGAAAGCCAAGATCATTACTGTGGTAGATTAATATTAAAAATTTCTATTGACTAAATAATGTGAGAGAAACGGCGGAAATCATTGCTAATGCAATAAAGTAAAATTAATTTAAAGGCTGGTTTTGTGAACGAAAACCAGGGACACTACTGTGGTAGATAAATGTAACATTTTCTCTGATGAATAATCGTAGGAAAAGCGGCCGAAATTATTGCTGCGGCAATGAAGTAAATTTAAGGTTAATGTGTGGACGAAAACCGGGATTCAGGCCGAAATCACTGTTAAAGCAAGAGGTATATTTATTTTAAAGCTGGTTGTGTAAACGAAAACTGTGGATACTACTGCGGTAGAAAAAATATAAAATTTTCTCTGACTAATTATCGTGAGAGAAAAAACGCCCGAAATCATTGCTGCGGCAATGAATTAGAATTATTTGAACACTGGGTGTGAGGAAGAAAGCCGGGGGCACTACTGCGGTAGAAAATTAAATTTTCTCTGAATTACCTTGAGAGAAGTGGTCGAAATCATTGCTGCGGCAATGAATTAGAATTAATTTGAACACTGGGTGTGAGGAAGAAAGCCGGGGGCACTACTGCGGTAGAAAATTAATTTTTCTCTGAATTACCTTGAGAGAACTGGTCGAAATCATTGCTGCGGCAATGAATTAAAATAAATTTGAAAACTGGGTGTGAGGAAGGAAGCCGTGATCACTAGTGCGGTAGAAAGATCTAACATTTTCTTTGATTAATTATCGAGAGGGAAATGGCCGAAATCTTTGCTGTGACAATGAAGTAAAATTTATTTAAAAGTTGAGTGTGAGGACGAAGATGGCTACTGCGGTAGAAAAACATATAACATTTTCTGTGGCGAATTATCAAACCATTTTAATGTGCGCTATAGTGGTTAGATAACTGCTGTGCCCTTGAGGTTGAGAATGAAATGAAAATCAAGTGCGGAGCGGTGTTTGCTTGCTGCTGCGACTGTGGATATAAGCTTTTAAACTGGAATTGATAAAATGGTAGGCTAGAGGCTAATTATGTGTGCGACTGCTGGTTACTGGATGAGCTGTTGATGGGCTTGTCTAATGTGAGAAATGTTTGTTCTGATGTATGATTGGAAAGCGTTGGAAGACCATCGTCCTAAGTTTTTTATTTGGAGTTCGGGAAGGCCATTTTTTGAAGCCGAAGTTGCGGCTCCTATGCAGAAGGAATGGCTGGAATATTGGTTTGCTGGGAAGCCGGATTTGATGAGAACTGATTTTAGGTGTTTTTGAAACCAGTGTCTGGAGATGCGGTTATTGTTATCATCAACGAAGAGGGGATCTGATGGATAACGGATTTGGAAACTTCTATGAGCTAAAAATAGAGAAATTGACTGGTAAGGCTGAAGGGGGGTGGATAGATTAAAAATGAAAATTGGGTGACCGTGCATTAGTTGGTCTGTTTTGCTATGCTTAATGTTGAAACGGATTGTGTCGCTGTCCAGTATTTGCAGATCGGAGAAAGACGGGTGTATCTGGGGGTCAAATTTGGAGTTACAAGTAAATTCTGAACATCTGAGGAAACCGAAGAAAGCGAGGATGAAAAGAGCGTTGAGTGTTCTGGCAGTGTTTTCGGAATGATATCCTGAGCGGAGAGTGAAAAGGCAACTGCATAAAACCTCATGGGTGAGTGGCAACCGAGGATCTACGCGGTTTGGTTGAGATTTTTTAATGCCTTTAATGAGGAATGAGATTTCAGGGTGTGTTATGGCAGGACATTGTTGGCCGAAAATTAATTTGTAAAAAAAATGTATACCGCTTAGGTATGCATTAACTCTTTCACCGCCAGCGTTTTTAAAAAAAGTTGCCAGCCAGCGCCAGCGTTTTTCATGATTTTCACCAAAGTTTAATGCCTTCCAGAAAATGTTCTTCTTTAAATAAATAAACATACAATATACCAAATGAAAGAACAGACCCTCTGCTTTCAAACAAAAAAAACCGTTTCATCCTACCTTTAGTGGTTCTTTTGCAATCAGCTTTTGAATATGGGTAGGTTTTTGCAAAAACACCATATTTTGAGCAAAAAGCAAAAATAATTCCATATTTGTGACGGACTTTTCATAGAGATCCGATTCAGAGCGATCTTTAGAACAGAGACGGACATGCAGCAGCTTGCCATAGGGCAATACTTCCGGTTTTAAAAAGTTGCGGAAGGGTGGATAATAGCGGTATTGCGGAAAGACGGAAAATTGGCGGGAAGCGTTTTCTCTTAATTGACGAGATATCTCGTCAATGGCGGGGAAAGAGTTAATGGTACCTGATGTTTGTTTTGTGTGGTGGAGGAAAGTTGCAAATGATGAAATGGTGAGGAGAGAAAAATCAAGAAATTTTAGCTGGTGTTGGAGATGGAATAACTTAAATTTTTTCCAGGCTGACAGGTATGATTGAAGCGTTCTGAGAGAAACGGCTTGCAAAATAAAATTAATTGATAGATTATGGAGATGTTGCAGAGGGTGGTTCACTGGAATGTCAGTTCTGAGTAGGGAGGTACAGGGGTGGGTGACGGGTCTGCATGTGGGGCCAATGTCCTGAATTTCTGTAAAGCAAAACGAGAAAGAGAGTCAGCGATTTGGTTTTACAACCTGGAATATGTACTGCCCTAAGTATGCTTTTAGAAGCCCATTCTTTTCCCCACAGGGTTGCAGCGACGACGATTGGATAGAGTTCAAAAAGCGCGGAGGAGGCTGCAGAGTTCTTGTTTGCGAATTCGAGAGGCCAGGTTGAAGCGAACCAGCGACCTTGGAAAAAAACCCCGAAACCGACGGAAGGGGCTGCGTCGGTGAATAGATGGATATCGGGAGCTAAAGACGTATGGTCGTCATAAAAGAAAGTGAGACCATTTCATTGCTTGAGAAATAGAAGCCAGAGGTTTAAATCTGCTTTGCAGTGCCTATTTAGCGTGACTGGATCGTTTAAACCGGGCACAGAGGAGGCTAGAGAGAGGAGGTGAGATATGAATGGGCGGCCGTGAGGCACGATTCTCATTGCGAAATTTAGGTATCCAAGTAGCGAGAGCAGGTCACGTTTTTTGATTTGCGGAGTGGAATTAATATTTTGAATCACACTGATAATTCTGTCAATTTTTTCTTTTGGCAGTGAAGCCTGGAACTTAACGGAGTCGAGATTAATTCCGAGGAATTCGAGGGAGGTGGCAGGTCCCTCGGTTTTCTCGGATGCGATTGGAATGTTTAAGTCTGAAAAAACTGTTTGGACTGTGGAGAGGTGTGCAGCTGGAGGATTTTCGCTTGGTGAGACTACGAGAAAATCATCGAGCAGATGAATGAGGTAGGGGATGCTGTAATTATTTGTGAGGATCCAGCATAGAGCTTCGGAGAGCACGTCAAAACTTTTTGGGCTGCTTTTGCATCCAAAAGCCAGGCGGACGGCGAAATAGTATTTATCTCGCCAGCAAACTCCAAAGAGATGCCAAAAATCAGGGTTTATTGGCATGACCTTGAAAGCTGAAGTGATGTCAATTTTGGCTAGCCAAGCTCCGTGTCCAGCGGATTTGATTAGTTGAATTGCCTGATCAACATCGTGGTAGTTCAACGAGAACTCTGACAGAGGGATTAAGCTATTGATGCTTGGAATGAAGCAGGAGTGGGGAGCAGAGAGATCAACGATGATACCCTTTTTTCCTGAAAATTTTCTGGTCGCAATTCCTAAAGGGTTAATGCGGAAAACTTTAAAAGGGGGGAGTCAAAAGGGCCGATCATGAATTTTGATTGAACTTCTTTTGCAAGGAGCGTATCTACTGTATCCGGTTCTGACAGTGCAGACTGTAAATTATTACAGACAAAAGTTGCGTCTGGTAGGCTTTCTAGTCCTGGATCAAAACCTTGTTGTAAACCGGTGAGAAGGTAGCTGGTGAAATGTTTATCAGGGTGAAATTTTAACTCAGAAGCTAAAGAAGGAACATTGACAGGAGAAGAGAGGTACTTTTTGAAATTTTTAGGCAACCTTTTTGTGGGATGGCAATCTTTTTGTGGGATGGGGGACAACAGAGAAGCCAAATCTATGTCCGTACCTGAGATGATCTGGTTGCGCAGCAGGTTAGAGACGGGTGGTGGCTCCATTGCCAAGGCGTGAGCGGGTGTCCCTGATGGTATGGCTGTGAAAAGATTATAGGAAGGTGGGCGTGTTAGGGTAGTAGGGGGTGGGAAAGGAGGGAGAGAATACGATGCAGGAACTGACTGCGGAGGTGGCTAACGCTGAGTTCTGGGCTCATAGAAGGAAGGTTTAAGGAAGAGGGAAAAGGAAAATATAGCGAAGACTCCGGAACGATTTCAGAGTGCGGAGGCAGCCTCACGCTTGAAACTACTCCGGGAAAAGTTGGAAAGTGAGCAAGATGGATATTTGATTGGACAAAGGTAGCCGGGTTTTATGCGATGTTAAGCAAAGCGGTGGTAGGTGGCAGGTGGGGTTGTATAGGCGGAGCGTTACTAAGCACTGAGGGTGCTAAGGAGGCGTGGTTTTGATTCTAGCGTGCAGCGGGGGGCGTCATTGTCTGTGTGCATTTACATACTGTATAAGCGGCTTGTGTTTTCGTCCCCGCCCCCAAAGAGAACAGTGTGACTACTAAATAAGGATAGTTCACCCAAAAATGAAAATCATGTCATTAATGACTCACCATATGCCGTTCTAAACTCAGAAGACCTCTGTTCATCTTCGGAACACAGTTTAAGATGTTTTAAAGCAACACTATGTAGTTTTTTACCTTTAAATAATGTCTTTAAAATTATTTCAGTGATAGAACAACTTTTAACTGGACAAATTGTACTGTTGCTGCAACCTGAGCAGCCTCCTAGCTGCTACAAGCACACTCTGAAAGTGGTGGTGGAGGGTAGGAAACACAGCCCCGCCCCTCCCCCTGCCTGCAGAAGAGTGTCTGATACCAGGCACTAGTGCGCTTTTCAACCACATGGGGGAGCTGTAAGTCATTTTTACATGGAAACTACATAGTATTGCTTTAAACACTTTTAAGAGCTCTCCAAACTGAAAACAACTTGCACTTACATATCTTAAAATACATCAGTGCCCATTGTTTTACCTCAAAATGCACACAGGTTATGTTTTTAGTAAGGCATGTTTGTTAAAACTAGTTATATATCCTAATTAAACTTAGGCCTAGTCCTGGATTAAGCTAATCCTGGTCCGGGAAACCGCCCCATAAAGTAATAAAAAATAAAAAATACACACACACAAACAGTACACGTTTAGAGTTTAATAATGTTTAAGTAAATGTTAAAATTGACAAGGGTTAACATGCTGAAGAAGGACAGTTCCTTATTAGTTTTTAACTAACTTAATTAACCTTGTTTCATTCCGATTAAGTTATAGCTTTCAACACCATCATCAAACACTTAAAGGGATACTTCACCGATTTAGCATTCAGCTTTGTATCTGTAGAAACCCGGCAGTATTACTGAATGACCATGTTTCCCTCCATCATTTCCCCCTGAGAGGAGAGATATTTGCATTTTGGTTCTGCAAAAAAGTCCTCCGATGATGCAAAAATCGTCATATTACATCATCGGAGGACTTTTTTGCAGAACCAAAATGCAGATATCTCTCCTCTCAGGGGGAAATGAGGGAGGGAAACATGGTCATTCAGTAATACTGCCGGGTTTCTACAGATACAAAGCTGAATGCTAAATCGGTGAAGTATCCCTTTAAGGTAACACTATCAAAAAGCATCAGGGACTATAGAAGCACTTCCTGTTTCAGTTTTTTAACACTAGATAAACATTGGGATAAAATAAACCAACGGAACATATAAACCTGAATTAACTGAAGTTAAACAAACATCTTAAAGGTAATGATATATCTGAAATAAAAAAATACTGTCACAAATTGTAACAGGAAGTGTTTCTGGACCAGTGTTGTTTACATCATTTGAAATGGTCTATACACTATTTAGTGGTTTCAACCTATATGCCACATAATTAGTTAGTTAATTGTATCGATTCATAAAGAGTGAAAGCGTGACGGTTGGCTAAGTTAGTTCGGCTAGCCCAAATCCTTAAACGAAAGGTATGCACAACTTACGCAAACAAAGATAATTTTGTATACTTGAGATTTAACTCTAAATATAAGATACCATCATAAACTGTTAAAACATAAAAAAGTATTAAATTTACGGTAAGATTGAGGTTGTACTTTCTCCGACATGTGCGTATTCCACTCGTCCGCATAAAATGGCAAAAGCCTGTCGAGTGCAAGTGACGACACTTGCACAGGAAGCGCGGGAGTCTGAGAGTGCAAGTAGTGATGTCACTTGCACAGACTAGTGCTGCAACCAGATGCTCTTGAGTTTAACGGCACTGCCAAACATATCAAGGGGTTCATTAATCACTTAGAGATATACTTTCACAATCATGAGGATGAACATATATCTGAGGAGAAGAAGTGCGCTACACTCATGTCCCTCCTTACTGGGAAAGCTATCGAGTGGGCCGTGGCTGTTTGGGAAACCGACATGAGGCTTCATAACTCATACTCATTCTTCATTCAACAACTCAAGGAGGTTTTTGAATACCCAGCAGGAGGTAAGAGCGCT
This sequence comes from Paramisgurnus dabryanus, assembly GCF_030506205.2. Classification (NCBI taxonomy): domain Eukaryota; kingdom Metazoa; phylum Chordata; class Actinopteri; order Cypriniformes; family Cobitidae; genus Paramisgurnus; species Paramisgurnus dabryanus. The sequence continues at coordinate 48,917,153 of NC_133342.1, forward strand.
TCTTCACAAATCATTTACATGTCACAAAACCATGGCCGCGTTGCTTAGTACGGCATTACATTTCACACCCTAGCAGCACAGAGGAAGGAACGATAAATCAATATTTTTCAGCATAGTTTGGATTGGACTACAGGCTGAGTTGGCATGTAAAGGGAGGATCATTCGTTTACGGAGTTTATTGCCCTTGGCAGTCCATATTGATAATCTCATGCGCAATGCTCCCTTTTAGTCCCGTTCCCATGCCAAAACCAGTATATCTATCATTGTGAGAAGGACGCCGGCTTTCTCCTCTCCTACTCCATCACCTAATGAGTCTATGCACCTTGGTTTTGCTCCCCTCTCCACTGAGGAACGTCTATGCCATCGTAACCACCATCTGTGTTTATATTGTGGAAACCCGGGACATTGCGACATCTAATGCCCTGCAAAAACTCAAAGCAATAGTAATCTGGTGAGTGAAAAGCCCTCTCTACACTAGAGTTGGGTCAGAGTCCACCTTTGTCAAGTACGAGTCAAGACCAAGTCCTTAAACTTCAAGTCCGAGTCCGCCCGAGTCCAGAAAGTAATTAAATTGAAAAAAGATACAAAATTTTTATTGTAAATGGTTACTTTCTATTAATACTTTAACCCTTCAACCTATTTAACCAATGACAATATAAAAATGTAATAAAAATACCTCTATTGCATCTTGTTATTGCCATTGAACATTTTTATTCTATGTCAACTTGTTTCCTATCAAAACTGATTTCAAAGAAAAGAAAGGGATATAAAGGTATCTTCTTTTTACCAGATGTCTTGCAAATAAATTCTCTATGATTTTATTAAGCAAACAAATTATTGCTGACTTTGAGCACATCGTGCTAGCCACGCATTGATGTGTGTGACGTGTTTGTCTGCAAGTAAGATGTGACTGGCTGCTGCCTGCTAGTGTGTTGCAGTAAAATAACAGGAGGGGAGACGGTCCCGTACACACTGCATATTAAATTGGGTTGTCACTTCACCTTTTAATGCTTAATCCTGTTCTGTACACACACACTTCAGTAATTTACGGTATTTACGTACAAAGAAGCAGAGGACCTGGCAACACTGCAAGACCGCGCACTGTGAAGCAGCCTCACAAAAGAAGCGTACAATACACAACGCCCAGACGGAGGTTCATTGCAAAACACAATGCTGTTAGATTATTTTGGTCAAAGCTGTGAGTGATAAGCACGCGAGACGGCAGAACGTTGCTATGGTTATTTCTGTGTCAATCATCACATTTTCGGGAGTGAGTCTTGTTCCATACAGACATGAAACGAACATTTAGGGGATTCACTCCCGCATTTAAATGGGGTTGTCACTCTCGAAAGTTTGCAGTGTGTACGAGGCAAGACATTAATTAATTTCTCATCTCAAGTTCATGCTGTTTTTATTGTTGCACATGACGTGGACTCGACTGTACTCTGGATATTTTCCGAGTCCAAAATGCCCAAGTCCGTGTCAAGTCCGAGTACAAATTCACCCGAGTGCGTGACAAGTCCGAGTTCATTCAAAATTGTACCCCAACTCTACTCTACATTATCATGAGGCCTGTAGTGTGAATGTTCAAGTTACCAGAGAGGAAAATGTTATGAAATTTACAGCCATAATTGATTCCAGAGCCGCTCTCAACCTCACCCATGAAGCTGTTCTGAAGCGCTACCAGATTCCCACACAACCATGCAAACCACCTCTTAAAATCACTTCCATCAACAATACCCCCATTGGTGAAGGTGTCACAGGTCGGGGCGGACCACAGATGTCGTGAGTCATGCCCCTTCCCAGTTTCCACCTCGAGGAGGTCCCAAAGCCACCCCAATGACCAGACACACAGAGTACAAGTAAAGTTAAAATAAGCTTTATTAAATGATTTAAAATGGTTTTTCAGGGAGGGGAAAAGGGGAAGTTTAAAACAGTGTTCCTTCTGGCCTCCAGGTAGGGCTTTCTCGTGGGGAGAGGGGACGGGACTCCTTCAATGTCGATTCTTGATCCCATGGCGCCCTCCGCTTTTCCTGGAGGCAGAATTAAAAAGAGAGGCACAGTCAAATACTCTGTGCAGTAGGGATCGACTACCTGGGTTTTTACACTTCAAGGGTCCACATGGGTGTATCTGTCCCACTGTTGTTCGTTACGTGACTGACGCTCTTCTCTCTCTTCTTTAGATTCCCTGCTGCCGTTCAGACTGTACGCTTCCCAGCTGACGGGGGTAGTCCGACGGAGCAGGTTCTTCACTATGCACAGAGGTAAGTATTTCACGGGTGACCGAGGCTTTAACTTTCTTCCTCAGGTCTGGAGCTGTAAACAGAGGTAAGAGTTTAGACAGGTGAGTGAGACTTTAACTTTCTTCCTCGGGTTTGGAGCTGTAAGCAGAGGTAAGAGTTTACACAGGTGACTGAGACTTTAACTTTCTTCCTCAGGTTTGGGGCTGTAAGCAGAGATAAGTAATACACAAGACTGGGACTTTACTTTCTTCCTCAGGGTCGTGTTTCTTCCTCAGGATCGTGCTATAAGCAGAGGTAAGTAATACACAAGACTGGGACTTTACTTTCTTCCTCAGGGTCATGCTGTAAGCAGAGGTAAGTAATACACAAGACTGGGACTTTACTTCCTTCCTCAGGGTCGTGCTGTAAGCAGAGGTAAGTAATACACAAGACTGGGACGTTACTTTCTTCCTCAAACACAATGATTATTTCACACAACGTTTACTCTGGGGCACTGGACTAACACGATGATCTTACACAGTATACCTTCAATTTACAGGCCTCCAAAAGGGCAGAGGTAGCACACAGCCTACCTGAGCCTCCTTGGATCTCGGGAGGACGTCGGGTATGACCGTGCAGAGCCGAACGCTTCCCTAGCTCCCCCTCCTTTACGGTTCCAGGGGCACTGAACAGGGGCGAACTATCGAAGAGGCTCCACACATAAGATGGTTATTTCATGCAGATGTTTATAGCAATGACCCTCAGTCCAGAACAATATTTACAAATGGTTTACTCACACTGGTTTGCAAGTATGTTTCACCACTGCCCTTTGTCAGAGTCAGAAAGGGGTTGTCGCTCGTATACAGGAAGTCTTATTTGCAATGGCCTTTACCTCAAGTTTCTCTAGCCTCAACGTGCTGTAATCTCCTCACGATTCCTCTGGACTCGAAACGGCTACTGTCATAACAAGAACAGCACTACACTGCAAGCTTTAAGTGTACACACTCACAATGAAGACAAAGACTCACCCACGGCACTCCACACACTTTATGTGAAACTAAGGACTCAGCCAAACTCGTCCCGGGTCTCTCGTGTGGCTGGTTGGGCGTTGTTCTCAGTAGAGGGGAAAAGCACTTAAATGTAGACGTTGGACCTCCTGTGTTACTCCTAGTGGAATTTCTCGGCTCACCCACGTTCCTCTTCACAGTGGGGCCGCTGACCTGTTCATTCGTCTTACTACACACATTAAGCAATATATCCTCTTTAATACCACGTATTGTAGTAGATGGTGTTTACTTACATGAAAGGACAATGCTTCACAATGCGGGCTTCATGCGTTGCTTCCAATATAACTCTCCGGCTCGCCCACGGTTCTCTCCACAGTGAGGCCACAATTCTGAGTGTTAGACTCACAACCACGTTAGGTAATATACCCTCTTCAATACTACTTAGTACAACGTATTGAGATTACTCATGTGTGATGGCAATGCTTTACCGCCCAGGTGAAAAAGTAGTACACTTCCATAGTGTACTTAAAGTGCTTTATTTTCGCACACTAATTTTGTACTTAATATACTAAAAATTCATCTTTAGTACTTCTTAAGATGTTCTTAAAATCATCTAAGTGTACTTCACTGTGCTATTTTGAGACACCATGAATATGAACTAAAATGCATTTTTAACATACTATCTCTGTATTAAAAAATGTATTTACTTAACACTTGAATTAAACTTGAACTCAACTTTCATACAAAGATGGGTTCAAGTTTACTAAAAGTGGTATCTAAATACATTTTTTAAATACATTTTTAGCACATTTTAGTTCATATTTATGGTGTCTCAAAATAGCACAGTGAAGTACACTTAGATGATTTTAAGAACATCTTAAGAAGTACTAAAGATGAATTTTTAGTATATTAAGTACAAAATTAGTGTGCGAAAATAAAGCACTTTAAGTACACTATGGAAGTGTACTACTTTTTCACCAGGGCGTGCTGGTTTCCTAGATGGGCATTCAGTATAATTCCCCGGCTCGCCCACACTTCTCTCCACGGTGGGGCCGCAAACTGTTCAATGAGCTCACAACATGCGTCAGGCAATACTCTCCTTTCAATACTTCATAGTACAAACGGAACTGTTACTCACACATCGCTGATAACACTCTGCTGGTCTTTATTCCTTTTGCAGCTTGTCCGCCACTATTTATCGTCGTAGACGCTAGCTCTGGTGAGTAATCCTCAATGTTACTGGTCCAAAGGCACTCTCACATGAAAACACATCCGTATTTCAACAATAACACTTCTCATATACTCAGCCCAGTGACTCTTATCTTTGATACTTCCTTTGCCCAGTCGATTGCAACCTCTGTTTCTTCCTATTAGGACTGCAGCCAAGCCTCCGCTTCTTCCACACCGGATCAGTTCGTCCAACACGCACAATACAACAGACCAGAGAAAAGCACTCTTTCCGTGGTGCTCCTTTTACAAACAGCCTCCACTCCTTCCTTTCGCCTACTTCGGCCACCGCACTCTTTCCACTCGCTTTAAGCAATCCCCGGATCAACGGTGCCTTCAGACTCTTCAGAAGAGTGGGTGTTTGATCCGCCCTTGGCGGAGCGGAGCTCGCCCCAAAATCAACTCTCCTTCCTATGTTGCTGCAGGTCTATTTGTACTTCCCATCTTCATTACCTCTTCCAATCACGCATTGCCAACATTAATTCTTCTCACCTGTAACTTATCAGCCCCGATTGTGTTGCCACAGAAACCAGGAAGTAAAAAGGTGTTTGTAAAATGAGGTCCGGGCGGAAACCATCTTTAGGCGGAACCAATTTCTGCCACTTTTGGTTCCGCCCTACAATAGTCACTCGGTGACAAAGGCATTACTCGCCAAACCATGGCATCATCCTGGGACACCCCTGGTTATCAGCTCACTATCCCAAGATCTGGAGAACTGGTGAGATCTCTCAATGGTCACCATTCTGTCTTACAAACTGTATTAATCATGTATTCGACAAACCCTGCCTATCTACAAATGTAGAAAGCCCCACAGTAAAACCAGTTAACAACCCAATCTGTTACCAAGAATTCAATGAAGTTTTCAGAAAATCGAAAGCAACCAAGTTACCCCCTCACAGACCATGGGACTAGGCCATAGATTTATTACCCAATGCTAGGCCACCCAAGAGCACAGTCATGTCACAACCCGAAACCCAAGCTATGGAAGAATATATAGCCGAAGCATTCAATTCGTTTGTCCCTCCACTTCACCCGCAGCTGCTGTTTTTTTCTTTATGACCCTGCATTACGACCCAGAGTGAGGAAGTGTGGGAAAGCGCTCATGTTAGACTCCAGAGAGCAATCCCTACCAAGAAACCCAAGTCAACAGGCGTCGTCGTCCCAATCCTCCTTACCAACCAGGTCAAAGGGTCTGGCTCTCCACCAGGGACCTCAAGCTCTGGCTACCAAGCAAGAAGTTAAGCCCAAGGTATGTTGGTCCTTTCAAAATTATGAAACAAATAAATGATGTAACTTATCGTTTGGAACTGCCTGTTAATTATCGTATCTCTCCCTCTTTCCACGTATCACTCCTCAAACAGTTCCACCCTGAGACCGACCCCAACACAGAGTCAAGAGCCACTTGTTGCTAGGAGTCTGTCTGTCGGCAGGAGCACAAGTTCTGGAGACCTGCCTTGAGACCTGTTCTAGAGGCACAACTGCCCAAAGAAAAGAAGGGTCTTATAACAGGTTGAAAGTTTGGCCGCACACCGATGTGATTTTCACCTGGTGGGTAACGCTGTGCCATACCCATTTTGGGACTTGGCCATAAAGCCAGGGCTAAAGCGGTCTCATTTGGAGCAGCCAGAGTGGTGTTACTGACACTGCCATAAGGCCCAGGAGCCTCTGAAATGACTTCAGTGTGACCACTGTCTTGCATTTTAATGAATTCAAGCAGATCAACATTGGCTAAACACATTCCTCTGTAAGGCATGCCATCTGTTCGGCTGAGTCCAATATCACACCAAGATGAGAGATTCTCTGCATGGGGCTAAGCTTGCTCTCCTCCCAGTTGACCTGAAGACCCAGACATGCAATGTGTCTGAGTACCAGGTCCCTGTGATTGCATAGCCGAGAGAGTGTGCCATAATGAGCCAGTCACCAAGGTGGTTTAGAATGCGAATGCCGTGTTCTCTCAGGGGAACAAGGGTCATCTCTGCAAATTTCAAAGACATAGACAGCCCAAAGGGCAAGACGTGAACTACTGCAAACAGCAAGTCTGCGACAAGTAGGAGTTTAAGAAACGAATTTCTCCATACCCTGAATGTCAGCCAGCCACAGCCAAAGATGGCTTTCTGGGGCCACCATAATAGGCACAGCTGAATATGGCTTTGTTGGACAACCATATGGACCTCCAGACTGTGCCGTGACGTTCATCACATGTAGTGCAACTGTATATACAGAGTATACTGTGGGGCCGTAGCCACCCTCATGGTGTTGTTTTAGTGCCAAAGCAAAGAAAGCAATAAAAACAAACTAGTGATTTTTTTAGTTAGTGTAATCTAAAAAAAAGAAAAAAATGAAATAAAAGTCTTTGCCGTAGAACCTGCCACTATGGACAGTATTGCAATTATTCTCAGTATCTCTTTAACAATGTGCTGAACAATATGGTTGTTTATCACTTACCTGTTTTACCTACAGTTTTATCCCGTAACCCCTGCTGAAAAAAACAGCATACCAGCAAGACCAGCATATGTTGTGTTTTGGTGCTGGTTTGCTAGTGAACACCAGCTAAACCAGCATCAACACCAGCATTAGCACCAGCTCTACCAGCACCAAACAACCATTAGCACCAGCTAAACCAGTACCAAACCAGCATTAGCACCAGCATCCCATGCTGGTCATACCAGCAAGACCAGCATATTTTGTGTTTTGGTGCTGGTATGCTGGTGACCACCAGCTAAACCAGCATAGACCAGCATAATTCCCATGCTGGTCCATGCTGGTTTATGTTTTGTTTTCAGCAGGACCCTGTTGAAAAAAACAGCTTAAACCAGCCTAAGCAGGTTGGCTGGTTTTAGCTTGTTTACTATTTTTCTCAAATGCTAAAGTTTACTATTCCCCTGCTTTAACACCGGAGTCAGATTTGGTGAACTGTTACTACAAAACTCTACACACAAATCCCTACATTTCTTAGTGCTTACACCATGTGGTCATATGGAAAGCACTCACATTCCAAACTGTTTACTCAAGTCAGCACAGCTTAGGCTCAATTAGCAAACAATTACTAAGGTGGAAACACTAAGAGCCACATTCAATGCCCGAATAAGTTTACTGAGCTTTGGAACAATGGATCCACAGAGGAATTAAAGAATAGGTCAAGGAGGAGAAGGGAGAGGAGGACATGGAGAAGAAGGAGGAGGACATGGTGAAGGAGGAGGAAGAGTACATGGTGAAGAAGGAGGGAGAGGACATGGTGAAGGAGGACGGAGATGAAGAGGACGTGGTGAAGGAGGAGGGAGAGGATGAGGACGTGGTAAAGAAGGAAAGAGAGGAGGAGGACGTGGTGAAGGAGGAGGTAGAGGAGGAGGACGTGGTGAAGGAGGAGGAGGAGGACAAGGTGAAGAAGGAGGAGAGGAGGAGGATGTGGTGAAGAAGGAGAAAGAGGACTTGGTGAAGGAGGAGGAAGAGGACTTGGTGAAGGAGGAGAGGAGGAAGAAGAAGGGCAAGGACACAAGCAGTCTCAGATGAAATTCAAGCCACTTTAGTTGACGATGTCATTGTCCATGGTAGGACTATGAGTAAGGCAAGCAACAAGTACAACCAAATTTTAGTTGCTTCACCGTCGCCTCCATCTTCAGAAACTTCAGTGAGGAAAACTGGAAGATGTACTTACAGTATGACTGCTCTGTACAGTAACTTTAGAGTGCAGACACTGTTGGACTATACTGCTGGAATAAAGAACTGCATTAAATTGCCTAGCATACAGATAGATTCATCAGTAGATGAATGCCAGGGGTGGATCAGGTATGCTAGAGGATTTTACCCTTGATGCTTGGCTAGGGACAATATAGCCTGTGATGTTGACAAGATTGTCTGGCCTGACCCAGAACAAAGACGAGATGTTGAGGCAGAATATTTTTATACAGTTGTGCTGTGTAGCATATGAATGAATAAAAATGTGCCAATGTATACATTGATTGTGTCTTTTTGGTCATGTAAAAGGGTTTTTGAGGGGGAGAACCACAAGCTACATATCATGTTTTGGATAAATTGTTTTGATTTTATTGCACCAGTGTGTAATACTATGTTGTAGTGTGTGTGTTTTTGAATGCTTGTGTGTGATGTCTGAGGGGAAAGTTTGGTTTTTCAGCAAGAGTGAATGGTTTTAAGTGTAGAGCTTCACTTTGACATGAAAATAGGATGTTTGGGGAATTGGGTGAGATGTTATGGATTTGTGTTTACTATTTTGAGAAAATGAGGCATAGTTTAAAGAAATGTGTTTAAGCAACCGAGTTTTGACACATGATTAAACTGTTTTGTGAGAGGTTTGAGCTTTTGCAAGTGAGCTATAGTGTTGTGCTGAACTGTAACTGTTTTGCCAAATTATCTTAGAGTTTTGAAAATCTAATTTCTGCTTCAAGAAATGAGACAAAGCAATTGAGAAAAACTGTAATACATTATAATACATTCTCAGTTGCTTAAACACATTTCTTGAAACTATGCCTCATATTCTCAAAACAGTAAACACAATATCATAACATCGCACACAATTCTCCAAACATCCTATTTTCAGGTCAAAATGAAGCTATACACTTAAAACCATTCACTCTTACTGAAAAAAATGAGGGGCCGTACAAGCCAAAATTCATTCTGGCACTCTCACTCACATACATTCTCCTTTCACACACATGTATTCTCCTTTTACACACATACATTCTTCTTTCACACACATACATTCTCCTTTCACATACATACATTTCTACACTCTCACACACATACATTCTGCTTTCATACGCATACATTCTCCTTTCACACACAAACATTCTCCTTTCACATACATACATACATTTCTCTTTCTCTCACACACATACATTCTCCTTTCACATACATATATTTTTACTCTCACACACATACATTCTTCTTTCGCATACATATATTTCTACTCTCTCACACACATACATTCTCCTTTCACATACACACATTTCTACTCTCTTACATACATACATTCTCCTTTCACATACATACATTTCTACTATTACACACATACATTCTCCATTTACATACATACATACATTTCTACTTTTTCACACACATACATTCTCTGTTCATGTACATATATTTTTACTCTCTCTCACATACACAAATCCTTCTTTTACATACATATATATTTGTACTCTCACACACATACATTCTCCTTACACATGTTTTTTCTGTTGGTATCCATTATTTCCTCTTTTAGCAGGAAGTCACTCTTAGACCAGGAAATACATGTGCAAGACTTGATCAGCTCTTCCTCACAACCTAACCATGATGCTATTCAAAGTCATCCTGTTTTCTTTTAAACTACACTTTTGGTAAAAATGTGCAATAATCATGACATCAGACAATTTTTATATAATGTGCTGGAATGTACTGAACAAATGGAAAGGATAGCAGATGATTATTATTTAGGGCATGATAGGCTGGCATAGAGAACTTTGTGATCATGCAGACTGTTGGGACTAAATCGTAAAAATAAAGAAAAGGTAATTTGGGAAATAATTGTCAAATACAAATATAATAGCAACAGAAAAGGTAACTAATGAATATTGATGATGGGCCATTTAAAAATAATGCACACTCGAGTTGCTTTGCGCTACGTGGCCGATACACCATGAGAGGTGCATTATTTCCAATGGTAAGTACACTGTAAAAAATACACAGTATGTTTATCAAACCAAAACATATTTTTATGTTACATTAACTAATAAATTCAGGTTGAAATTGTTTAAGTAATTTTTTTAAGTTATGTTAACTTTTTAAAGCCAAAACTTAAAATAGTATGATGAATTGACTTGCAAATTGTTTACACTTGAGTTTGGAGTAATGGGAACAATGGGAACAAGTTGGCCTATTAATATTTCTATACTTTTTTTTCCGGTATTTATGTATAATTTGTTCTAGTTTTATATTATCAGAAGTTAAGCAAAAACAAAACTGAGCAAGCAGGCAATCATTGTTAATTTACTGCTTTATTCATTCTTTCCAATTAATTTATTTTGCTATCACACATACCTGTACTGTATATGCTTTATTTGTTAAAAATTAAATAAATCTTATTACAGTTACACTTGGTGTATAGTGATATGGAATGTAATGCTGAGCACAGACCTGGAACTACTCTAATGCACACCCGTAAAATGTTTCTCAACCAAATAAACATTAAACAGTCCCATGATATAAACTGTTATATAATACTATTATATAAACATTTACAAAATAAATAATAAATAATCCACATAAAGCCAACAGAAGATATGTGACCCATGCTGGCAAAATTAGTCTGAATGAGCTAATTTTCAAAAATGAGCTATTTATATTTTGACATTCTCTATGTATAATTTGTTGGAATCTGACAAAAAATGACAGAGCTACACCTGTTTTAAGTTGACAGAGTTAGCATAGTCAATTTTGTGAAAAATCGAGTTTCTTGAAAAATCGAAAATAAAATCGCTGCATACATATCTTAAAATCACTGGTAAAACTTACAGATTTAGCACACACAAAGTCAAAAACAATATAGGAAGAATATGGGCCCTATTTTAACGATCTAAGCGCATTGTCTAAAGCGCACAGCGCAACGTCTAAATGGGCGTGTCCGAATCCACTTTTGCTAATTTAACGACAGGAAAAATGGTTTTTGCGCCGAGCGCATGGTCGAAAAGGGTAGGTCCTATTGTAATGGGAGTATTTTGGGCGTAACGTGCAGTAAACCAATGAGAGTCACAGCTCTCATTCCCTTTAAAAGCAAGTTGCGCTGGCGCTATGTCTAATCCCTATTTAGATGACAGACTTTGTAAACTAAGGGCCCTATTTTAACGATCTAAGCGCATTGTCTAAAGCGCACAGCGCAACGTCTAAATGGGCGTGTCCGAATCCACTTTTGCTAATTTAACGACGGGAAAAATGTTTTTTGCGCCGAACGCATGGTCGAAAAGGGTTGGTCCTATTGTAATGGGAGTATTTTGGGCGTAACGTGCAGTAAACCAATGAGAGTCACAGCTCTCATTCCCTTTAAAAGCAAGTTGCGCTGGCGCTATGTCTAATCCCTATTCAGATGACGGACTTTGTAAACTGAAAAACTAAGCGGAGGTAGAAGATCCCCAGTTTAAGATTAATGTTAAATAATTGTGTTGTTTTTCACTTGTATTAAAATTGTTATTTTTTTTATTAAAACCTTTAAAACCCGTTTTCTTTTAGTCATGGAAGTAAAAAGCAGGCTTGTAATTGCTTTAAATGTATGGCTATCCAATATCATCAAAACATAATTTACAAGTATCTAAGATAAGGTTTGTACTCTAAAAATACTTTATTTGTAACAAACAGGAGATAAAGAATTTACAAACGGCTCTCCTCACGTTTCAGCACTTTGGACAGCGTTTTTTTAGCTAAGAGTTTTTTTAAGCATTACTTAAAAATGTTTCTCATCTCACCATATCCGCAGGTACAGAGTCATCATATACAATAAATCCGTGAGGTAGCATTAAAAAAAACATTTAAAAACAGATGCATATGTTCAAAGCAAAGCATTTATTTACTTACCAGGCTGCAGGTGAAGCAGCTCTTTGCGCCTTTTAACATCTCATAATTAGTCCTCATTTATGTCCAAGAGACTCAATAATAATCTTTTACATTCAATCCTTTAATCTTTCATATTTAAAAGCATTTTTGTGATGCTGCGCATTCATGTACTTTGTGATAAGCAAGCGTTGTCCTCCCGTTTATAGGCGCATTTTACTAATGCGCTCTTTAAATAACATAAAACACATTGCGCTATTGACTTTAGACTTTAGACCAGGTTTTTGTTGGTCAATGGCGTAGTCTATTTTAGTTGCCTCAAAATAGCAACGCGTCAACAATGCGCCTGAACACACCTCGTTTTCAGACCAGAACGTCCATGGGCGCAAAAGGGGCGCAAATGCATTTGCTATTTAAACAACGCGGCGCTAAACGTGAAAATTAGGGTGGAAACTAGCGAAAGACACTTGCGTCGCGCATTGCGCTGCATTGCGCCGGGTGTAAGATAGAGCCATATATGTTAAACTTTGTTTTTCTTTTGTTGTTTTATTGACATTGAGGCAGCTTTAAGATGCAATGCAAGGATCTATGTAATGTTACACATCAGATATTTTTTCCCAAAAGTTAACCAAACATTCACTTAAGAATAACAGATTATAGGTCCTACCTGCATGAATTCTTGTCAAAACAGATATTTTTACAATTGACTATTTAGAGCATTGAGATCGCTAGACGAGGGTTTAATGTACTTATTTATATGAAAATCTCAATTTTGACCAAAATCGGCACTTATACTTTCATTTGCATCTAGCTCAAAATTAGACGGTGTTCATTCCGAAAGATTTTGCCAGCACGGGTCACATATTTAGATCAACAAAAAAGGTGCTCAGATTTTCCCTATGTGGTTCTCAACTCCAGTCGTCAGCCCCTCCCTAATGTTTTTAGATGTCTTGATTCCTGATTCCACTAATCGGGCTCCTGCCAGAATGTTTGAAATGTTTCCTTTATTAACACAATAACAAGCTGATTAACTGAATCAGGGTTTTTCTATACAATGCGTCTTCATTACACAGTACACAGTTTTTATATTTTTTGCCTTAATTGATATTTTATTATAATTTGATATATATATTTTTAAATGTATCTACATTGTTATCGACTTTTTATTTTATTTGTACTTTATTGTTTAGTTAAGTTTTTAATTTAGTTTTAATTTAATAATTTAATTTTGTGTTAGTTCGGTTTTTATGTCGAGTTATTAATTTTATATTTCAACTTTTCAGTTCCACTTTACCAAACAAGCTTATTGCAAAAGCATTTCGCATTTCTAATTTTCGTTAGTTTAGTTTATCAAAAATACTAAGACCTGTATTTTATTTGAATGCAGTTAATAAAGTTCCTAGATAAGCATTGTACAATTAATATAAACTTGCCACGGTATATTTGATTCTTAATAAAGATAAAACAATCCAATGCGAAAAACAAAAACGGATGGGGTCTCACCTTTTTAAGTTGTGGCAACATTGGTTTTTGGTCGAATAAAAGTAACTTTTATCATTTTTGCAAGTGAAAAGTCCAGTGTCCAATATCGCAACCCATATCCAGTAAATATTTTGCAAAGCAATGTAAAACAACTGCCCATTTCATTGTTAACGCGAGGTCGTGCTCCTGCAAGATACATTTGTATATTTATCTAGCGCATTCTTTAATAAAGCCAAACTTACCAATGCATTAAGTAAAGTGTCTGAAACAGAATCAGAATAGCTCAAATTATTTTTGATGAAAACTGGCACTTTTATTTTATTAAATTATGAAAGTAGATAGTCAGAATCATGCCTTGACTGTTGAAACCTGTTGAAATAGTACCTTTTACTGTTGAACCACATACAATGCTAAAAAGTTGACGTATGAACAAATACTAATATAAACATGTATACAGAATTTTTAAATACATTTTAAATATATAAGATTTTTCCAATAAAACTTTGTTTTATTATATAATTAAGCCATGAATAATTCGCTTTATTTCGGGATTTTAGTCATAAACTTTATATTTTAATCATAAAGCCCTACATTTCTAATGAAATTATTATGATTTAATGCCAATCTGTATGTGACAATATTGACCACGAGACATGCACTATCACTGCCATTTTGTGCATGCAGTTCGCGCAGTACAAGCACGCACAAGTGATGCAGTATGTGCACAGAAAGCTGTTACTGTACCCAGTTAACAAATATGGCTCCGAAATTATTCAGATAAATACACCTTAACCTTTTAAGACCTTTTAAGACCATACGTGGACATCACTTTTTTTGTTGTTTGCACCATAATACTTAATTCTGTGTAACAGGCAGAGGCGTCATGCCCATTCAAACTGTTGCATGCAACCTTAAAATCAAAGGAGCGTCCATTAATCTGTTACTTGTCTTTTAATCTGTTTAATATGCAAAATATTATTAAGTCTGTGCTACATCCTTGTCACTGTTTAGAGATTTTTGCCATTTTGATAGTGTTTTGATTATGTTACATTATTCTGGCGGTGCTGCAGTCAGCGCAGTCGCAGACGTCATCAGCGTCTGAGCGCGCTCACAAGCTCTTTGTTGTTGCTGCATTTTGCTATCTGGGGAATTAAATGTGTAAGAAACGCTCACAACATTTCCAAATCCCAGTCCGGTAATGTACAGTTAACCTCCTATGTGTAGAAAATGTATGGTTTAAAATGTGACTGTCTCAAAGTAGATTTCTAGATTCATCTTGGTACAATGCCAAAGCTTGCCAGAGTTCACGGGAGCGCGGAATCACACATGCTCACATATGCAGGTAAAATTTAATGCAATAATCCGTTCCCTCTAATAATTTTATCTAAACATTTTTTTAATCATTATTGAGCATTAAACTCTATCACGTGGCTATAGCTTATGTAATTTTCGTTGTTTATATACTTTATGGATTTAAAATGACATTCATTTCATATGATAATGCAGTTGTTGTGCAAAATGCATAAATGACACAATTAAACAAGTCATTAAACAAAACGTAAATAAACAAAACATGCCATTTCAGATGTAAATATGATGCCAATAGCCTATTTAATTATTCCGATTGAATAGTATTTGATATAAAAGTTAGTCAACACTTTAATTTTGGAGGTTTTTGCACGAAGGCAGGGGCGCTCACACATTGTTAGAATAAGTATATAAGTGTGACATTCTCAAATTATATTGATTAAAATTTACAAGAAATATTAAGGATATCCATTAGAAATAATCTGTTAGTTAAATACTTATTTTATACACCTAAATAATATATGTACATTTTACATAAAATATGTTTAATTTTAATAGTTATTTATTTTGTTTTAGTTGTTTAGTTGAAGTATATTAGTTATTTTTAATTATTTGGTGTGTGCGTGCTTGCGTGTGTGTGTCAGGGACGAAAGACAACATACATAGCCTATATAGTGGCAAAAACTGTATTTATTTAATTTATTAATTTAATTTATTTATATTAAAGTAAAGGGTGATGGTGACAAGTGAAAATGTGTTCATCCTATGTACAATATTTACAAGTAAACATATAACAAGGACACAAAAAGGAGAGGGCAGTGCCAATTCAAAGAAATAAACAAAACAAAACAACTAACTAAAGTTTAAACCCTCTAACCTGAGCTACAAAGGAAAGGTAATGAGATAAATCTTCTGCGTCATACGACGCCCTGACTAACCCACACTACCTACACGAATAGAAAACGTTGGGTGGCACGCGCTCCTTTAAAACAGAAAACGAATCCCTATATGTGAAACTAAGTCACAAAACAATGCTAGTAAACACTCAAAATGTACAAACGCAAAACGTGACTAACAAACAGAGATAAGGGGCAGACTGACATAAAAAGAAAACAAATTAATATTTAAAAAATGAATTATCAATGGCATACAAGACTAATAATTTTAAACTTTTTACATTTGTATTTGATTAAATCAGTATTAAAACACACTATTTTTAAAAATTATCATTGAATTATCTCTCTAACTCATTAAATAAATGCTTATGTGTATGACTCAGCCTTAGAAAAGAAATATTATAACGTGGGGATGAGATTCGTTTACATTAACATTATTAACTGTTATGTTGACTACCTCTGAAGATGCCTGAGGCGTGAAGAATCGAGAAATGATAAATTGATTGCTGTAAGCTCTAACATTGCGGGAATTGCTCTTATGCATCTTCAGCACCAGACTCGCTGACAAATAGTGCAGTTGGCTTTATACTGTACTATTTTCCACGAACAATTTCCAGCCTGCATTTGACTTCTCCCAGCTCTGAAACTTTCGGACCTGCTGATGGAATAGTTGTGCAACAGAGATGTATGTACGCAGTGCATGACCATTAATAACGTGCAAAGCCTTTATTAGTTTTTAAATAAAAGTCCTTTCAAAATAAAAGCCGCTCGTCACAGGGCTTCCTTTTCCACCATACGCCTTCCGTTTCCACTATACTCTCTCTCACACATACATACATACTTCTCTTACATACGCACATTTTCTTCAGACATACATACATTCTATAGATGTATGTGAAAGGAGAATGTGAGTGTGTGAGAGTAGAAATACATGTATGTAAAAGGGGAATGCATGTATGTGAGGGGAAAAAAATATATGTATGTGAAAGGAGAATGTAAGTGCATGAGAGTAAAAATGCATGTATGTAAAAGGAGAATGCATGTATGTGAGAGAAAAAAATATATGTATGTGAAAGGAGAATGTAAGTGTGTGAGAGTAAAAATATATGTATGTAAAAGGAGAATGCATGTATGTGAGAGGAAAAAATATATGTATGTGAAAGGAGAATGTAAGTGTGTGAGAGTAGAAATGTATGTATGTGAAAGGAGAATACATGTATGTGAAAGTAGAATGTAAGTGTGTCAGAGTAAAAATACTTGTATGTGATAGGAGAATGAATGTGTGTGAGAGTGCCAGAATGAAATTTGTCTTGTATGGCCCTTCATAGAAAAACCAAACTTTCACACACAAGCTTTCAAACACACACACACACACACACACACACACACACACACACACACACACACACACACACACACACACACACACACACACACACACACACACACACACACACACACACAAAAACAAAGTATTACACACTGGTGCAATGAATTCAAAACAATATATCTAAAACTGGTAAGTTGCTTGTGGTTCTCCCCCTCAAAAACCTTTTCACATGACCAAAAAAGACACAATCAATTTATGCATTAGCACATTTTTATTAATTAATGTGCTACACAGCACAACTGTAAAACATTTTTTTTTATTATTCCACCTCAACATCCCATCTTTGTTCTGGGTCAGGCCACAGAATCTTATCCACATCACAGGCTATATTGGTCCTAGCCAAACAGCAAGAGGTAAAATCATCTTGCATGATCCACCCCTGGCATCCATCTACTGATATGTCTATCTGTACGGAAGGCCATTTTATGTATTTCTTTATTCTAGTAGCATAGTCCAACAGTGTATGCACTCTAAAGTTACTGTACAGAGCAATCTTACTGTAAGAACACCTATCTGTTTTTCTCCCAAAGGCTCTGAAGATGGAGGCAACGGTGAAGCGACTCAAATTAGGCTTTACTCGTTGCTCAGCCCCCTCATAGTCATACCATGGACAAGGACATGGTCAACTTGAGTGGCTCGAATTTCATCTGAGACTGCTTGTCACCTTGCCCTTCATCTCTCTCCTCCCCTTTCACCACCTCCTCCTCCTCTTCCTAATTCTTTACCAAGTCCTCTCCCTCCTCCTTCACCATGTCCTCTTCCTCCTCCTTCACTACTTCCTCCTCCTTTTCCTCTTCCTATTCATCCTCCTTGAACTGTTTCATCACCATGTCCTCTTTCTCCACCTTCACCACATCCTCCTTTTTTCCCTTCTCCTCTGCCTCTTTCTCTCCATCCTCCCCTTACGAAAAAGAAGTATACTTCAAGTTCATTTTATTAAGTATACTTAAGTAATGTTGGAGTATAGTTTTAAGTATACTTTATGTAGTAAGTGTAGTAACATTTACAGTATGTTCTAGTAGTATACTTGTAAGTGTACTGCTTGAATACCGCTTGGGACTAAATTGGCACACTTTTAGTATATAAAAGTATACTTCTAAGTGTACTGAAAGTGTAAAAGTAGTCAACTTTAAGTGTCCAACTAGTGCACAATTAGTTCTTCATTTGTACTGCATGTGAACTCATGAGTATACTAGTAGTTTTCTAGACTTATACTTCAAGTGTGCATGCAAATGATCTGTTAGTGTACTCTAAGTAAACTAGTAGGTTACTTATTGTGTGCCACAGGTGTACTTCCAAGTGTCCTTTTAATATACTTTTAGTTAACTAGTAGTTTACTAGTCATATACTGAAAGTGTACATGCAAGTGTTCTGTTAGTGTACTCTTAGTAAACTAGTAGGTTACTTATTGTATACTGCTTGTGTAACAAAGCACTTTGACACTGAGGATCCATCTGCAAGTTTTTATTAAACACGCTCATATTGCAACCGGCAAAGTCAAACAACAGCAAACACAGCAATGTAGGGCAGGCAAATCTCATAGTCTGAAACAGGAAAAAGGGTCAGGGCAGGCAACAAACATACTAATAAACCGGGTAAAACAGATAAAGATCAATAAATACAGATAGATATGCAGGCAGGCACACCGCTCAGCAATGACAGCCGGTACAAATCAAGACTTTGCACTGACTGAATGTTTCCAGATAGTTTATATAGGGTGTCCAATGAGTTTCAGGTGGGAGACTAATCAGTCCAGGCATGCGGGACTATGGGAAATGGAGATCATACAAAACTATAAATACAATAAATAATAAAATTCAATTTTTAAACCGCATCAAAACAATTTCTTCACTTTTATGGTTTGCCTCTAATTGCAAAAGTGTAAGGGGTGATTTCCCGGACAGGGATTGGCTTCAGCCAGGACTAGTCCTTAGTTCAATTAGGAAATATAAGAAGTTTGAACAAACATGTCTTCCTAAAAACATTGCTTGTGTGCATTTTGAGGCAAAACAAAGGGCACTGGTGTATTTTAAGATATGTCAGTGCAAGTAGTTTTCAGTTTAGACAGCTCTTACATTTACTTTAGTCTAGGACTAGTCTAATGCTTGTCTGTGAAACCGCCCCTATATGTTTTAACATTTTAAAAAATTCATGAAATTCAGAAAATACCTTTAAGAACAACTGTTTGTTACAACGCAGTATTGTTTTAGTCTACATTATGAACACACAAAAAAACTATGAAATACAGCATTTTGCTAGTGTAACATTTCACAAACATGTCATTAATATTCATCAAGTAATACTCTTCCTTAAGTCTGTAAAAAAAACTAAAATATTAACTCTTGTACCTGAAACCCAGTCTATTAAAAAAAAACTCTTGTCATTTACTTGCAAGAATGTAGTGCTTATACTACCCCAATCAAAGTGCCTTGCCCGAAGTTTCTCCTGCAAGGATGACGAATGCCTGGGACTCATGTGTCCATTTTCAAGTGACAGGAAATAAGGGTAAAGTCCTGATGCTTCAGCCTGCTGGAGGTACTCCATCATATTTGTTCCAACCTAAAGGACACACAATGCAAATGAGTTAAGGTGAAACTTAGGGGGGGGGGGGGTCAGGGTGTGGGAGTTATTACACCTTGATTTGGCCCACTTTGAGACAGCCCCTAACAGGCATACAAAAGCAAGTCAAGAGTTTTGTTAACAGTTTCCAATAAGGTTTTATTGTAACCAAGCATGAACAATACTTCTACAGCATTTTTAATAATCATTCATAATTTCTACATTTACTGTTGAACAGTAACAGTATTTCACAATATTAGACTTTGTGGGTTTTAATGTCCTAAACTTTTGAATGGTAGTTTATTTAAATACCTGGTAAATAAAGTATAAAAAGTAAATTTCTTGAGTTGTACTTACAGGCTGAATGTTGATGAAAGCTTTTTTGTCATCATCAATGCTGGGCCGGACTGTTTTTCTGGCAGTTTTGACGGGTGTAGGTGGAAGCAAAACAGGGAGCAGCTTTAATGCAAGATATCCCTTTGCATCTGTAGCAGCAGAAATTGACAAACAATATGTTCAGATAATGTCGGTTAACTGTCTTGACATTCAAATAAATGAAGATAAGTGGAGAAAGTGTTAAATCTCCCAACAGCAATTATTGCCAAAGATTTTCTTCATTAATTTATCAGGCGGTGTCTTTATTAAATTGCTATTACTAAATCTGTCCCATAATATCAAAATAGTGGAGAAACTTTACCTTGTGTCATACCCTGAACTGAACATGGAAGCTTTGCTTCTGGTTTAGAAGAATGCAAGATCCTATCGGTATATCAAGGGAGCCATTTCTCGAAGAGTTTTGGAGCTGCATCCTGGTGTAATGTGTAAAAGTCTTGTGCACTCTAAATGCAAAAATAACAAAAAACAACTTCTAAAAAAAGACTAAATAAAACTCTTATTACCATATGTTAAAGACAGTATATTAACATGCCATGCCTGGGGTAGTTAGCCTAGGAAACTCATGGAAACTAAGACCACCTAAAACAGAAAAACACAAACTTTTAGCTGTAAGTGATGCATTTTTTTCTATCAACATAGATAATAGACCATTCATACTCATACTATTCATGCTAAAACTCAAAACATTCTTGAGCAAATATGTGACCCTGCCTGTGAAAACCCAGCTAAAGTTATTTTTTATAATTTACTGTTTTCTACATAAATTCATACATAATGTAAATAACATTTTGTGAAAATATAAACTTGATATCTTTAATATTGACTACGATTGATCATGTCAAAAAAATTATAGTGAAACTAATGGCTAAAAATTACAGAGTTACATCACAAAGTATTATTTTAGATATTTTATTAATTATATTGTATCAATATATTGTTTTAGATATTAAAAGTTGTGAACAAATCTCACTTTAAAGGCAGGGTGGAAGATTTTTGAAAAACACTTTGAAAAAAGGGAGGCGGGCTGAGCACCAACGTTGCCTGGGTTGTGAATGTGTGGGGCGGGTCAATCAAAAGAAGGTCCACATTCTATTGGGGTAGGGGTGTGTTTGTTTAGGTGATTTCAAATGTCAACATTGGCTTTCAGAGATCATGCACCCCACCTTTAATTCACTTGTCACCACCTGCTGGCATTAATGTTGTACTTAAGAGAAACTATATTTGAAGCATTGTCATTGTCGAAAAGACGATTTACACTCCTTTGATCGTTTCCATAGACAGCAGTGTTTATATCTGAATTATAAAGATTTATTCCAGTACTTTTGTGATTATTTGAATGTTTGTTTCATACAAGTAAACTGCTCTCACTTGGATAAGCACGAACTCAGATTTGAATGAGACAGAGTGTGATTAGGCTTTAATGGACATAATAAAGTTAGTTGAATCCTGTCATTTATAAACAACTTCCTGTAAACTCCGCTAAGAATAAATAACAACAAAGTCCTTTTAGAGTAGTTAATTTCTGATAACAAGCTAAATAAACAACAAGTACATTACCTTAGTTCTTATGTCATAGCTAAAGCGTTTAAAAAACTACACTGAGCTAACGTTGCTAAGTAAAATGTGTACTATAATGTATACAATGTTAACTACAATTTGGCTGCCAAACCTCCCTTCACATGGTGATTCATGATCGCCATCTCCCCCTGCCTTTAGGAAACCAAAACATTTGTTATTTTTGACGAGGTAATTTGTTCCGGAATTCATTTTAGGCACTAGTCAGACCATTAAACCGCAAGTTCCGACCAGACGCGTACCCGCGACACACATGCGTCCGATGAAACGGTCTATACTCATAATAATAAAGTATAATTATAGTCCAATGTTAATCGCCATTATATCCATATTAAATATATTGTCCAACGTTACCCTGTTCTGTGGTGAAAAACGCGCATCGTGTACAAAAAAATGGTTTTCAGAAATTAATTACCAGAGATTTGTTATGGGCTGTAATTGTCAAAAATCTCATTTTAATAATCTGAAAATGCAAGGAATGCATTTACTTTAACTTACATTAATCTCATTTTAAGTTAACAGTTAACTGGGCTTTGAAGTAACGTAAATTGCGTCGTATAACGTTAGTTAAGAAAAAACTTAAGGCTTTGTCCAAAGGGTACGTTTAAAACATGAAACAAAAACAGCAGAAAACGTATTAACTATCCAATGGGCATTTCAAACAAGCCAACCTAAACGAACAAAGCTGGCAGCGTATTTAATGCCATGTTAAATTGAATGTAGTGGCATGTACGTCTTTATATAGCCCTCGGTATTATGATACGTGTATAAATAGGTTTAAAAATATATGTTATATCATTAAATACGTTGATACGAACCTTATTTCTCCAAATATTAGTGTGTATTGCATCCACCTCAAATTCAGTCAGCCCGTGCTGCAACTGAATCTGCGCTGAGTTGATTTGACCCAATGAGCTGGGTTTTTGAGTCCGGGTGGGGAAGGGGATGTATTGATTCCACTCTCAGTGAAAATTACCCAGAAAATAACCCAGTGGTGGGGTTACATAAAACTACCCAAAAAACTACCCAAGACTGCGAAAATAACCCCAAAAAAATACCCAAATGGCTTAACCCAACGTTTGGGTAGAAAAAATAACCCAGGATTTTTTAGAGTGTACAACCTCAATTCAGAAAAAGTTGGGACACTGTAGAAATTGTGAGTAAAAAAGGAATGGAATAATTTACAAATCTCATAAACTTATATTTATTCACAATAGAATATAGAAAACATATCAAATGTTGAAAATGAGACATTTTGAAATGTCATGCCAAATATTGGCTCAATTTGGATTTTATGAGAGCTACACAACACATTCCAAAAAAGTTGGGACAGGTAGCAATAAGAGTATAAAAGTTAAATGTACATATAAGGAACAACTAAAAGACCAATTTGCAACTTAATTGGCAACATGATTGGGTATAAAAAGTGTGGCAGTGTCTCTCAGAAGTCAAGATGGGCAGAGATATTATATATTCTATTGTGAATAAAATATATTCAATGTCACCACCGTCAGACGGAGTTTTATTTGTTTTAAATGAATATGCTTACAATATGTTTCTTCAGTGCTGTTGAGTTATTAAATTAATAGTCTCTATTAATATAAAAATATGTTTATAATTTTTTTTTTACTTTTTCTATTTAGGCTTAAAGTAAATGTTGTATGAGTAATAACTGGAAAAACGCCTATTTTATATTAAAAAAAAATACGAACAGGGGAGGTTGCACCAGTAAATTGCTGAACAGCCAAGACCTTGGTTTATAATGATATACCTTCAGATTTTGTAATTTAACTAACTTTTTTTTCAAAATGTAAACCTGTTTTATCCAAATTCCCAAGAATTACTGATATGTCAAGTATAAAAATTAATACACAGGAACATTGTATTGTACTTTAAGTGCAATATATATATATATTTATAGTGTGATGTTAAGTTCACTTAAAGTAAAGTTGAGTAGTAAACTTCTAGTTAACTAAAAGTATAGTAAAAGAATACTTGCAAGTATACCTGCAGCACAAAATTAATAACCTACTAGTTTACTAACACTAAAGATTCTCCATAAAGATAATATACATTTGTACACTACATATACTTTAAAAATTTACTTTAACAGATAAAGTATACCTAAAATAAACTTTAAAATAAGTTCAAATTAGCATACTTTAAAAATTGCACAGAACTTTAACTCCAAGTATATTTTTTAAAGTATAATTATAGAAAATATACTAAATTATAATTATTTTGAAATATGTTAAAAGTTTAATTGTAAGCAAATATGTTGTAAGCATACTTTCAATATATTAAAAGATGGTAAATTTCTTTCTAAGTATATTTGTAATGTACTATAGCAAAGTTAAATATACTTGAAGTACAATAAAGTATATTTATTTTTCACCAGGGCTATTCATATGGCTTTTTGCAGCTTTCTTGATGTAGCTTTCGTTGTTGCATTTTTACTTTATACTTTTAAGTATATGTCAGTAAACAATACTTAGACATTTTGGTCAGTATAGGTCAAGTATACTTTAGTACAATTTAAGTATATTTCTGAGAAGTACCTAAAGTACATTTTAGAGAAGTACATAAAAAGTAAACTGAAAGTATACTTTCTTATTTTAAGTTTAAAAGATTATTTAAGTTTATTTTATAGCATGCTTGAATAAACTTCTTTTTCGTAAGGGTCCTCCTCTTTCTCCTCAACCTATTCCTTAATTTCTCTGTGGATCCATTGTTCTGAAGCTCAGTGAATCTATCTATTGAAGAATCTGAGTGAAGTGTGTTCAATTTTGTTTGCTAACCTAACCTAAGCTGTGCTGACTTGAGTGAACAGTATTGAATACTAGTGCTTTCCATTTGACCACATGGAAGGGATTTGTGTGTAGAGTTTTGAAGTAACAGTTCAACAATTCTGACTCATGTGTTGAAGCAGGGGAGTAGTGTTTATAGTAGGGATGTCCCGATCAGTTTTTTTTTGCCCTCGAGTCGGAGTCATTTGATTTTGAGTATCTGCCAATACCGAGTCCCGATCCAATACTTCTATAATACATAAAAAAAAGAACAAAGAAGAGCGAAAAAACAGAACCAGGATGTTACTTATGTCATGCCATGTGTCATGTGGGGTCAAAAGGTTTTAACTCTGTGCCAGCACATAACTATAGATGTGTTAAAAAATAATGAGAGTATATATAGTTTATGTACAGGGGTTAAATTGGGGTTTGTTTTGTGGGGATGCTCTGTTAGGAGGGAGTGTTCGAGCGGTAACATGTTTAATCCTGATGACAGCAAAGCCACTGGTGTGTTTCAATGAAATTTTGTACCTTTGATAGGATTTTATAAGTTTCAGTTTTAAAGCTATGCCACATGTTGACCCAAACTTTTAAACCTGAACTTTAAAGTCTGTCATTATGCACAATTGATAAAACTTTGTAGGAAGTTATAAGAAACCTCCTTGACTAATTCTAGGCATAAGATAGGCTACCCAAAAACTCAATTATCAAGAAAAACAACATACTGATTCAGCAATATATCTTATAAATTAGCCATATAGATTCCCTAAGCTGGTCAGCAGTTAGTTAAACAATCACTATAGTTAAATCGTAATTAATTTGTATAATCAAAATACATTATTTTATTAAACTACACAATAAGTTGTATCCAGTTATCTAGTTAACATATTGTAATGAGATGAGTGACATGGCTATACATACTTTAAAACTTTGTTTCTAGACTTCTAGATTAAGTTTTTTCAACATGGGCACCATTCTTACCTCTCCCTGTATCTATCATCTCTACAGTAATGTCAACTGCGTCTGAGCACATGGTGACAAAAACGATCAACGCGTTGTTTAAATGAGCGGTAAAAACCTGGTTTTGTCATGGGTTCCTTGCACGCACAAGTGTGAAGCCTATAAATGAAAACACGTCAATAGGCTTGTTCGACTTCATGCGGCGCCGCAACAATCGACAGCCGGGTGACGTCAAACTACCGCGAAAGTGATCCGCGAAATTTTACGGCGGAGTTTGCTTTTAAATCTCTCTCGCGGAACTTTGACGTCATTCGGCTGCCGGTTCTTGTGGATAAAGCTTATTCTCTTCTCGTCAGTTCACACGCACTAGCGCAGCACATACACTGGCGCGGAGCAGAGCGAGACCTTGATGGATTTTAAACCCTGCATATGTATCCGAGTCCTGATCGGAAGGTAACGTCCGATTCCGATCAAGTCTGAAACCACGTGATCGGGGCCGATTTCCGATCACGTGATCGGATCGGGACATCCCTAGTTTATAGTTCAGCTGTAACTGTAACATGCAATCACCATGATCTGATCAAGCAGATCAAATCATCAGTGAATCAAAACACAACACGTTTACACTTTGCAACATCAACTGACTTTTCTATCTAGGTAACCGATCGGAACGGTCTTTCCCGCACAATATTTAAAGGCGCAAAAGAGGATGTTTTTCGCCGACTGAGAATCCAAAAACGGTTACTGAGTTTTTTAAATGAGCGCATGCATAAGAACAGCCTCCCTTCACAGCTCATTTCTAGGGAACACCTTCCAAATCTCGTGCACGAATTCATTATGTGAAATGATATGATAATAAACACATAAGACGTTAAAACGTTAGATCAGTCGACGCTACTCCCATTTCAACAAGCATGTAGCAGACTGGTCACTGCCTTACAACTACAGTACAAGAACAACGTCAAAATACCTGAATAACAGTACAACAATAATTATTCTACAAAGAAATAATAATCACTGTTACCTGTCGGGAAGAATTTTTGCGAACTGTGCGTCTGTCTTGACACCTCTCTGTTCCTTCATTGCTCTCCAGCGTTGAAATGTTTCTCCAATAACGACTCTGGTTACGTTCTACGTTCTTCTGACAAATTTCTCGTATTCCCAACGGCTTTAAAAAAGTATTTCTATTCCGTCCTCCTTCGGGTTTTTTCTCTTCCGTGGTGCAAATTCGAGGAGGAAAGCAGGATCGACAATGAAAACAAAACGAAACTTAAGACGGAGTTCCCTTTCAGTCGGTCACTACGACGTCACGTCGTGACCGACGAATTGGGAACCGCTTCGCGGGTGACCTATCTGCTTCGAGAAACCTTTAAAACGCCAATGAACTTGGCATGCAGATAATTGCATCTGCCGGCGCCGCCCCGCCGCACAGGTATTTAATGAGCGGCAGGTGCAGTTATCAAATCAGCTTTTTAGCTTCGAAAGCTGGCAGACAAACACTGCTCACGAGAAGCTGCTCTTACCTCTCTGGATAGATCTCTGCGTGCTTAGTTGGTTGGGCGAGGGCACCACAGCGAGGTTCGCGGAGTGTTCCACCTTCTTCACTCTCTTTTATTTGAGTGTGTGCGTTCTCCTCCCTGTGTGCTTCATCAACTACACAGCTAAAAGAGTGATTTCCCCTAAAAGAGCTGCAGTTGAACTTGTGTCTTTTTAAAGACAGCCGTTCACTGCTCACGGGCGTTAAAGCGTCTTTTTAAAGATGTCTTTTCGTCCGTGTTCGACTTCTGGATGCGGCAAATACATGGGTCCTCGCGATGGACACGATCGCTGTCTCTCATGTCTGGGTCTCCAGCATGCTGAGGCTGCTTTCGTGGGAGGGACATGCTCCGCGTGCGAGAGCCTGACTCTTGCGGATCTGCGGGGTCGTGTGGCGTTTCTCCGGGAACGCCGCCCTCCGTTGCTGATCACCGCTAAGAAGGCGGCTGTGAAGCTACGGAGAGACGACCTCCGCCTCACGGTGCTGAATCGGCAAGCTGGTTCGTCCAGCGGCTCTCAGCCACCGGATCCGCAACCATCTGAGGTTCCGATGGAGACGGAGAGCGCGCGTTCTGCGTCGCTTTCTGCCTCTGTCGGACCTCCCGAGGATTCGGTATCGGTCGTAACATCGGAGGGGGGGCCGTCATTTTCGGACGTGGATCCGGATCCTCTCCCTCCTTCGGGAAGGGCTGCGGTTCCCGATCTCGACCCGGAGATGACGGCCATGCTCGCTCGGGCTGCGGAGGCGGTCGGGTTGGAGTGGAGAGCTCCTCCCCCTCCCGTACCGTCCCGCCTAGACGATTGGTACTTTGGGGCTGCACGGGCTTCACAGTCTTCCCCACCAGTGCCTTTCTTTCCCGAGGTGCATGATGAGCTGACTCGGACGTGGAAAACCCCGTTTTCCTCCCGGAACCGTCCGCATCAGCCATCACCCCTCACCTCCCTCGATGGGGGGGCCGCTAAAGGGTATGCCGGTATCCCGACAGTGGAGCGTTCGGTAGCGATGCAGTTGTGTCCTGCCGGCGTCTCCTACTGGAAGGACCGTCCTACCCTTCCCTCACAGGCCTGCAGGCATTCGTCAGCTCTGACGGAGTCTGCATACCGGGCTTGTGGGGAGGCGGCCTCAGCCATACATGCCATGGCTTTGTTGCAGGTCCATCAGGCTAAGGCTCTGAAGGACCTGCACGAGGGAGGTCACGATTCGGCGGTCTTTAAAGACCTACGTGCGGCTACGGATCTGGCGCTACGTGCGACCAAGACCACCGCACAAGCCGTCGGTCGTGCTATGTCCACCTTGGTGGTCCAGGAGCGCCACCTCTGGCTGTGCCTTGCGGACATGCGGGATGCCGATAAAACCCGGCTTTTAAATGCCCCGGTGTCCCAGGCCGGCCTGTTCGGCGAGGCGGTGGAAGACTTCGCACAACAGGTCTCCGCCACCCAGAAGCAGACTGAGGCCCTTGCCAACATCATGCCACGTCGAAAGAAACCAACACCTGCCCCGTCGACGTCGGCACCTCAGTCTGCCCCTCGCCGAGGGCGTCCTGCGGCGACGGCCGCCTCCGTTCCTCATCGGGGCCGTCCTAAGAAGCGAGGAACCGGCCGTCAGCAGCCCGCCCCGCCCGCTCAGCCCGCTAAGCCTGGTGGAAAGCATAAATCTAAGCGGCCCTGAGACGGGCGACCTGGAGGTGGAGGGGATCGCTCTTCGGGAGATGGTGAACGCACCACTCCCCCCCCCGGAGGAGGACCGGGTGGGGAATCCTTGGTTTTCTTTAATTTCCGTTCCGCCGGCTTTTCAGCCGGCACCCACAGAACCACAAAAAGAGCGAATTCCTTTTCCTCCTCCAGGTCTTCAGAGGCAGCCGGGTGTGACGGATGGGCTCATAACCCTACGTCCTCCCTCTCCTCTCTCGCCAGCGGATGTGTCGAGCGCACCGAGACATCTTCATCAGAGTCTTCCCCGCGCAGTCATCCGTCAGCGGACTCAGGTGAGTGCTCATTCACACAATACACATGTCAACGCAGCCCAAGAGAGCGCGTCATCGAGCACCGCTGTTCCGCTCGCCGCGGGTACTACGATTGTGCCGTTAGTTCCCCTCGCTCGGTATCTGGAAGCTTGGCAGCAACTTCCCAGTCCGCCGCGTTGGCTTTTACGCACGATCCGTCTCGGCTATGCGATACAATTCGCCCGGCGACCTCCCAAATTTACGAGCATTCGTTTCACTGTAGTGAAACCCGCAGATGCGCACGTATTACGTGCAGAGATTGCTGTCTTATTGGCGAAAGACGCGATCGAGCCGGTTCCTCCAGCCGAGATGAGGGCAGGTTTTTACAGCCCTTACTTTATTGTACCCAAGAAAAGCGGCGGGTTGCGACCGATCCTGGATCTGCGCGTTCTGAATCGAGCACTTCACAAGATGCCGTTCAAAATGCTTACGCAGAAGAGTATATTTCAATGCATTCGCCCACAGGATTGGTTTGCAGCCATCGACCTGAAGGACGCGTACTTTCATGTCTCAATACTTCCCCGACACAGGCCGTTTCTCCGCTTTGCGTTCGAGGGTCGAGCATATCAGTACAAAGTCTTACCGTTCGGGCTCTCTCTCTCTCCCCGCGTCTTCACGAAAGTCGCAGAGGGGGCTTTGAAGCCCCTCAGAGAGAGCGGTGTTCGCATTTTGGCATATCTCGACGATTGGCTCATTATAGCACAGTCGCGTCAAATGCTTTGCACTCATCTAGATCGGGTGCTCAAACACCTCGTCCGTCTCGGTCTTCAGGTCAACCGAGAAAAGAGCAAACTGTGCCCTACACAGAAGATTTCTTTTCTCAGCATGGAATTGGATTCGGTCAATCTTACAGCACGTCTCACGGAGGCGCGCGTCCAGTCGATTCTGGCTTGCTTGAATACGTTCTCGGGCAAGACTGCGGTCCCTCTGAAACAATTTCAGAAATTACTGGGGCATATGGCAGCAGCCGCGGCTGTAACACCGCTCGGTTTGCTACATATGAGACCGCTTCAGCATTGGCTTCACGACCGAGTCCCGAGGAGAGCGTGGCTCACCGGCTTTCACCGTGTCATGATCACACCGAAATGCCGTCTCACTTTCTCCCCGTGGTCAGACCCAATTTTTCTCAGGGCGGGGGTGCCACTGAGACAGGTCTCCAGACATGCAATAGTATGCACAGATGCCTCCAACACGGGGTGGGGAGCCACGTACGGCGAGCTTGCAGCTTCAGGAGTGTGGACATCACCCCAGCTGCACTGGCACATAAATTGCCGAGAACTGTGGGCTGTATATCTTGCGCTCGTCCGCTTCAGCAGCGAGTTGAGAGGCAAAGATGTGTTAGTTCGCACAGACAACATTGCGACTGTTGCGTATATCAATCGCCAAGGCGGAGTGCGCTCTCGTCACATGTCGCATCTCGCCCGCCATCTCCTCTTTTGGAGTCAGAAGAATCTGAGGTCTCTTCGTGCCATTCACATCCCGGGGTCGCTCAACGCAGCGGCAGACGCGCTTTCTCGAGCAGCGCGCCCCGGCGAGTGGCGACTCCACCCTCAGTCGGTCCAGCTGATTTGGAGACGTTTCGGCAGAGCGCAGATAGATCTGTTTGCATCTCCAGAAACAACCCACTGTCGCCTATTCTATTCACTGAACGAGGGAACACTCGGCGTGGATGCATTGGCACACAGCTGGCCGAGAGGTCTTCGCAAATACGCATTTCCCCCAGTGAGCCTCATTGCGCAAACATTGTGCAAAGTCAGGGAGGACGAGGAGAAAATTATTTTAGTTGCTCCATATTGGGCCACCAGGAGTTGGTTTCCAGAGCTCACTCTCCTCGCGACAGCCCCTCCCTGGAGGATTCCCCTGAAGAGGGACCTTCTGTCTCAAGAAGGGGGCACATTATGGCACCCCCGTCCCGATCTGTGGAACCTCCATGTGTGGTCTCTGGACGGGGCGCGGAGGTTCTAGGTGATTTACCCCAGGCGGTATCTAACACCATAGCTGCAGCGCGAGCGCCGTCTACGAGACAGGCGTATATGCTGAAATGGAACCTGTTTGTTGTGTGGTGTACCTCTCAACGAGAGGACCCCCGAGAATGCTCGATCAGTATTGTGCTTTCATATCTCCAGCACCGCTTGGAGAAGAGGCTGTCACCATCTACTATTAAAGTAGATATCGCGGCAATATCCGCGCATCACGCACCCATAGACGGTAGATCTGTAGGTCAGCACGATCTGGTCATTAGGTTTTTAAGAGGTGCGCGGAGGCTGAATCCTTCGCGCCCTCCCTCTATTCCTCCGTGGGACTTGTCCATGGTGCTGAAAGCCCTTCAGCACTGCCCTTTCGAGCCTCTGCTGACGGTGAGCGTCAAGTTTCTCACTATGAAAACTTTGACGCTCCTCGCACCGGCTTCTATTAAAAGGGTAGGGGATCTTCATGCATTTTCGGTCAACGATTCGTGCCTTCAGTTCGGGCCGGCTGAATCCAGCGTTACACTGAGACCCCGGCCGGGCTACGTGCCTAAAATTCCCACCACTCCCTTTAGAGATCAGGTGGTGAATTTACAAGCGCTGCCTTCGCAGGCAGACCCAGCCATGGCTTTGTTATGTCCTGTTCGTGCACTACGTGTGTATGTGGATCGTACTCAAAGCTTTCGGACCTCAGAACAGCTCTTTGTCTGCTATGGTGGTCAGCAGAAAGGGAAAGCTGTCACTAAACAGAGGATGTCTCATTGGATTGTAGACACAATCGCCCTGGCGTATGAGAAACAGGGCATTTCTTGCCCTTTTAGTTTGAGAGCCCATTCAACCAGAAGC
Organism: Paramisgurnus dabryanus; assembly: GCF_030506205.2. NCBI lineage: Eukaryota > Metazoa > Chordata > Actinopteri > Cypriniformes > Cobitidae > Paramisgurnus > Paramisgurnus dabryanus. The sequence continues at coordinate 48,948,852 of NC_133342.1, forward strand.
GTGGCTTCATCTTGGGCTTTGGCTCGTGGTTCCTCACTTTCAGATATTTGTAGAGCTGCTGGCTGGGCGACACCTAATCCGTTCACTAGATTTTACAGTGTTCGTGTTGAGCCGGTATCCTCTCGAGTTCTCTCGTCAGATCAGTGAGAACATCGAGGAACGGCTCCTGTGTCGGCTTGGTGCCTTTCTTTTTGGTGCTGCGCAAAAACCGCACCATTATGGAAGGCCATCAAGGCAAAAACGTTACAAAAAATGTTTTTTGTCTTCTCCACCGCTTGGTGGCCGATGTTGCGGAGCATCGGCTGCCAGCCTCTCACTAGATGTATCCTTGACTATCTGGGTGAGGCTAGCGCCCACATTGCGCCCCCTAGTGGTTTCTTTGTGAAGTATTTCCGTGGAAAGTTTCTGATTTACCATGTTTCCCTTAGCGGAGTTCGTCCCGCGCCTCTCTAGTCTTGCTAAGAGGGTGTATTTTTTATAGACCTCGTGTCTTTTTGTCCATCACCTTAGTGGTAGACCCCTAGAGGGTTTTCTTTCCGCAGCGATCTTAGTCCCGCCTGACGAGTTCGCTTCCCAGTTCGCCTAGTCACTATCGTGGGTTAAGGAACAAGTAGTGACCGGCCTCTGCTTCAACCCCTTTTCCGTTCCCTTAAAGAGGAGAGTCGGAGGGTTTACGCAGGCACTGGAAGGGTCAGCTTCAGTGGCGCTTTGGTAGGGATTCCCAATTCGTCGGTCACGACGTGACGTCGTAGTGACCGACTGAAAGGGAACGTCTCGGTTACATATGTAACCCTCGTTCCCTGAAGGAAGGGAACGGAGACGTCACGTCCCGTCGCCACAGTTTGCTGTTCCACTGCTGATATCGGCCGGACATTTTTCCTTCTGGCCAGCTTTCTCAGCAAAAAATAGCTGATTTGATAACTGCACCTGCCGCTCATTAAATACCTGTGCGGCGGGGCGGCGCCGGCAGATGCAATTATCTGCATGCCAAGTTCATTGGCGTTTTAAAGGTTTCTCGAAGCAGATAGGTCACCCGCGAAGCGGTTCCCAATTCGTCGGTCACGACGTGACGTCTCCGTTCCCTTCCTTCAGGGAACGAGGGTTACATATGTAACCGAGACGTTTCATGTGCTATGCGCATGCGTCGCCTGTGTAAAGTTACTGGAGCGCGTACGTCTTTCACAAGGATCGTAATGGCAGTGATTGACAAGCCAGAGGGCCAATCACTGATGCGATGACCGCATGAGCAATTGGCTGATGTTTTAAGGCCCTATCTTGTGCACGGATGACGTATATTAATATTATTACTTTCAGTGCACCTAATAAATAGTCTTTTATCATTTAGTAAAGACAGTTTCAAGTAATATTGCAAAAATTTATAAAACAAACATCCTCTTTTGCACCTTTAAATAAGTCTGCAGAGAATGGCCTGGTGCAATATCACCCTGAAATGGTGGGTTTTCTTTTGAAAAGCATTTTCACTCGAGGGACAATTTACAAATCAAAGATAAGGGTAGGAGTCTCAGTAGTCTCCATAAGGGGGTTCTCTGAATTTTTTTCTGACAGTTCGCGAGAGAGGGTGCGCCGTTTTGCATGATGTCAAAACTAGCGCCTTTTCTAAGTGCCAGTCAGCCCCAAAATAAAAGTATTTTGTTTACATGCATACACGTTTGTTCTTATTATTATTTATCCTTATGTAAGCGTATAAAATGCCGTTTCCACACCAGGAAATAAAACGTCACACAAAGATCATTGGATTCGTTATCTAATTGGCTACACGTTCTGTCTATCAATATTTTCCATGAAGTCATTAGAGAAACGAGCGAGTCAGACGATATTTGACAGTGCTGTTTGGATATTATGTATTATACTCCCGCCTACTTTTAGAAACAAAGTTTGACCGCTGATTTGAACGTGAGTGTAATCTCATATCCAAGTGTTATGATGTAAATAGTCCTCAGATTGTATATTATATTCTATAACACGACCTTCATGTGAAATCTGATGTAAACAATGGACAATATATCTATATTTCACGGATTATTTGTGGCCAAAAATGGTCTTTGGATGTATTTTATTGGAGAGTTTTTATGGGTTATTCACACATCTGAAACAGGATGGATTCGATTCGCGATCGTTATATCAACACAAAGGTAAGACGTTCCGTTTAAATTTTGCATGTTTTCATCTGGACTTCTGTAACAAAATACTATATTTATGATGCTAGAGCATATATGACCAGTCATGGAAAGTAGGGACACAAGTCGGATCTGGGGCGTTTTAGTTATTCACAGATTCTGAAAGTGCAGTTTCTAAGCTTTCTAATGATTTGTAACACATGGAAATCTGATTAGATTTGGAGCAGTTGTATCCATTTGAATATAACACATTCAAGAAAGAGAATGCTGAGAAATTTGAGAAAGAAAAGTTAACCCTTTTCCCTGCCTGGAGAGACATTAGGACTCATTTACATCTCATTTAGCTAAGCCATACCCCCTGTAAAGCCGTTTTGAGTTACAGATGTTCTAGCATCATATGTAGTATTTTGTGACAGAAGGCCGGATGAAAAATAAACAGAACTTTTTACCTTTGTGGGGATCACAAGTCGAATCCAGTCTGTTTCAGATGTGTGAATCATCCAATGACCATTTTTGTCCACAAATGCGTATAATCCATGAAATATAGATATATAGTCTTTTGTTTACATCAGATTTCGCATGAACGTCTGGTAATAAAATATAATATACAATTTGAGGACTATTTACATTGTAACATGTCAGGGTATATGAGATAACACTCCGGTAATTTATGTTCCGTTAAACACATGAACCCGCCTTCAAAGTTTGTATTTAAAATAAGGCGGTAGTATAATAGGTAATCCAAACAGCGCCGTCGAAAACGTGACGTCCTTTAGAGATGTTAGTCCATGGGCCAAGCCAGAATGTGGTACCACCTAAGGTGGCAAAATATATTTGGTACCAGTTTGTTTGTAGAGTCCATATAAGTACTTTGAAACATGATAACCATTTTAAATGAGTAGCTTTACTAATCTTTTGGGACAATCATTATTTTTGCCAGTATAGTCCTACAGTATCTGCACAGCAGGTCTAATGTAAGAGGTAGCCATACATGCTGTATGTTAATTTTTTCAGGACAGTCAGGGGTGTCCAGATCTGCCATCATTTGACATGATATAGGTTGTATAAGTTTTATATTAAGCTTCATATTAATGAAAGCATCTTTTAAATTGTTATATTTGTAAATCTTATCTCAAAAGATATTGGTGTGGGGGGATATCATTTCAGATATGGATAGACAAGACTGTCTGTAATCTGGTGATATCAGAACCATGAGGGTGGGACAATCCATGACCTAGCAATTTGAAAAAATATGTATGTAGTATGTACTGTATATGAAAATTGTATATTATCCAATAACAACGACTGGTGCTAATTTCAAAAGTTTCAGATAACTCCACTATACTTCATTGTACATGTAACCCATGTAATCACGAAAAGGCGAGTCCTACTGTTTATTTTGATGTGTGTTACCCTTGTAGCCTACTAGCACTTTGCGACTTATTCAGTATGACTCAGCTGTGTTTAAATGAGTGAAGAAATTACCAATGATTGCAACTTTGTTTAATTTGATGCATTTTCAAATCAAGATTACTCAGACCATCTTTGTTCTACAAGCAAGATACTTGTGTCACTGTGAAGTATCCACACTTTTTCATTTGATACCTGTTTTATACAAGAAAAGATTGATGAGTGTGTGGAGATGCAGAGATGGAGCGGGTGTCAGGAAATGTGACAACAGAAAGCTAGCTATAGTCAGCCATGAACTAGTAGCAGCTGAAGGTCATTATCACAGATCCTGCTACAGGGTGTATACAAAGGATCCAAATACAGACATAGACAAAGGTGAAATTAACTTGGACCAAGCAGAATGTCATTATGAAGCAGCAGAAAGAATGGCCCTTTATAAAGTTTTTGCATACATTATGGAAGGACTGATTAAACATCCTACAGTGGTACCATTCACAGACCTGACCTCTAAACTGGTGACAGAAATGGCAGAATGTGGTGTAACACAAGTGGCATCTTCTACAAAGAAACATATTCTCAGGTAGAAAAAAAAATGACAGCCCTTTGCCTTCAGAAGCAAGCAACAAGTGGAGATGCCATCCCACTACCACGAAACATCAAGCCTGGTCTGTTCACAACATTGGCAATGGGACAATATAGAGAGACTAGAGGAGACAATCAGTGGTGAAGGGACATCACATAGAGTGAATGGAATTGCTGTGCAAACAAAGCCTACTGCTGATCATCCTGCAGAGAACAGATCTTTGCCTTGCATCCCCAAAACCAAGAAGAGAAGCATTGAAGCAGTAGAGATAGTACTTCCCATTTACAATGCAGGAGAATTATACAGATGATTGATACTGATCATGCCTCCTTTCTACAGGATACAATAATTACATTTTCCTATAATTAATAATAAAATAGAATAAATATGCATAGTTCATTTCTAGACATTTGGACACCTCACTGAAACGGATGAGAAATATCTCCCACTTATTTGTACAGGTATGCTAATGTTAGACTGGATGCTGTGACCACCAGCACCAATGGCTGTTCTGGAGCCTATGGCCTTCAAGTGTTCACGGACCTGCAAGCTTCCTGACTGTTCCTGTCTTGCCAATAAATTAAAGTGTCATGGTCCTGTCAGCCCTGTATGTCTTTTATGTGTTTCATGTGACAGGGTCATGGCAGCCCTCACTGTTGTCTTGTTTTGTGTGGAGACTCATGTGGTCTGTGTATGTTTTGTGTACCGCATACTCTCCTGTCTTTAGTCTTAACCTTACCCTCCTATTTCCATGTTAACTCTTGATTAGTTAATTCCCTCCAGCTGTTTGTTATTGTTCCCTAGTTTAGTTTTCCCTATTATAATGCCATTGTGTCTTATGTCTTGTGCCGGTTCATTGTGAATCGTATGATACCGTCTCGTGTGTGCTTTGTGTGTCTTGTCATGAGTATTTTCTAGTTATTGTCATTGTTTGCCCCCTTGAGGGTATTTATGTTTATTAAACGTCTTTAAGTTACGAGCTGTCTGCGATTGGGTTCTATCCACCACCACACCCTGACAGAATGAACTGGCCATTCTGGAACCCACCAGACAGCTCTTTTGTTTTTGTCAAGTTTACCTGGTCGTCGAGTCTGCTGTTGTCCGTCTTTCGTCCTTGGAGTCCGTCTGTGTTCCTGTGGCCGTTCAGCGAGCCCCGCGGGAGTGTTCTTGATCAGTGGTCTCTACGGTAGGGCTCCTGGTCGGCGGATTTCGCGGGTGTGTTCCTGATCTGGGAGCTCCGCGGGACTGTTCCGGGCCGACGAGCCCCACGGGAGTGTGCTGGTCAGTGAGCCCCGTGGATAAGTGCCGGGATGGCGAGATTCGCGGGAGAGTTCCTGGTCGGCGGATCCCGTGGGTGTGTTTGTTTCATCGGAGAGTCACCGTGAGGGAGTTCTGGTCAGCGAGCCCCGCGAGAGTGGGTCGATCAGCAAGCTCCGTGATTCTCACTGGTCAGTGAGCCCCGCGAGTGTTCTTGGACGGCGGGTCCTGTGTCGTGTTCGGGGTCGGCGGGCCGAGCGGTGCTGGGTACTGGACCCATTTCATGTGCGGTGACCGTACGTCCCACTTCTCTAAGTGGGGGTCCTGTTCTCCAGTACTGTCGGCCATTCTGGACTTTGTCTTTGTTTTGTCGTGTATGTTATGTTTAGATGTTGCCTGGGGACGCCTGGAGGCGTCCAATAAGGGGGGAGTACTGTCATGGTCCTGTCAGCTCTGTATGTCTTTTATGTGTTTCATGTGACAGGGTCATGGCAGCCCTCACTGTTGTCTTGTTTTGTGTGGAGAGTCATGTGGTCTGTGTATGTTTTGTGTACCGCATGCTCTCCTGTCTTTAGTCTTAACCTTACCCTCCTGTTTCCGTGTTAACTCTTGATTAGTTAATTCCCTCCAGCTGTTTGTTATTGTTCCCTAGTTTATTTTTCCCTATTATAATGCCATTGTGTCTTATGTCTTGTGCCGGTTCATTGTGTATTGTATGATACCGTCTCGTGTGTGCTTTGTCTGTCTTGTCATGATTATTTTCTAGTTATTGTCATTGTTTGCTCCCTCGAGGGTATTTATGTTTATTAAACAGGATACAATAATTAAATTTTCCTTTAACTAATAATAAAATAGAATAAATATGCATAGTTCATTTCTAGACATTTGGACACCTCACTGAAATGGATGAGAAATATCTCCCACTTATTTGTACAGGTATGCTAATGTTAGACGGGATGCTGTGACCACCAGCACCAATGGCTGTTCTGGAGCCTATGGCCTGCAAGTGTTCACGGACCTGCAAGCTTCCTGACTGTTCCTGTCTAGCCAATAAATTTAAGTGCACAGAAAAGTGCAAGCTACAACCCTGAAGCAATTAGAGGGAGGAGGATACTGATGTCATGAAACTGGTTGAAAATGTAGAGTTTTGTTGCAAAACGAGATAACTCAGTTTTTTAATTTTTCAGAAATCTCGTTTTTTGGTTTTGCATTCCAATTAATATCACTTCAACTGCAGTTGGTTTGTTTTGATTTAAACCTTCATGACTTAAAAAATACAGCTAAGTAGCACCATAAAACAAAATAATAACATGATAACATAATAATAAACATGTTTTGACAAAAATGTAAAAAATGGAGTTATCTTGTTTTGCAACGAACCTCTTGAATGAATGAATGAATTTTATTCTTTTCTTTTTTCTTCTTCAGAACATGATCATTAGTAACCAAACATATTATAACAGAAAATGAACAAATAAAAAGTCTCAACATGTTCAAAAGAAATGAAAAAAAAACAAGAAAGGAGAAGGAAGAAGCATAGCTTATATTTACCTTCCCCTTATATTTACCTTCTTCATATGATGATGACGATGATGAATACACAGAAACAGTTTGCAATGACCAAATAAATTCATGAACAATGTAAGATTATTTTGTTTTTCTTTGTATGACATGTTCTGTTCAAATAAAGTAAAATGACTTAATTTTTTGGCTCAACAGTTAGTGTCATTGAAGGCTGATTTCTGTGACAAAGCTACCACTTACAAAAGGTTATCATGTTAAAATATCATCTAGAGATATGGACTTAAAACAAAAATCAAACTAGAATTTGCCACCTTGGGTGGTACCGATTAGTGAAAATTTTGGCCTGGGCCCATGGACTATGTTACCAATCGCTCGCTCGTTCCTCCATCAGCCAATGACTACATGGAAAATATTGATGGACAAAACACGTAGCCAATTATATAAAGAATTCAATGATCTCTGTGTGACTTTTTTTGTGTGTGTTTGACTTCATGCTGTACTGCAAGAACTGAGAGACAGATGACGTCAAAGTACCGCGAGAGCGAGTCGAAATTGAACTACTCCGTAAGATTTCTTGAAGAGACATCATCTGACTGCAGCGCCACATTAAGTCAGTGACGTGACTGACGTATGACGCGGCTGACTGTTATCTGTTTCGCCCCCAGCTTCTTTTATTTTTCTTTTGTTTTGTGCGCCTGGGCTTCGTTTACAGTCTGGGGAGACGCACGCTATAAATAAAAAAAAAAAACGTAGCAAACATGTCTGAAGAACAGCCGCATCACTACAGTCACGTGACTTCACGCGGTTCACAACAGAGCCGGAAGAGAAGACAATGCTGAATAAAGTCCTAATTCTTGCTATTTTTGGACCAAAATGTATTTTCGATGCTTCAACACATTCTAACTGACCCACTGATGTCACATGGACTACTTGGATGATGTTTTTATTACCTTTCTGGACATGGAAACTGTACATAGATTTTCAATGGAGGAGACAGAAAGCTCTCAGACTAAATCTAACGTTAAAGCAACACTATGTAGTTTCCATGTAAAAATGACTTACAGCTCCCCCATGTGGTTGAAAAGCGCAACAGTGCCTGGTATCAGACACTCTTCTGCAGGCAGTGGGAGGGGCGGGGCTGTGTGCTCTACCCTCCACCGCCACTTTCAGAGTGTGCTTGTAGCAGCTAGGAGGCTGCTCAGGTTGCAGCAACAGTACAATTTGTCCAGTTAAAAGTTGTTCTATCACTGAAATAATTTTAAAGACATTATTTAAAGGTAAAAAAAACTTCATATTGTTGCTTTAAAACATCTTAAACTGTGTTCCGAAGATGAACAGAGGTCTTCTGAGTTTAGAACGGCATATGGGTGAGTCATTAATGACATGATTTTCATTTTTGGGTGTGAACTATTCAATTCAATTCAATTCAATTTTATTTATATAGCGCTTTTCACAAAAGTCAATTGTTTCAAAGCAGCTTTACATAAATAGAAGCAGTGAAAAGCACAGAAAACGACAGATAGCACAACAAAATACATGATAGCATGAGCAGTTAAATTTGCTGCGGCTATGACTCAATATTATAATTGCACGTATTACTAAAGCAACGTATAGAAGAGGAAGCTAGGTAAAGCCCAAAAAGGCTGCCTCCCCGGGGTGAAAAACCCCCTAGGAGAAAAAAAACCCCCGGGCTTTTATCCGAGGAAAAATAAGTCCTAGGAGGGAAAAACCCTTGGGAGAACGGAAATGGAGATTTAGCGGAGATTAAGCGGTTCTGCCGGTGATCGTTGGTCAGGTATCAGCTGGGCATAACGTTGAAGGACAGCCAGTAGATCAGAGGTGTGCCGACTTTCACATCTACCGGGACTGGGTCTGTTTGTCTCGTCCTCGGGTCGAGGACGAGACAGGGAGAGAAAAAGAAAATCGTATTAGCGTAGCGGCCGTTCATATGTATTGAAGTGTCACACAGTGATGTGGTTTAACTCAGCTTAGTTCCAGACAGACTAAATATTGCGGCATAATTATGTTATCCACAGTTGAGGATTTAGCAAATTGGGGGCCCAATGCGAGGGTATATATGGTAAATAAGGGTCACCTTCCGATCTTTAAGAGAAAATGAAACCTGACGACCCGTTTGACTAAGGCCTAAAGCCCCACTGTCGTCGTTAATGCAGGTTCAGTGGCAAACGGGTCTATATTGTATACCATTTACAGGACCAGGAGAAAACGCCAAAAACATCGCAATCCGACCTTACGTGTTAACCCGTTTGACTAAGGCAGGAAGCCCCATTGTCGTCGTTAATGCAGGTTCAGTGGCAAACGGGTCTGTATGGCATACTATTCATAAGACTTACGATAGCGCCAAAATCGCAACCCGACCATACGTGCCAACCCGTTTGACTAAGGCTGGAGGCCCCACTGTCGTCGTTAATGCAGGTTCAGTGGCAAACGGGTCTGTATGGCATACTATTCACAAGACACACGAAAGCACCAAAATCGCAACCCGACCATACGTGCCAAACCGTTTGACTAAGGCCGGAAGCCCCACTGTCGTCGTTAATGCAGGTTCAGTGGCAAACGGTGGCAAACTATTTAATGCAATTCATTTTAAGTGTTCATGCAGAAAAGGTTTTTATATATTTATTTGGTTGGTCTGTGTTATGACCGTGAGTGCTTTGTTCCGTGAAAATAACTATTGCGAGTTAAGAACCTTTACTAGACAAATTATGCGAATGCTTTGTTGAAGAGAAAAGTTTTAAGTCTAGATTTAAAATGATCGACTGTGTCTGATTCTCGGACATCGGTTGGTAAATCATTCCAGAGCTTAGGGGCTAAGTAGGAAAAGGATCTTCCACTTTTAGACACTTTTGATAGTCTAGGGATAATCAATAGGCCAGAATTTTGCGACCGTAGTGTGCGTGATGGATTGTATTCTGATAGTAATTCTCTAAGATATGAGGGTGCTAAGCCATTTAAAGCTTTGTAGGTGATTAGTGATATTTTAAATTGGATGCGATATTTAACTGGTAGCCAGTGTAAAGATGCCAGAATTGGGCTTATGTGGTCATACTTCTTAGATCGAGTAAGTACCCTTGCAGAAGCGTTTTGAACTAGCTGAAGCTTGTTGACCTGATTTGAATGGCATCCCCCGAGTAGCGAGTTACAATAGTCTATTCTAGAGGTCATAAAAGCATGAATAAGCTTCTCTGCGTCAGATGTAGACAGTATATGGCGTATTTTTGAGATATTTCTAAGATGGAAGAATGCTGTGCGGCAGACGTTGGCGATATGACTATCAAAGGATAAGTTGCTGTCGAACATCACACCTAAGTTCCTAACCGTGGAAGATGGCACCACAGTACAGCCATCTATGTGCAATTTGTAATCTGACATATTATGTTTGTAGCGATTCGGTTCAATAATAAGTACCTCTGTCTTATTGGAGTTGAGCTTAAGAAAGTTATGTGCCATCCAGTCACTAACATCGCTAATGCAGTCTCTTAGCTTAGAAAACGTGTGTGTTTCGCTGGGATGCGAGGAGATGTAAAGCTGGGTATCATCCGCATAGCAGTGAAAACTTATGTTATGTTTCCTGATAATGTCTCCTAGGGGTAACATGTATAACGAGAACAGGATAGGACCTAAAACTGATCCCTGCGGTACACCGTATTTAACCAGGGAGTGATATGACTCTTCCTCATTTACATAAACAAAGTGATAGCGATTGGTTAGATATGACCTAAACCAGGCTAGCGCCTGACCACTGATACCAACATAGTTTTCTAGTCTATTGAGTAGGATTCTGTGGTCTATTGTGTCAAATGCTGCACTAAGGTCTAGTAATATAAGAATTGAGATTTCACCACGATCGGATGTTAATAGGAGGTCATTTGTAACTCTAAGCAACGCTGTCTCTGTGCTATGGTGGGGCCTGAATCCTGATTGGAACTTTTCATATGTACTATTATTTGTCAAGAATGTGCGTAACTGGCTTGCCACTACCTTTTCTAATATTTTCGAAAGAAAAGGGAGATTTGAGATTGGTCTAAAGTTATTAAGTTCTCCTTGGTCAAGCTGTGGTTTTTTAATCAGCGGTTTAATAACTGCTAGTTTGAAAGCTGTTGGAACGTATCCTATTTCTAGCGATGAGTTAAAGATATTTAGAACCGGGGTTGACACTACAGGGAATACTTATTTAAGTAGTTTTGTGGGAACGGGGTCTAATATACAGGACGATGATTTGGATGATGTGACTAGTTTAGAGAGCTCATCTATTGTAGTAGGTTTAAATGAATCAAGATGTTCGTATGGTAGTCTAGTGTTAAGTGAACTAATGGGTAGAGTGGTGGCTGCCTGGGTAGCTACGATGTTTTCCCTAATAGCCGAAATTTTGTTAGAAAAGAAGTTCATGAAGTCGTTACTATTGTGTTGAAGTTTACTATTGGTTTCTGTTTGTTCTTTGTTTCTAGTCAGTTTCGCAACTGTGCTAAAGAGGAAACGAGGGTTATTATGATTCTCATTTATAAGCTTGCTAAGATATGTAGATCTGGCGGTTTTAATAGCCTGTTTGTAGTGTTTAACACTCTGTTTCCATGCTGCGCGCCATACTTCTAACTTTGTGCTTCTATAATTTCTTTCCATTTTTCTAGCTGCCTTTTTAAGGGCTGCTGTGTGATGGTCATACCATGGAGCTGGCGGTTTTTCTTTGAATCTCTTTTTTCGAATGGGAGCAACGGCATCCAATGTGTTAGAACAGACATTGTTTAGGTTTTCTATTTCAATATCTAGATCGTCACAGTTAACTGCTACATGTTTCATTTGGGACAGGTCTGGAAGAGTGCTAATAAAGCTATCTTTAGTGGTGGAAATTATTGTTCTGGCTAGTCGGTAGCATGTTGTAGATTGAGTGATCCTATCTAGAAGTACAGTGTATGACACAAGGTAATGGTCAGAAACTGCATCACTCTGAGGTGATATTTCGACGTCATTAATATTGAGTCCGAGTGACAGAATTAAGTCTAATGTGTGATTACGAGTATGCGTTGGCCCTGTCACGTTTTGTCTAATATTGAGAGAATTTAGAACATCTATAAACGCACGTCCTAATGCGTCTTTTGGGTTGTTCACATGGACATTAAAATCACCAACAATAAGAGCTTTATCTACAGTGACTACAAGCTCAGATAGGAAATCTGCTATTTCATTAAGGAAATCTGCATGGTGGCCCGGTGGTCTATAGATTGTCGCTAAAGCAAAAGAAAGCTGTTTGTGGTTACGATCAGTTATTTCCATATTTAACAACATTACTTCAAATGATTTAAATTTTAGCTCAGATTTTTGGTTTACTTTAAACATTGTGTTGTATATTGTAGCTACACCACCCCTCTCCCCTTTAATCGAGGTTCGTGTTTATAATAATAGTCTTGTGGGGTGGATTCATTTAAACTAATGTAGTCGTCTGCTTTAAGCCAGGTTTCTGTTAAACAGAGTACATCTAAGTTTTGGTCTGTAATTATTTCATTGACAATAGGTTCTTTATTGGTAAGCGATCTAATGTTAAGAAGGCCGAATTTTAAGATTCGAGATTCATCTGTTAATGTATTGTTTTCTAATTTTATTTGAATCAGATTTGTACCAGATGTAACAAGCGGTGCCCTGTATTTATTTGTTCGGGGAACAGATACAGTTGAAATGTGCTGATATTTCGGTAAGATTGACTCGAAGTGCGGGGATATAATTGGTCTTGACATATCACGGCAGCTAACAGATGGACGATTAAGCCGATCCGTCTGTTTCCTGACCTGGGCCCTGGATAGTCAGACTATATCAGAATTAAGACTATTAATCAGCTTTTTAGTGAGTATAGCACTTCCTTCCGATGACGGATGAAGGCCATCTTGGGTTAGGAGAAATGGTCTTCCCCAGAACTATCCTTATTTAGTAGTCACACTGTTCTCTTTGGGGGCGGGGATGAAAACACAAGCCGCTTATACAGTATGTAAATGCACACAGACAATGACGCCCCCCGCTGCACGCTAGAATCTCCAGAAAAACAAGCCGACTTCAACCACAAAATGTACGCTTTTAAATGTACAAAAACTGCTATCTCAAACATGGCGAGGCTTCTTCGTGATCTCAACTAACAGATTCTCTAATAAAACGAAAATCACAAATTTTGAAAAAAAAACTTTGTTTCTCATTTTCTTGAAACTTGTGCTGCCGACTTGTGTCACTGGTTTCCGTGACAGGTCACATATGTATCTCAAAACAGAGACCATACACTGATGCTAAACCTGTAGACCTTTTAAACGATGTATAGTAAATTAATATTATTAAAGTTTGTAGACAGTAGGCTATATAGATATTGTTAGCAGCGTTAAAAAAAACTGACGTCTTTCCGCCCCCGAGCTTGTGCGCGTTGAGAGGTTAAATGGCCCAGCACCCTCGTATCTTAGAGAATTACAATTCGAATACAATCCATCACGTACACTGCGGTCGTAAAATTCTGGTTACTTAATTATCGCTAGAGTATCAAGGTATCGCTAAAAGTGGTCAATCCTTTTCCAACTTAGCCCCTGAGCCCTGGAATAATTTATAAAAAAATGTTTGAGAATCTGACACAGCCGATCAATTTAAATCTAAACTAAAGACATTTCTCTTTAACAAAGCATTTACATAATTTGTCTTGTAAATGTACTTATCCTGCAATAGTTAGCGTGTCCGGAAAAAAACATTCACATAACACACATTTATGCGGCCATAGTTAGCCTGTCTGAAACCGAGCGGATATTAAACCACAATACTGAATGACACTTGCATTACATGTGAACAGCCCCTACGCTAATAGGATTTTGTTTGTCTTTCCCTGTCTTATCCTCATTCCCGAGGACAATGGGACTAATAGATACAGCTCTGGCTGCCGTGAGGTCATCATGCCACTGATCTCCTGGCTTTCCTTCAACGTGATGCCCAGCTGATGTTGGACCAACGACCACCAGCTGCCCCCATCAAATATACTTATCCGTGTATATATACATATGTATACACGTTAACATATAATTGTTAAAAATATATACCTATTATATAATATATCCTCTATAGAATCAGCTATGCCTGGCTCTCTCCCAAGGGTTTTTTCCCCTCCTAGGACTTTTCTCCCACAGGGTTTTTCTCCTAGGGTTTTTTCAACCCCTGGGGAGTCTGCTGACATTGGCTAAACTTAGCACTCTCTTACATGGTTTACATTTTGTCTACGCTCGCTAGTATGGTTAATCTTAACAGCTGTATTGTGCTGTTTATGTTTTAAGATTTTTCTATGTTTTTTCCTGCATCTACTAATGTAAAACTGCTTTGAAACAATTAAACAATTGTGAAAAGTGCTATACAAATAAAATTGAATTGAAGATTTAAGTGCTTAAATCCATGTATATATGTCAAGTGTATTTTTTCATAAATGCCAATATGCGTGGAATATTTCAAAGATTTTTTTTAAATCAGGGCCTTGGTATGTAAACAGACTGTTGGCCAAAGTAATAAAATGCAATGCAAATTAGATTTTACATCGTTAACAATGAGACTATAAATACGGCTATAGCTACCCCACTGGTACTGTGCTTTACGTTCATATTTTTAGATTACTAGTGCTATAACAACATTAAAACAAATCCTTACAGATCAGCAGATAAATTGTGTGACTTTGTGCAGGCAGCTTCTGTACTCACCATCAGTACTTCAGACCTGCCAACCTGTACGCATTTTGCGTAGCAGGTACTCATTTTGACCCCTGAAACAAATGTGTATTTCAGTTTCAGGTGTGAAAAGATGGAACTCCCTGGATAATGAATTAAAATGTTGTACAAATATAACTCAATTTAAGTATAAGTATAAACAGAAGATACTTAATTTGTATAAAGATCAATGTGAAAATTGCTAAAATTATAATAATTATGCTTATTTAAAAGTTGTTTTCGTTGTCAGATTGTTTTTGTTTGTTTAGTGCTGTTACTGCTGTGTAAGCAGAATTAATAATAATAAATAAAAGAAAGATAAATTAAAAAAAGGAAAATGGTCAAAACTGGAAGTAGATTAAAACTGGTTAGTGCTATTTTGTTATTTTTTTGGTGTTGGTATTTGTTTTTGTTTTCTGTTTTTGTCTATGTCATGTCGGTGAGGCCATCAAATTTCAAATTTGTAAATGCTTTAAAATAAGAATGGGGTAGGAGTCTATAAGAATTTAGTTCTTCATCCTACTCCTGTTCTTCTTGTCATGGAATGTATTTTGTTGTGTTTATTGGATTGTTGTTTGTGGCTTCTTGTATTGCATTACCATGAAAAGAAAAATAAATAAATTAAATGAAAAAAAAAAAAAAGTACGGTGGTACGATTTGTCACTCTAAACTACGCAAAAACCTGATGACGCCCTTTGCCGCGCGAAGTACTCAAAATAAGCAACAGAAAAAAGAAAAATATGTCCAATCATAGCACTGGGCTCATCCACCACATAGAAAGTGGGGATGATTGACAAGTCGTATGGCCAATCAGTAACAAGAGTCTGCTATCGATGGAATCACAAAATCCAGCGTGATCTCCTTCCTTCACCCGCAGTTTCTGACCATCTTTTTCAGGGGAGAGTCAAGACGTCTGAACCGCTTAGGTAAACTGGTCAGGGTGGATGTACAAATAATGCATTAGCTTAATCCTTAAAGTCGACGGTCGCGCAGGCTCCGTTTCATAACGTGCACTTGACCGTAAGATGCGCTAACATTACTTCTGATTTGTAAATGAGCATCATTTATAATTGAGCGCTTACGAAAAAGTACAATGATTTTACCATGGGGAGAGCATCCAGTTTTAGTAAAAAAAAAACGGAAAGTTCACTCTCAGTGAAGGGAATCCACCTGACATCCGAGTGAAGCGGATTAAATGCGTTCTGAAATAACGCGCTCTTGATAATTGTCAATAAAATAAAACGTCATATACAAACCACATCAAATAAAGTTTTATAAATGGAGAATATCTCGTGTCTCGAGCGCCAACGTGATAGGTGCCTATGCCGTACTGTACTGCACTGTAAACAAAGCTACAATAAATTACAGACAGACATACAGTTAACAGCACTACTGTCACAGTTATGGTTGAATTTAAAGCAGTGTTAACTCTAAAATACTGTCTTAAAGGTATAGTTAACTTAAAACATGTAATTCAGTCATAGTTTACATAACAGAACAGACCATCCAAACATTTATGAGTTTCTTTATTGTGTGATACACAAGTTATTTTAAAGAGTGTTGATAACCACAGTGTCTGGTCCCCACTCCATTGTATTTTTTGCTAGTCAGGGAAAAACAACAATTTTTTTCTAAAAATTTTTGTGTGTGTTTCACTCAAGAAAGAAATCATGAATGTTAGACACAATATGAGGTTGAGTAAATGATAACAGAATGTCATTTGTGGGTTAACCATCTCCCACTATTTAACAGTAATATCACTTTTAACAGTGTTTGTGCAGACATGCTAAACTTTGGAGAATACAGTATTTAACATTAATAATGTTATTAATCACCATGTAAGGCAAATTTAGTTAAACATGATTTTATTCACATTTATAATTATTTTTAAAGCAGATTATGGCAGGATGGGAAAAAAAGTGGAATGTGCAGCATGTTACCTTGAAAGTTACCAAGAGGTGTGTGTGCGTGCGCGTGCATGTGTTAAATTATATGTTAAAAACCCGTGTTCTGTCCTTTCGGCCAATGCTACTGTACTCAAAAAAAAATTCCAAGGTTGGCAGGTCTGGTACTTATGGGTTGAGTGAGTTTGTTCACACATTTTGTGATCTATCATACAGCCAGTGATTTCTAACAGTAAGCTTTCTTCTGAGTCAAAGGAAGACTGACCTCACTTTGCCAAGGAGTCCCTGAACATTTGTCGCCTACACTGTATTTTTCAGAAACTTTAGTGTGGGCAATGCGTAGGATATGCAATTATTTTTATTGTGTCATAACTAAAGAGACTAACAGTAAAAAAGCACCTAAATGTGATGAATATGAACTAAAACCTTTACACACAAACATAGCAGAATGGAAATAACCTTTCATGGCATATTATAAAGAAATCAAAATTTGAAGAAACAATTTGTGTATATGTCTTTAATTTTATATGGTCCACATGTCATGTGAGTGATCACATGACAGGAAATAGTAAGTGACAGAATAGAGGGTATGCATTTATATATATAAACACGGTAGGTATAGGAAGCAGGTAAGCGGATTAAACTGGTTCAGCTGGTGGTCGTAGGTCGCGCATCGGCTGGGCATCAAGTTGAAGGACTGCCTGTAGATCAGTGGTGTGATGACCTTTACAGCAGCAGGAACTGGGTCTGTTTGTCTCATTGTCCTCGGGGATGAGGACGAGACAGGGAGAGAAAAACAGAATTCTAGTAGCGTAGGGGCCGTTTGCATGTATTGCAAGTGTCATACAGTATTGTGGTTTAAAATCCGCTCGGTTCCAGACAGGCTACCTATTGCGGCAATAGTATATTACCCATATGAGGTATGTGAGTGCTTTGTTCTAGACAAACTAACTATTGCGGGATAAGTACATTTACTGGACATTTTATGTGAATGCTTTGTTAAAGAAGAATGTCTTAAGTTTAGCTTTAAATTGATCGACTGTGTCTAGAGGTCATAAAAGCATGGATAAGCTTTTAGGCATCTGATGCAGACAGCATATGGCGTATTTTTTGAGATATTTCTAAGATGTAAGAATGCTGTGCGGCAGACGTTGGAGATATGACTATCGAAAGATAGATTGCTGTCGAACATTACGCCTAAATTCCTAACCGTGGAAGATGGCACCACCCTGCAGCCATCTATGGGCAACTTGTAATCTGACATATTATGTTTGAAGCGATTTGGTTCAATAATAAGTATTTCAGTCTTATTGGAGTTTAGCATAAGAAAGTTATGTGCCATCCAGTTCCTAATATCACTAATGCAGTCTGTTAGCTTAGCAAATGGGTGGGTTTCGCTAGGATGTGACGAGATGTAAAGCTGGGTATAATCCGCATAGCAGTAAAACTTATGTTATGTTTCCTGATAATGTCTCCTAGAGGTAACATATATAACGAGAATAGGATAGGGCCTAAAACTGATCCCTGTGGTACGCCGTATTTAGGGGGGGAGTGATGTGACTCTTCCTCATTTACATAAACAAAGTGATATCGATTGGTTAGATACGATCTAAACCAGGCTAACGCCTGACCAGTGATGCCAACATAGTTTTCTAGTCTATTGAGTAAGATTCTGTGATATATTGTGTCAAAGGCTGCACTAAGGTCTAGTAATATAAGGATTGAGATTTCACCTCGATGGGATGTTAAAAGGAGGTCATTTGTAACTCTAAGCAGCGCTGTCTCTGTGCTGGTGGGGCCTGAATCCTGATTGGAACTTTTCATATGTATTAATATTTGCTATGAATGTGCTTGCCACTACTTTTTTCTAATATTTTAAAAAGAAAAGGTAGATTTGAGATTGGTCTAAAGTTATTAAGATCTCCCTGGTCATGGTTTGGTTTTTTTAATGAGCGGTCTAATAACTGCTAGTTTGAACCCAGCTAACAATTTTTGGTTCCCAAAACGTTTTTCTAACGTTATTATTATTATAACATTAGAATAACGTTAGGGGAACGTTAAACTAACCTAAAAATAACGTTTTATTTCCGTAAAGAAAACTTTCCTGGCTAACCAAAAACAAACCTTAAAAAAATAACGTTATGGGAACCAAAAACTAACGTTATGGGAACCTTATTCTAACGTTAGGAGAACGTTTTGGGAACCAAACATTTTTGCTGGGAGTATGCACAGTTGACATGGAACAAAACCAGTTTAATGATCTACAGGACAGTGCGTGTGCCGTGGCTCCGTGCACGCACTGAAAGAGTGCGCAGAGCTCAAGACTCTAGCTGCAGTGAAGTACGGCACGTCTATTGGTACATTCCATGTCGTGTTTTTATCTATCATATCTATACAAAATAAGTTAAACACACTTCCATATAAAAAGGAATAAACCAATATATTAATAGCAACATTTATAACAATTAAATCATTTTATTACTGAAAAAATGTCTATTGAAACATTAGATGAATGTATTATAACACAGGTTATTTTAAATAAAAATACCTCAACCCACCACACATTGAATTTAAATAGCATTGTATTTTATCAAATATATAAATAACTAGTGACTTCAACACAAAAAAGAAGACTTATCACAGGTATTTTTTGAACGTGAATAAACATTTAATTTACTTTGGATTAAAAAATCTTACCACAGCACTTAGCTGCCTCCCCATTATTAAAATAATCAAAAAAATAATCTCTTCATATAGACGGGAATCACTATAATATATATTAGTTCTCACATATAAGTTACTAAATAAACTGCTAGAATAAATGTTAGACTGAGGTAAACCCTATTGACAAAAACATAAACATTTCATTCACTTCAGGTTAACAGATCAGTTTAACGTTAGCCGAATAGCTCTGTTTTTACAACAATCAAAAGCTTTTAACATCACATTTTCCTTCATGGAAAACATTCAAATATATTTTCGTTTTCACATATTAAAGTTACTAATGAAGAAAGAAAATAAATCGCTAAAATAATGTTAGACTCTGAAGTAAAAGCCAAATAAACATTTCATTCACTTTAGGTAAAAAGATCTTACCACAGTTAGGCGGTTATTCGTTTATTCGACAATAAAAAATTTCTAACATCATATTCTCCTCATTTTCTCCTCAAATCGCTCGGAAATCACTCATATATGCATTTTTCTCACATATTTAAGTTACTTAATCAAGAAAGAAAGAGAAACGCTAATATAATGTATGTCTCTGAGGAAAGAAAACCGTTAACGACCGTTATTTTTTTAATTATGCAGATTCGCGTACAAGAGAAAGTGGGTGCTCGTGAAGAGCGCGAGGTAAGCGCGTGCAGAAGAAGCACGCGCATAACAGACGTGCTCATCTAATGAATAATGGGTTTAATTATGCTTTCACTTAATTTCCTAAAAAAAAACATAACCAAAAAATAACCATTAGAGAACGTTAGGTCTAAGTTATTTTTAGGTTATTTTAAAAATAACCACCCAGCAACGTTATGGGAACGTTATTTTATGGTTCCAAAATAATAACCAAAAAATAACGTTCTGTATAAGTTATTTTTAGGTTATTTAAAAATAACCACCCTGCAACGTTATGGGAACGTTATTTTATGGTTTCAAAAAAATACCCAACGTGTGCTTAGGAGTATGCGTGGGCCCTGACACGTTTTGTTTAATACCGAGAGAATTTAGAACATCCATAAACGCACGTCCTAATGCATCTTTTGGGTTATCCATATGGAAATTAAAATCACCAACGATAAGAGCTTTATCTACAGTGACTGTAAGCTCAGACAGGAAATCTGCTATATCTTAAAGGAAATCTGTGTGGTGGCCCGGAGGCCTGTAGATGGAAGCTAAAATGAACGAAAGCTGTTTGTTGTTACGATCAGTTATTTACATATTTAACAGTATTATTTCAAACAAATTAAATTCTAGTTCGGATTTATGGTTTACTTTAAATATTTTGTTGTATATTGTAACTACACCACCCCCTCTCCCCTTTAAACGAGGTACGTGTTTATAATAATAGTCTTGTGGGGTGGATTCATTTAAACTGATGTAATCGTCTGCTTTAAGCCAGGTCTCTCTTTTAACCCTTGTATTTTGTTCGATTTTGTGACGATTTTGATGGAGCGGGTCAAATTGACCCGCATTGGATTCAATGCAATTTCGTAAAAATCACATTATGAAAAACAAGAAGGGATTAGGTATGAGCAGAACTATTTTAGTATCAGTCTTTGTCACACATTATAAACACTTTAAATTAAAAAGTAAGATTTAAAAAAATGCATTTAACCACAATTTTTAACATGTTTGTTTTAACAAATGTTGCACAAAAACTGTTGCAACATTTAACATTTTATATTTTAATTCAACATGTTTTTTTTAACATACCTATGTTTAAGACATCCTAAATGAACAATTTAATATTGCTGTGAAATGAAATTAAGCTTTTATTTTTCTAAACAGGCTCATCTTTTGTTCTTGAGGCTCATTGTACAAATTCAAGAAATCACTGTTTACATGATCTGCATACATCAAGGATGTGCTTTCTGACCTCTTGCATTTTACACAAGTGATGCTTATTTTGGTGTCATGTTTTGTGGGGCACAGCTGGCATCACCTGTATTCACTCTGGATTTAATGTGGGTCTGAATTCATCTGCTTTGCATAGTATTTCATATACATTGAAAATAGAAATGATAGTTCACATTTACTTTTCTGTGTCTGATGAAGTCTTTATCAGTACTGAAAATAGTGAGGAAAAGCTCACTTTTCCCTTTCCAGAGTAGTAAAACACCAAAATATACGCAATAAATGTATTTAATTTGTGTCTATACAGTTGCCTTGGAACAAACAAATATGGGTCAAATTGACCCGCGAACATCAAAATCGTACCAAAAATCATTATTTGTGCTAAAAAAAACCCCACTTCAAAACACATCAGTGTATCCTAACTTTGCATGCATGTTCATGGCCCTAAATGAGAAAAAGTGACAAAATTTCTGGAAGAAAACTGAAACTTAAGTAGTATTTCATATACATTGTAAATAGAAATTATAGCTCACTTTTACCCTCTGTGTCTGTAAAAGTCTTTTTCAGTACTCAAAATAGTGAGGAGAAGCATTTTTACCCCATTTCAGGATAGTAAGACACCAATATAACAACAAACACTAAAAATATATATTTAATTTAGGTCTATGCAGTTGCTTTGGAGCAAAACAAAATGCGGGTCAAATTGACCAGCGAACCTCAAAATCGTAACAAAATTATTTTGGTACACTTCAAAAAATATCAGCATGTCTAAAATTGCATGCATGTTCATGGCCATAAATGAGAAAAAGTCAGAAAATTTCAAGAATAAAATCACAGGTTAACTGGTTTATCCGACAGCTTAAAAATCAAAACGGGTCAAATTGACCCGGAACATAATATAAGGGTTAAACGGAGTGCATCTAAGTTTTGGTCTGTAATTATTTCATTGATAATAGGTTCTTTATTGGTAAGCAATCTAATGTTAAGAAGGCCGAATTTTAACATTTGAGTTTCATCTGTTAATGTATTGTGTTCTAATTTTATGTTAATAAGATTTGTACGAGACGAGGTAAACGGTGCTCTGTATTTATTTGTTCAAGGAACATACACAGTCAAGATGTGTTGGTACTCAGGTAAAAAAGGCTCTATGTGCTGGGATATATGTGATCTTTACATGTCAAGGCTGTCTGTTTCCTGACTTGGGCCCTGGATATATAAAAAGTACAATATCAAAAGTAAGACTATTGGTCAGATTTCTAGAGAGTATAGTACTTCCTTCCGGAGACGGAAGGAGGCCATCTCTCTTTAGCAGGTCAGGTCTTCCCCAGAAATGCTTCCAATTGTCTATAAACCCTACGTTATGCTGAGGGCACCACTTTGACATCCAGCCATGAAGAGACACTAATCTACTGTAAGTTTCATCCCCCTGGTAGGCGGGGAGGGGACCAGAGCATATTACATTGTCTGACATTGTTTTTGCAATTTCACACACCTCTTTAATAGTATCTTTGGTGATCTCCGACTAGCAGAGTCTGGTGTCATTCGTGCCGGCCTGAATAACAATCTTATAAAACTTATGTTTAGCATTAGCCATCACTTTAACTTTGGATCTAATGTCAGACGCTCTGGCTCCCGATATACATTCGACTATGGTGGCTGGTGCCTCAATGTTAACGTTCCTGAGTATAGAATTTCCAATAACCAGGGCACTTTTAACAGACGTCTCAGCTGGTGTATTGCTGAGTGGAGACAATCTGTTTCATATTAAAACAGTAGCGTATTTTGGGCACCGAATGTGACTATGCCGCCTGACAGTCACCCAGTTAGTCAGCCGCCTTGACTCTGAAGTCGGAACCGAGCCATGTGTGTTGCGCTTAACACTAGGCGCACCCGAAACAGTGTTTGTAACATTAACATTAGCGGTCTTACTATGCTCAACTAGTGTTCGGATGCGCGCTTCTAGTTCTTCAACCTTCTCGTCGGCCTTACTTCTTCAATACACTTAGCACATGTAAAACCCTCTATGCTGACGGATGAAGCTAAACTGTACATGTGGCAAGTAGTACAGGTTACAATAACAAGCGAGGTCTTACCGTTTTCATGCTGGGTGAAGGCAGGTTTACAGTTAACAGACGGTAAGAAATGCTAGGTTTAGCCGGCACTGACTGGTGATGCTTGCGGGCTATATGCTAACACTGGGTGTTAGTAGTAACAAAATCGTTTCGCTTAGTAATGCAATTCAGTAATCGTCAAGGTAAAGTATTCCTAAGATAAACTAATAAGTAATATTATATAGATAGGAATAAGATAGTGAAAAAATAGGATTTAGATGATAAGCTTAATCGAGCTTTGGGCTTGCGACTCAGCGTTACTCGTCTCTCAGCGTCACTCAGACTCATTTTTATGAGCAAGTTATTGTGCATTTAGTACACCACAGTTCTGTAAGTGAAAAAATAATTCATATTTATGTGTGTTTTCTCACAGTTTAGCACAAACGTTCCCGTGCAAGTTTGAATCTCTCTCAGTCAGGGGGACGATTGACTGACAGACTGTCTAATGTTACTCTCTATCAAATGGTCATTCACACAAAAACCTTTTAAAGGTAACGTTACCACATTTATTAATTAATGTATTATGTTATTTGAGTACACCACAGTTCTGTAAGTGTAAAATGTATTCATATTTATGTGTCCTTTTATTACAGTTTAGCGCAAATGTTTCCCGCGCAAGTTTGAATCTCTCTCAGTCAGGGGGGAGATTGTCCGTCTGACTGACTGTTTACTCGCCACCGAACGGTCATTCACACAGAAACCTTTTAAAGAGCACCAATTATGCTAATAAATTAGCACGTTAGCACGTTATTGTAATATCCCAGAGTACATACATGTTATTAAAACTTGAACTAATGCACTGTGAGTCTTATAAATTGCTTACATCCTCACCGATTTCTGCCTGTCTGGAAAACGCTCTGTTTAGTTCCTGTCTCCGCCTCCCAAAATGTCTAGTGTATTCGGATTGGTCAGATGACTACTCAACTTGATTTTATCAAGATGGCGCCGCGGATGGCTGCCTCGGTTTGTAGCGTCTCGGTACTTTTGTTAGTTTTGTTTGTTTGTCCTGTTTTTAGTAACTTTTTTCCGATCAGCTTTACTAGGGACGAACTCCTAGATATCAGACACAACACACCAAATTACTTTTCGCCGACTTTTGAACACTCAGACGTTTTACTGGACATTCTAGTCGGAGGAGCTGCGATCGCATACAAGCGCTCCAAGCAACGCAAACGAGGAAAGCGCGCCGGGGCGCTCGTGAAATTCTGACAGCGGGGGTTCAGGTCTCCGCTGCCGAGTATTCATCTGACGAATCTCCGCTGCCTGGCAAATAAAATAGACGAACTGCTTCTCCTCACCCGCACAAGCAAGGACTTTTCAAACTCCGCTGCACTTTGCTTCACAGAAACCTGGCTGAAAGAAGCCGTCCCAAACAGCGCGCTTCATCTGCCGGGCTTCCAGCTGTTCAGGGTGGATCGCGTCACAGAGTCGTCTGGGAAAACGAGAGGCGGTGGATTATGTTTTTATATCAACGAAGGCTGGTGCACAGATGTGACAGTGTTAAAGGAGATGTGCTGCCCTAATTTGGAGGCTCTCTTCATTAACTGTAAGCCATTTTATTCACCGCGGGAGTTTTCCTCGTTTATTCTGGTGAGTGTTTACATTCCTCCTGACGCTTGCGTAAGCGCGGCGCTAGAACAGCTGGCTGATCAGATCACACATACAGAGCAGCGTTACCCAAACACTTTCATTATCATTCTTGGTGATTTTAATAAAGCTAATCTCACCCGTGAACTGCCTAAATACAGACAACACATCACATGCCCCACCAGGGACAGTAACATACTGGATCATTGCTACACTGCTTTAAAGGGTGCATACCACTCTGTCCCCAGAGCGGCTTTGGGACTCTCTGATCACTGTTTGGTTAATCTTCTACCAGCCTATAAGCAGAAACTGAAATCTGCTAAGCCTGTGGTAAGAACTGTAAAGAAATGGACCAGCGAAACAGAGCGGACTTTACAAGCCTGTTTCGACTGCACTGATTGGAGTGTTTTTGAGGCTGCAGCCACTGATCTGGACGAGCTCACTGACATTGTGACGTCCTACATCAGTTTCTGTGAGGATATGTGTGTTCCCACCAGGACTTATTTATCATATAACAACGACAAACCTTGGTTTACTGCTAAACTCAGACAGCTTCGCCAGGCCAAAGAGGTTGCCTACAGGAACGGGGACAAAGCCTTGTACAAACAGGCCAAGTACACACTGAATAAGGAGATCAGTAAAGCAAAGAGAAACTATGCTAAAAAGCTAGAACACCAACTTTCAGCTACTGACCCAGCATCAGTTTGGAAAGGCCTTAAAACTATCACCAGC
Organism: Paramisgurnus dabryanus; assembly: GCF_030506205.2. NCBI lineage: Eukaryota > Metazoa > Chordata > Actinopteri > Cypriniformes > Cobitidae > Paramisgurnus > Paramisgurnus dabryanus. The sequence goes on from NC_133342.1 coordinate 48,974,394, forward strand.
TACAGACCCGTCGCCAGACCTCAGTCTTAAGGGGGGCATATGAAATGCATGGGAGGGCACACTTATTATTAGCCTACAGTACGTATACTTATAATAATATATACTCTATTCGCGCAGCACGTAATCATCACGTTAAACATAACCATCAGCAATATAATACCAGCCTATAGCCTACACCACAGTACATATAGAAGCAATTTTATGAATATCCATAAATCTAGAGGCATCTCTCAAACATTGCATTTTAAAGCAGTCAACAGAGGGATATGCATTGCCATGAGACACGTGCGCGCGCGCACACACACACGCACGCACGCACGCACGCAGACTTTGAACCTACGGTGGTGAACCCAGAGTCGTATAATAATAGAGTTACGACACTCACATAGACGTCCGTTGTAAGAATGGAATGCGGAAGAAACAGCGTTTCATGTAGTGACCGGTAGTGACGCATAGTTCCAAACGCAGCACTGAATCCCATTCATTTCAATGGCACCTACTGGTAAATCGATGAAATTACCGTTTCTCTTTACATTTTCGGACATTTCATTAATATAGTCAACAGTGATATTTTATGAACTCTGCTGTAGGTAATGATTATCGTTAATAATAACTAGTAAAATTTTTATATTTTAATGAGTTGTGTATAATGTGTGAATAATATAGATTTAATGGTTTAATATTTTATTACTGGTGGCCATCTACTTTATACTTATCTTTTTTATATATTACGAGTAACACTAGGGGGCAACAGCGACAAGCTAAATGCCTTATAAGAAAGTCACACTGCTTCACAATGCTGCTATGTGTTTCATTGTGTTTGGTAAGTAATACGAGTGATGTATCCTCGAAAATCATGTATGATTATATTAACATTTAATGTGAATTTAAAATATGAATTTAGTGTGTTTCTGTTATGCTTCACTGTTACAAATAACCGCGTTGGCGATCTTTTTTGTGATTTTAATATAGTAAAAGTGTAGGAATTATGTTTTTAGCAGATTGATACCTATTTATATAGCCATATTTTGCTACAAAAATAAAAGATAAACTGTGTTGCTGTAGTTGGTATAGATAACCACAGTTATATTTGGGTCACAATTAACTGTTTATCTTTATTAACTGATTTACTGTATTTCCATCACTCCCTAGTAAAAAAAAACGTTATAAACACAGTAAGTATAGTGATCAATTCCCATTACAAGCTAATATTTACCTAAAATAGCTGAAAACCTATGCAAACAGATTGACAGCCCTGCTTGGTTTGGAACTGTAGAACGTTACCTGAATCACGTGACCGCGCGGCGGCGAGATCAAAGCGTTTCGTAACTCTGTTATTATACGACTCTGGGTGAACCTAGTGGAGGCAGCGCTGTCGTCTCTCCCTTCCCTCCTGTCAGTACAGCGGCAGGCGGCGTTTCTCCGAGCAGAACCTCCTCATTAATAAAGTGTCCACTCGGAATTAAACTTGTGAGTGAGGTCCTTTTCAAAAGCAAGCTGAATCACCGCAGTGAACAAGTCCATATCTTCTGAATGTAGTAGTCTTTTAGTCCCGGGGTCAGGCTCCACGGAGCTGGCATCAGGCTCAGGCTGTCGTCCAGGGTCTCCTTCTCCAACATCAGGCGTCGATGTCGTTTCAATTTTAGAGACTGTTGGTGGGCTTTTTAACCATTTGCGGATAATATCCATCTTAAAGCAGTATAGCTAAGCGAAAACTCATCTAGTTTGAAAAAAGTGCGCTAACTGTTGAGCGGCTACACTGACGTAGGCTACGTCACATACGTGTCGTACGTAGCCTCGTGATAGGCTGTTGCAGTGTAGCTAGATTCCCATCAATCAAACAAAACCACACCATTGTTTTTTATATTTTTAATGTTTTAATCATAAAGAATACAACATTAATGCAACACAAAATTAGCAACTATGATCATTTAAAATTACAGTATTTTTTTAAATACTGGGGGGGCACAAGCGTCTTTGAGGGCGGGCCCGGCCCCCTATGGCCCGCCCATAGCGACGGGTGTGACCAGCTACAAGACCTCATCTCCCAACACTGTAGAAAACCAACATTTGGCCAATGAGCTGAATACATTTTACTGCAGGTTTGAAAAGCCTGGTCTCACACCCCACACCCGCTCTGGCCATCTCAACACACAGCCATCAACACCCCCCCTCCCCTCCCTCCCCCCTCCTGCACCTCAGTCTGCACTTCAGATCAGTGAGAGGGATGTATGCAGTGTCTTCAGGAAACAGAAGACAAGGAAAGCCAAAGGCCCAGACGGTGTTTCACCAGCCTGTGCTGGCCAGCTGTCATCCATCTTTACACTGATCTTCAACAGATCACTGGAGCTGTGTGAAGTCCCCTCCTGCTTCAAACGCTCCACCATCATCCCTGTACCAAAGAAACCAAAAATCACTGGACTAAATGACTACAGACCTGTTGCTCTGACATCTGTGGTTAGGAAGTCATTTGAGAGACTGGTGCTGGCCTACCTGAAGGACATAACTGGACCCCTCCTGGACCCCCTGCAGTTTGCTTATCGAGCAAACAGGTCTGTGGATGATGCAGTCAATATGGGTCTGCATTATATCCTACAACATCTGGACAAACCAGGGACATATGCAAGGATCCTGTTTGTGGACTTCAGTTCGGCCTTTAACACTATTTTCCCGGATACCCTCCTGAATAAACTGACCCAGCTCTCTGTACCCACCTCCATCTGTCAGTGGATTACCAGCTTCCTGACAGACAGGCAGCAGCTAGTGAGGCTGGGAAAACTCACATCTAGGACCCTCACCATCAGCACTGGAGCTCCTCAGGGCTGCGTTCTCTCCCAACTGCTCTTCTCCCTCTACACAAATGACTGCACCTCTAAACACCCCTCTGTTAAGCTCCTGAAGTTTGCAGACGACACCACAGTCATCGGTCTCATCCGGGACGGAGACGAGTCTGCTTATAGACTGGAGGTTGAACAGCTGGCTGTTTGGTGCAGTCTTAACAATCTGGAGCTGAACACGCTCAAAACAGTAGAGATGATAGTGGACTTTAGGAGAAACCCCCCTGCACTCCCCCCACTCAGCATCATGAACAGCACTGTGGAGGCAGTGGAGTCATTTAGGTTCCTGGGCACCATCATCTCTCAGGACCTGAAGTGGGACAATCACATTGACTCCACTGTGAAAAAGGCTCAGCAGAGACTGTTCTTCCTTCGTCAGCTGAGGAACTTTAACCTGCCACAGGCGCTGCTGACACAGTTTTACTCAGCTGTTATCGAGTCAGTTCTGTGCACTTCTATAACTGTTTGGTTTGGGTTTGATTGATTGATTGATACTTTATTTATCCCGAAGGAAATTCAAGACATCCTGTAGCTCTAACAACACAATTCCACATATCACACATACAATACAAATAATTAAAAATATTAAAAAACATTAAAGAAACATATCTATATATGTACACAAATATAAGAAAGGCTAGTCCAGTCCAGATAGTATAGGAGGGCATACCATAACCAGCACAACAGTCACAATACCACAACGATAGAGTAGAGATACAGGCTCCTGCTTAAGAGTCCATCTCTCCCCTCCCACCCTGTGTAGCATTAAAATGCTGGATGGCTCTAGGGACAAAAGACCTCCTTAGCCTTTCTGTAGAGCATGTCAGTGACAGCAGTCTGCCACTGAACATGCTTCTCTGTTTCATAAAAGTGCTGTGCAGTGGGTGGCGATCATTATCCATGATCGCAAACATCCTGCGACTAGACCGTTTCTCTGCAATGGCAGTGAGTGACTCCAGCTGAATGCCAACAACAGCACCCGCCTTCTGTACCAGTCTATTAAGTCGCTTAGCATCTTTCTTTTTAATACTGCCCCCCCAGCACACCACAGCATAAAACATAACACTGGAAATGACCGACTGGTAGAACATTCTGAGTAATTTACTACAGATATTGAATGACCGTAACCTCCTCAAGAAGTAAAGCCGACTTTGACCTCTCCGATATAAGGCGTCTGTGTTGGCTGACCAGTCCAATTTATTGTCCAAGTGTACCCCTAGGTACTTGTAAGTGCTAACCACCTCCACATTGACTCCCTGAATGGAGACAGGTAGCATACATGGTTTTGATCTTCTAAAATCTACCACCAACTCCTTAGTCTTTGTTGCATTCAGCTGTAGATGATTTAACCTGCACCACTGGACAAAATCATTAATCAAGTTCCTGTACTCATCCTCCTGACCGTCCCTGATACATCCCATAATTACAGTATCGTCGGCCAGCAAATCAGATATTAGAAGACTGCAACAGATTTTCAGGACAGCTGAAAGGATTATTGGTGTGCACCTGCCCAACCATCAGGACCTGTACAATGCCAGAGTGAAGAAACGGGCAGGTAACATCATCACAGACCCCTCTCACCCCGGACATAACCTTTTTGCACTACTGCCCTCAGGCAGACGTTACAGATCGTTGTGCACTAAAACATGTAGGCATAAGAACAGTTTTTTCCCCAATGCTATCTCCAGCTTAAACTGTTAAACATAGCAATCACCCCTGTTTATGTTCACTTTTACTGCTGAGAGTAAAAAACTGGTTCTGTGTGTATATATATATAAATATATTCTATTCATCCTGCTGTATATACAATACAAATCTCTATGTCTATGGATACAAATGTATACCACATTGGTATTATTATTTATTTTATTTTACTTACTTATTTGTTATTACTTACTTTCTTAGTTTTACTTTTAAAATGTTCCTTATGTTCTCATTTGATATGTATGTATGTACCAAGAGCTCCTGAAAACCACAACAAATTCCTTGTGTGCTTGTGCACACCTGGCAAATAAAACTCATTCTGATTCTGATTCTGAACTGTTATTGGTCAACTGGGTTCGGCGTGTGTTTGAAAGGTTACGCCCCTGACTACGCGTGGGTTTTCCGGTTCTGACTGAGAGTCACAGGCAACGTAAACAAGCGCTATATTTCTCTATAAACGATGGTGTCTGTACTGCCGTACCACTTCAAGCTCGACCCAGAGAGTTCAGACGGCCGTTACGATATAAACGATCCCCGTCAATGAACGCGATTGGATTTAACTTTTTTAGGTGTCCTTAGCTCTGCCAGAATGCTAAACGAAGACAAAAATGTGTTGCAAAGACATCCAAAAGGTAATTATAACGTACTACATTACTTTGCAAACTATATGGAAACACCAAATGTAGCACATAGAAAGTATTTTTTGAAATGATTATAAAACTATTTCACTTATTAACATTATTTTACTATAGTAAACTTTATTATAAAAGACCGCTTACATACTATATTACTGTTCAAACTATATGGAAACACCAAATGAAGCACATAGAAAGTATTTGTTGAAATGATTATAAAACTATTTCATTTGTTAACATTATTTTACTATAGTAAACTTTATTATAAAAGACTGCTTACATACTATATCACTGTGCAAACTTTACGGAAACACCAAATGTAGCACAAAGAAAGTATTAATTTAAATGAATTTTCTACATTATTTCACTATGGTAAACTTTTTTATGAAAGACTGCTTACTTATAAGTGCTATGTTTTTACTTATTAGGTTTTAAGGAGAATGCAACAGGTTCCAGGGCCTCTTACCTGCGTGATTCATCATCCAGGTTTTGCACAAATTGTCTAAATCCCTAGACACAGAACATTTATTGTACCGACTATAAGCCTTTGAGGTGAAGGACTAGAGTAAGTTTTATTACATTTTTAAACCAATAACACTAAAGTATCATTATAGTAACAAAGTACCCAAAAGAACAAAAGATGTAACTTTAAAGAAAATATAATAGTCAGTCAAAAGTTTTTATTTATTTATTACAAATATATATTTAAATGTTAAACAATATACAAATAAACATACTTTAGTAACCATATTGTGCTCTTGTTTCAAAAATTGTTCAATTCATTTCTTACAGCTATCTATTCAGATAAATGGCATATCAAAGCTTTGTCAGCTGGTGCTATTTAAGACGACACTATAAGGTTATCATCCTGTGGTGTGTTGTTCTCCAGATATGCTTGGAGCTTCCTGATCAGATCGGTCACAATTTTGGCTTTCAACGACCCCTGCACTGAAGATGGCATGCAATCACGTCCTCCTTTGAAGGTGTCTCAAACTGTGATGCCAGGTCCATTGGAATCGGGGTTTCCTTCAGCTTATCTTCAAATACCTCATCAAACACAAGCCTGATCACATCATCCACATAACTGTAGAAATATTGCGGTCAATAAATCTTTTGTTTTGATCATTTATTTCCCTGCTTCATACATAAAGTTTTTAATTATGAATGTATTTGAAATAAAACATTACTGCTTACGGTATGTCACTTGTGTGTTTTGGGAACATAGCCTTGTACTTTCCCTCTCCTGCTTTTGTTACGGCTTGGTGACATTGTAATGGATGGCTGCAAGGTACAACCTGTAAAAATATAAACAAGCATTCATAATTTATTGTAAAAGTAAATACTACTTTATTTAATTCAATTCAATTCAATTCAATTTTATTTATATAGCGCTTTTCACAATTGTTAATTGTTGCAAAGCAGCTTTACATGAGTAGATGTAGAGGAGAACATTGAAAATCAATACATAGTATAAGAAGTAGAATATAGCGGCTAAGGATAAAAAACCGTGTAAGCGAGCATATTAGTAATGTAACGTGTACAGTAAAGTGCTAAGTTAAGCCAAAGTTGGCTGACTCTCCCTGGGACTAAAAAACCCCCTAGGAGAAAACCCAATGGGAAAAAATCCTAGAAGGACAAAAAACCCTAGGGAGAGATTAATATTTATATTTATAATATATAGACACGGTAGGGATAGGAAGCGTGTAAGCGGATTAAACTGGTTCAGCCGGTGGCCGTTGGTCGCGCATCGGTTGGGCGTCACGTTGAAGGACAGCCAGTTGATTAGTGGTGCGATGACCTTCACAGCAACAGGAACTGGGTCTGTTTGTCTCATTGTCCTCAGAGTCGAGGACGAGACAGGGAGACAAAAACAGAATTCTATTAGCGTAGGGGCCGTTCGCATGTAATGCAAGTGTCATACATTATAGTGGTTTAATTCAGCTCGGTTCCAGACAGGCTAACTATTGCGGCAAGAGTAAATTACCCGTATGAGGTATGTGAGTGCTTTGTTCTAGACAAAATAACTACTGCGGGAAAAGTACATTTACTGGACATTCTATGTGAATGCTTTGTTAAAGAAGAATGTCTTAAGTTTAGATTTAAATTGATCGACTGTGTCTGATACTCGAACATTATTTGGTAAATCATTCCAGAGCTTAGGGGCTAAGTAGGAAAAGGATCTACCACCTTTAGACACTTTTGATATTCTAGGGATAATTAAGTAACCCGAATTTTGTGATCGCAGTTTACGTGGTGGATTGTATTCTGATAGTAGTTCTTTTATATACGAGGGCGCTAGGCCATTTAAGGCTTTGTAGGTGATTAGTAATATTTTAAATTGTATGCGATATTTAACTGGTAGCCAGTGTAAAGATGCCAGAATTGGACTAATGTGGTCATACTTTTTAGATCGAGTAAGCACTCTTGCGGCGGCGTTTTGAACCAGCTGTAGCTTGTTTACCTGATTTGCATGGCATCCCCCGAGTAACGAGTTACAATAGTCTAATCTAGAGGTCATAAAAGCATGGATAAGCTTTTCTGCATCTGATGCAGACAGCATATGGCGTATTTTTGAGATATTTCTAAGATGGAAAAATGCTGTGCGGCAGACGTTGGAGATATGACTATCGAAAGATAGATTGCTGTCAAACATTACGCCTAAATTCTTAACCGTGGAAGATGGCACCACCGTGCAGCCATCTATGGGCAACTTGTAATCTGACATATTATGTTTGGAGCGATTTGGTTCAATAATAAGTATCTCTGTCTTATTGGAGTTTAGCATAAGAAAGTTATGTGCCATCCAGTCCCTAATATCACTAATGCAGTCTGTTAGCTTAGCAAACTGGTGGGTTTCGCTAGGATGTGACAAGATGTAAAGCTGGGTATCATCCGCATAGCAGTGAAAACTTATGTTATGTTTCCTGATAATGTCTCCTAGAGGTAACATATATAACGAGAATAGGATAGGGCCTAGAACTGATCCCTGAGGTACGCCGTATGTAACGGGGGAGTGATGTGACTCTTCCTCATTTACATAAACAAAGTGATATCGATTGGTTAGATACGATCTAAACCAGGCTAACGCCTGAACACTGATGCCAACATAGTTTTCCAGTCTATTGAGTAGGATTCTGTGATCTATTGTGTCAAAGGCTGCACTAAGGTCTAGTAATATAAGGATTGAGATTTCACCACGATCGGATGTTAATAGGAGGTCATTTGTAACTCTAAGCAGCGCTGTCTCTGTGCTATGGTGGGGCCTGAATCCTGATTGGAACTTTTCATATGTATTATTATTCGCTATGAATGTGCGTAGCTGGCTTGCCACTATTTTTTCTAATATTTTAGAAAGAAAAGGTAGATTTGAGATTGGTCTAAAGTTATTAAGATCTCCCTGGTCAAGGTTTGGTTTTTTAATGAGCGGTCTAATAACTGCTAGTTTGAAAGCTGTTGGAACGTATCCTAATTCTAGCGATGAGTTAAAGATATTTAGTACCGAGTCGGACACTACATGAAATACCTCTTTTAGTAATTTTGTGGGAATGGGGTCTAATATACAGGACGATGATTTAGATGACGTTACTAATTTAGAGAGCTCTTCTATTGTAGTAGGTTTAAATGACTCAAGATGTTCGTATGATAATCTAGTGGTAAATGTACTATTGGGTTGAGTGGTGGCTGCTTGCGTAGTTTCTATGTTTTCCCTAATAGAAATAATTTTGTTAGTAAAGAAGTTCATGAAGTCGTTACTATTGTGTTGGAATTTACTATTGGTTTCTGTTTGTTCTTTGTTTCTAGTCAGTTTCGCAACTGTGCTAAAGAGGAAACGAGGGTTGTTATGATTTTCTTTAATAAGCGTACTGAGATAGGTAGATCTGGCGGTTTTAATAGCCTGTCTGTAGTGTTGAACACTCTCTTTCCATGCTGAACGCCATACTTCTAACTTTGTGTTTCGGTAGTTTCTTTCCATTTTTCTAGCTACTTTTTTAAGGGCTGCAGTATGATGGTCATACCATGGAGCTGGCGTTTTTCCTTTGATTCTCTTTTTTCGTTTGGGAGCAACGGCATCCATCGTGCTAGAGCAAACGTTGTTCAGGTTTTCTATTATAATATCCAGATCTTCACGGTTATCTGCTACATGTTTCATTTGAGACAGGTCTGGAAGAGTGCTAATAAAGCTATCTTTAGTGGTGGAAATTATTGTTCTGGCTAATCTGTAGCATGTTGTAGACTGAGCGGTCCTATCTAGAAGTATTGTGTATGACACAAGGCAATGGTCTGAAACGGCATCGCTCTGGGGTGATATTTCGATGTCATTAATATTGAGTCCGAGTGACAGAATTAAGTCTAATGTGTGCTTACGAGTATGCGTGGGTCCAGACACGTTTTGTTTAATACCGAGAGAATTTAGAACATCCATAAACGCACGTCCTAATGCATCTTTTGAGTTATCCACATGGATGTTAAAATCACCAACGATAAGAGCTTTGTCTACAGTGACTGTAAGCTCAGATAGGAAGTCTGCTATTTCTTTAAGAAAATCTGTGTGGTGGCCCGGAGGCCTATATATGGTAGCTAAAATGAACGAAAGCTGTTTGTTGTTACGATCAGTTATTTCCATGTTTAACAGTATTATTTCAAACGAATTAAATTTTAGTTCTGATTTATGGTTTACTTTGAACATTTTGTTGTATATTGTAGCTACACCACCCCCTCTCCCTTTTAGGCGAGGAACGTGTTTATAATAATAGTCTTGTGGGGTGGATTCGTTTAAACTGATGTAATCGTCTGCTTTAAGCCAGGTCTCTGTTAAACAGAGTGCATCTAAGTTTTGGTCAGTAATTATTTCATTGATAATAGGTTCTTTATTGGTAAGCGATCTAATGTTAAGAAGGCCGAATTTTAACATTTGAGTTTCATCTTTTAGTGTATTGTGTTCTAATTTTATGTTAATAAGATTTGTACGAGACGAGGTAGACGGTGCTCTGTATTTATTTGTTCGAGGAACAGACACAGTCGAGATGTGTTGGTACTCTGGTAAAAAAGGCTCTATGTGCTGGGATATATGTGATCTTGACATGTCAAGGCAGCTGATGGGTAGGCCGATCTGTCTGTTTCCTGACCTGGGCCCTGGATAGTCAGACTATATCAAAAGTAAGACTATTGGTCAGATTTCTAGAGAGTATAGCACTACCTTCCGGAGACGGATGGAGGCCATCTCTCTTTAGCAGGTCAGGTCTTCCCCGGAAATGCTTCCAATTGTCTATAAACCCTACGTTATGCTGAGGGCACCACTTTGACATCCAGCCATGAAGAGACACTAATCTACTGTAAGTTTCATCTCCCCGGTAGGCGGGGAGGGGACCAGAGCAAATTACATTGTCTGACATTGTTTTTGCAATTTCACACACCTCTTTAATAGTATCTTTGGTGATCTCCGACTGGCGGAGTCTGGTGTCATTCGTGCCGGCGTGAATAACAATCTTAGAAAACTTACGTTTAGCATTAGCCAGCACTTTTAATTTGGATCTAATGTCAGACGCTCTGGCTCCCGGTATACAATCGACTATGGTGGCTGGTGCCTCAATGTCAACGTTCCTGAGTATAGAATCTCCAATAACCAGGGCACTTTTAACAGACGTCTCAGCCGGTGTATTGCTGAGTGGAGAAAATCTGTTTGATATTAAAACAGGAGCGTGATTTGGGTGCCGAATGAGACTATGCCGCCTGACAGTCACCCAGTTAGTCAGCCGCCTTGACTCTGAAGTCGGAACCGAGCCATGTGTATTACGCTTAACACTAGGCGCACCCGAAACAGTGTTTGTAACAATAACATTAGCGGTCTTACTGTCCTCAACTAGCGTTCGGATGCGCGCTTCTAGTTCAGCAACCTTCTCCGTCAGCCTTACTACTTCAATACACTTAGCACATGTAAACCCCTCTATGCTGACGGAAGAAGCTAAACTGTACATGTGGCAAGTAGTGCAGGTTACAATGACAAGCGGAGTCTTACCGTGTTCATGCTGGGCGATGGCGTCTCCTAACACAGTTACTAAAATACTTAAATACCTGCACAGCATTCCAATAAATGAGAAAATCAATTTTTTTTGCTGCAAATCTGAAATCTCAGGCTACGGATGGCAAAGGCATCCACTGATGATGGTGATGGAAACATTGTGAAACGATGCTACTGCCTGGGTTCCTATTATTATGCAGAGAAAAAAAACTTTGTCATCATCAGTTATACATTTAAGACTGGTAGTGGTTTCACTAGCTAAATACATCATATGTGTTACATACCTTTGCTTCTCATATGCCAGTCTGACTCCTTGTACTGTGTGTAATGATGTTGCATGTTTGCATACAGTGTAGAAGGATGTGTCCAGCTGCGAATCTAGGATATAGACAAATAAAACAAACATGTATTCAGTCAAAAAGACATATTATAACAATAGAGTACAACGACTATAAATTGTCAGACTATTCATTAAAACGTAAATGTATTACATATTACATGGCCCAACATTAGCAACACACATTACGTGTTTACTTCGTTTCAAAATCTAAGATAGCTTCAAGTAAATACAACAGTAAAATACATATAACTTTAAACAAATCATCTGTACTTAGAGTTTCTTGAGTTTGATCATGAGAACAAATTTTACCGGTAACAGTTTAGCTGGTATTTGTATTTGTATTTAGCTTAGCAACTTAGCAAGTTTGTAAACATGTCTAAACCAACATCGATAAAAAAAACGATAGTCTGCATAATTCAACATACACGTGTGTAAATATGGTACGTTGTTTATGAAATACAGTATTACAACACAAAACAATTAGCTTGCAAGCTTAGCTCTACACGCACATTATGTTAATCTCCGGTTACCGGTTACGTAATGTACAGTAAAAGGCTAATAATAAACGTGAATACTTACAGCCTGTGATCCAGAAGTGCACAGTAATCCAACTTTCAGGAGGAGACGTCGCGCAAATCCAGCTTCGGTTCATGAGAAGCAGTTATTGTGAAAACTCCGTGAACAACTTCTGACTGGATTTTTCCGGAACCGTATTAAACATGATGTCCTCTGTGAAAGTCCATAAAGTGTTATTTTGCCCTCGCATCTAAAGAGACAGCGTCTACTCGAGATTTAATCGCTTAAACGATGAAACAAGAGTTTGCAAACAGAGTCAAAGCAGGGACTCACAACCTCCGCCATTTTAGCTCTCTTCTGACTCGGCGCTCCCCACCCTCGTCTTTGAGGGCGTACCCAAGCAAAGCAGAGAGGGCTGAACTATGATAATGTTGGTCTTATCTACGTCACTAATCCCAGGAAGTAAACTGTTGCCTACAATCCGAGTGTTTTTTGTAGTCCTCGAACGTTAGAGACGATAACTCGCGTCATCGTTTTCTTTGAGGTATGTACTTTTTGAATATCGTTAGCATGTACTAATACACACTTACACAAAAAAGGATGTTTAAAAACGTGTATCCCATAATAGGTGCTCTTTAAAGGGGTCATAGCATGAAAATGTTAGCATTGCCACTTTGTAGGTGTGAGCAAAAATAGGTCATTGAAATTTGGCTTTCATTATGATGTCATAAGGATATCTTATTAGAATAATACCGCCCCCTTAATCTGCACTATCCAACCACTGCACTGCTATTTATTGCAGAGAGAAAGAGAGAGAAAAGAAGGACTTGACAGCACAATTGAGTTTAAATTACAACAAACCACCATCATTGTGATCAGTGTTTGCACTTCATCTGCTCATTTGCATTTTAAAAAACACACCCAAAACGACACATTTTTGCTAAAACCTACAAAGTGGCAATGCTAACATTTTCATGCTATGACCCCTTTAAAGGTAGCGTTACCACATTTAATGATGTTTTATTAACGTAGTTCGGGAGTAGCACGTCAAATAAACCACTTAAGTACTTCCAGCTGTCTATAATCAGTAATCAACCAATACTCTAGTGCCACCAGCTGTCCACAATCAGTAATCATCATTTCTACCCAATCAGCAAAAAGGCAAGCCATATACCCTGCTGAAAAAACCAGCATGGACCAGCATGGGAATTATGCTGGTTTATGCTGGTTTAGCTGGTGGTCACAGCATACCAGCACCAAAACACAACATATGCTGGTATGACCAGCATGGGATGCTGGTGCTAATGCTGGTTTAGCTGGTGCTAATGCTGGTTTGTTGCTGGTTTAGCTGGTGCTAATGCTGGTGCTGATGCTGGTTTGATGCTGGTTTAGCTGATGTTCACTAGCAAACCAGCACCAAAACACAACATATGATGGTCTTGCTGGTATGCTGGTTTTTTCAGCAGGGTATAAGTCACAGTTTAACTCTCCAAAGATCCTCTGCAGTCTTCAGAAGCTCTAGACCAGGGGTTCCCAAACTTTTTTTCCTGCGCACCCCCTTCTATGTCCCAACCGGGTTGGCGCACCCCCAATCCCCATTAAAAAAAAATCCAAAAAAGCTTTATTTTCTCACCATAAATACTCATGTTTAATCATGCGCAAATAACCAAGGGCCGGTTGCACTAGCCGGACTTTAAGAAGTTGGGTGTAATAGTCCTACGTCGGGCTTAGCTACGTCCAACATTGTGAAAAATATTCACGCCTATTGCACCATCTGAAACTACGCTCAGCGTAGATGATGTGCGCCCCCGTGTATGCGTTTAACCACTGTGATATTTAGACGCCATTCGAGTTTACTATGGTAAAAAACGTACACTTACTGCCGTCAGCTAATAGATGACATATGAGAGGTTTCCTCATGTTTACCAGTGCGTCACGTGCAGACCCATCAAACACATTAACGAAAGCCTTTACTGTTCGCACAAAAGGTGTATAATAGTTTGCAGATTCATTATAACAGCTCAAGTTTCAAACAAAATTAAATGAAAGCTTTTAATAAGTTCTCTACAGTAAGTATTTATGTATTTTATTATATAATTCATTGGCGGTCTCTTTACCATGCATGAAAACACATTGCTCGCGTATCCTGTTCCCATGTCTCGTCGCATTTCATTATTTCTATTTTTGCCATAAAAAACTCTCTCTCTCTTGGTCCCTCTCCTCCTTCGTGACTAACTACTTTATCATAAGATGTCCCACATGACAGTTTCCCTGATTTCAGCCAGTTAAGCATATTAATAATATATATGGAATGAATGAAACGAGTTGGCACGCATATAGCGGCTGCAGTGCATAACAGAAGAGCAGTGCGTAGAAAAAGACAGCAGCTGTCTTCTACGTTTCTATCAAAAACTAATAAATTATAGTTTTTTATTTAAAATAAAAGCGATTACAAAGGAAATGTTTACTGTTCATTTTTTTATTTATTTATTGTATGGAAAAATCCCACTTAAAGAAACAGACCGCCATTACATTTTTCCTCTCGCGCACCCCCTGGTGGCAGCTCGCGTACCCCTGGGGGTGCGCGTACCACACTTTGGGAATCCCTGCTCTAGACCATGGGTCTCCAAACTTTTTGCGAGTAAGGGCTACCACATTGGATAAAACAATCTGGAGGGCTACTTTTTGATGTAGTCTACTCAAAACTTGTTTTACTTGTTGATATGGTTTAGCATTGTTTAAAATGTTAACATAAGTAAACCAATCCAATCTAATATAAAAATATGTAATAAATAAATAAATATTACAATTGAGACTATTGATAGAATGTGCTTTGCTTAGACCCTTGCTCTAGAGTAGACATTACAGTCTCCAGCACGGCCGGATCATGCTATGGATCCTCAGCAACAGCCATCCACAACGCATGGTGACCTCGAAGCGTGAGCATGGCTCCGCTAGCGGCTCAGACCCAGGATCCTTCTCATTCTAATCATGTTTCGACTGAAAACTGTAGCGTGAGGCTGCCTCCGCTACCGGCACAAGCCTGGACACCCTATTTTCTTCCTCAGCTCCCTTCTTACATTATTCGCCATTCCTAAGCGTAAGCATGTCTCCGCTAGCGGAACAGGCTTCTTCTTCTAATCCTGTCCTTCGGCTGTGGCCTGACCGAAAACTGTAGCGTGAGGCTGCCTCCGTAACCAGTATAGGCCTGGATGCCCTATATTCTTCTGTTCCTCAGCTCCCTTCTTCTATTCTATAGCCCCCCCAAGCGAGAGCCTACCTCTGCTTGGTGCAATTTGTATAAAGTGTGTAGTACGTTTTCACCAGCAGGTGGCGTCGAGCACGGTTTAAACCCACTACGTTGAAAGTCTCCCATCCCAAAATACTATTTGTGATGACAAATGATGTCTGTTTAGTTTGTGAACAAATCATTATCTTGAACTGGTCCTTTAAGGCAAACAAGTTAAAACCACTCCAAATCGGACTTAATCGTTTGAAACATTTATGTCTCCAAACAGCAACGATCCAGAAGTTACTCACTTTCAGACCTGCTAAACAGTCACTCCGACTCGAAATAAGACAATATTCCCGTGCTTAATCTGTATTCACCATACAGCTTGGGCATGCATGTAACGAATAGTAAATGTTCAACATCAGTAAGCTTCCATGCTGATACCATTTTGCATAAACGAGGAGATGACTGACAGGCGAAATGTAAGTTCATTTAACATTAACATAAAATTGATCAAAAATTGCACAATAACAGCCAGTAGTCTGTTATTTTAAACAGGATTTTCATTAAAACATGTAACAAGTGTTAACCCTAATGGCACAGGTACACCTCGAAGATGTCTATTTGATGTCTGCGTTTACATCTGCAAGACGTATTTAGATTTTTTGCTCATCTGCAATGCGTCTCTGAGACGTTTCCTAAAAGATGTTGTCACCGGTCGGAGCGGACCACAGACTATGTGAGTCACGCCCTGTAGGAGACATTTGTTTGTGTTTATTTAACCTAATTTTAGTATTATTATTTATCTTTAATTAAATTGTATTTCTTTATTTCAATGTATTTATATTTAACTTAAGTAACTTAAAACGTTACCACCAAGCCAACAGGTGCTCTATAAATTAATGATGGATTCCAGACCAATCAGAGAGTGGGGGAGCAAGCAGAAACAATCATTGACCGTGCTCACACACTAAAAGAATGATGACAGTATTTGCTTTGTTTTCAAGTTTATTTTGCATGTTGTTGACAAATAAATATCAAGATCAGAACGAACATTGATGGAAACGAGTGTTGATTGAACATGAGTCAAGAGGAAGCTCCCGACTGTCTCAAAGACTAAAAGTTTGCCAGAACACGCCCCTTCCTAACTTTCACCCCTCGAGGAGGTCCCAAGAGCACCCCAATGACCAGACACACGAGAAGGATAAGTAAACTTAAAACAAACTTTATCAAATATTTAAAAGGGGTTTGGGGGAAAGGGAAGCTAAAATAATCTTCTTTCGTCCACAGGTGGAGGCCTGGGCTCGAGAGAACAAGACGTCGAGGGTAAGTACCCACAGGGGGCGAGGGGCAGGACGGAGCTCCTTCGTCCCTTGGTTTCTCCCACTCGTTGATGACTCCACTTTATTTTTTTTCCCTGTGGCGCCCTTCTCCTGAAGGCAGAGTGAAAGGGTAGAAATTTACTACTTGCCGCTGGAGGATCTTCTGTCCTACTCGGGGCCGGGCAGTCTTACACAGCGGGCCGGTGGACCGTTGGCTACCGAAGCTGGTGGCTGTACACACAAGGAATACACAAAGTAAGCAGTGTTCACCTAGGCCTCTCGGTAAGTTCTCTAGGATACCTCTCTTCCTTCCTTGTTCAGGGCGTACAGGGCTTAAGCGGGGTAAGTAGCACTGGGCTCGTTTTCTCAGGTAAGGGGGTTTGATTTCTCTCTATTTCTCCACTTTCAGGGTCACACAGGACTGGAGCGGGGGAAATAGTACTGGCTGTTCTCCCAGGTAAGTGTTCTAGGTTTGTTCTCTATTTCTCCACCTTTAAGGTCATACAGGACTGGAGCGGGGTAAGTAATACTGGCTGTTCTCTCAGGTAAGTGTTCTAGGTTTGTTCTCTATTTCTCCCCCTTTAAGGTCATACAGAACTGGAGCGGGGTAAGTAATACTGGGCTCGTTCTCTCAGGTAAGTGTATTTGGTTTCTCTCTATTTCTCCACTTTCGGGGACATACAGGACTTAAGCGGGGTAAATAGCACTAGGCTCGCATGTGGATCCTAACGAGTAGGTATGGAAACCATATGTCACCTCTTGTCATTGTTCCAGGGCAAGGAGGGGGCTTTACCACTTCCAGCTACTGTGTGGGGGCCACCGATGGCCGGCGAGGTCTAGGTTAGTGGATCCAGGAGGATACCCACCACAGATACGTGCGGCGAAAAGGCACAGACGCCTCCGTCCTTTCTGGAAGTAAGGCAGAAATCTGGGTGATAGCAGAGGCCGCTAAGCTCACCTCACAATGCAGCACTACACACCACAGTCAGTTCCACGGATTTCTCTTGCCAACAATACAGCTTTCCCACAGTACCTTTACTGGTGTTCTCACTGTGCTTTCGTTAGATTCCAGCCGGGGGGTCGGCGTTACGGACGGGCAGATAGGTATTAGATGGCCGTCGCATGCGGCAGTCCATGTCTTGTCCTACCGGGCTCCTCTCCGCCTGGGGGGCGAGTTCAGACAACAAATGACACGGCACAACACTGCAAAGCTTTTGGGTGTACACATGTCAAAGGTAAACTCACCCCACTGCACTTCACACACTTTGGTGACTTTAATAAGGTCCACACTACACGCCCGGACGGCGGTTGGCCCCGGGGGAGGGGAATTCGATTGCTTGCACAGACAATGATCCACCGGTAGCGGGTGACCACTTTACTTCGGCTCGCCCACCCGTCTCAACATCAATATTCCACAGCAACCTTCAGTGTAAACACACACCACCGGTAAGTATACTTCACATCAACTTCATTAATTTGCTTCAAACCTGTTCCAGAGCTCGTCTCAATCCTCCCATTCGCAAAGCGAAGACACTCAGTTTGCCTCTGCCTGTAAACCCCTGCTGCAGTATTTCTTCGTACCGCCTGTCCGTTCGTTGGCCCAAACAACAACAACTTCCTGTTTCTGCAAGCCGCTTTTATCCTCACCACGGCATCCGAATCACCAAATTCCCCGGAAGTGACGGTGTTTTCGCAAATCGGTCCGGGCGGAACTTTTCTTTCCATCCTTTGGTTCCGCCCTAAAAGTCACTCGTGACATCGTCATATCGACACGATGAAGATGTCTTCAAGACGTTTTTTGATTTACAATGTATGTAAAGCAGCTCTTTCTAAAACCTTTGTAAGATGTTTTTACACACCAGATGTGTCCCAGATCTCCAGATCTTTAACAGACATCTTGCAAACGTACCTATCTGGGAAACGTCATATGTACAGGCATTCAACATTACTGTCATATAAAGATTATATTTTAGTTACTTGAACACGGCTTTTGTTAAACGCTATCCAAGATTTTCTCTTCACTATCATTACATTGGTCAAATTGTAACCCTGATCAAAAACACCAGTCGCGGTGCTCGGCTGGCAAAGTAGGTATCACTGGTGGTGCCCGTGTGTGCGCCGGCGGAGTGGATTTGACGCTGGTGATTTAGCTGTGTACAGATAAAAAATGTTGAGATCAGTACAAATACAAATACCGACTCCCCTGCTCACCCCTAGTCCACATACACTGACTGTATTTAAATATTTTAATTTACATTTGCTTCACAAAATGTTTAACAATTTTACAAATAAGTTCATGCATTTATTTTACACGATTTTGCACCATCTTGATTAAGTTTCAACATGTTAATGAAATAAACAAACGTAATGCTATTTAAAAAATGAAGATGAAGAATCACATCATTTTGATTTTACTCACAAGCTGTTTATAAAGAAAAGACTAAAGTTTGCAAACACTTAGATAAAAAATACGTTGATGATCAAGCCTGAACAAGATGATCAAGTTAGTTTGGATTTCTCCACTTAAACACAATTGTAATTTTTGGCATCTTTGTCACTTTCACCGGCTTGCTCAATGCTAACATTGCTAACATTATGTTTTGGGTCAGGGTTTTATACTCTATTAATATCACTTTACATGTAATAGTGTCACTGCAATCTTGTAGATACTTCACATTTTTTATTGTAGATTTTATGTACATTTTATGGTATTTTATTTACCTATCATGAACTGTAAAATGTAAAAGCGGCTCTACTTCAATTGGTAATACCTAATATTTAAACATTTTTAACTTTATTTCACTTAAACTGAAAAAATTAAGTTGAAAAACATAAAATTTTTAGGCATTATCAATAATTTGATCCAACTTTAACTTTTTACAGTGTATATTATTAAAATGTATATACATTACACCATTGCTGTCTTAATAATCCCATAAAATTATTGGTACTGTGCAAGCACTTGAATAAGTTTCATTATTACACGGCTTTCGATGCTTGATTCTGATTGGTCAGTTGAGACATTTGCAGGTTCGTTCTTTTCAAATAATAACCGCTCCAAAATAATAACGCATAGCCGGACTACTTGCACGAGTAAAATCGCTCCGCGCCAATAAAGATCAATAAAGATTACTGTCTGTTTGGCGCCATCTTGTGACAAACACTCGACAACCACGACAAGACACAGAGAGCTTACTGAGACTAAACTTGGCAAAATAGAGCATGACAGCTACGAAGCCAACACACAAAAAAATACAGAATGGTCATTAAAACTTCTCAAAGACTGGTTAAAGAGAAAAAAATGGAGACAGACAAGTATGAAGCAGAGGATCTTAATAAGGTATTACGATCATTTTATGCATCTGTGCAAAGTTTCGCGGAAGGATAAAAATGTTAATTTAAAACAAATATGCCAATAAAATGTTTCAAATTCATATTCATGTCCAGTTTTTTTCTTATGTGGCAAGTAGCCGTGTAATAAGCGGGATAATGTAGAGGCAGCCGGTAGTTATTGGAAAATAAGCCCCTTCAGTGTGATACAAGACCCTCCACTTCGCGTCGGGTCCTGATCACACTGTCGGGGCTTATTTCCCAATAACTACCGGCTGCCTCTACATTATCCCTTACCTAATATACATCTTATACTGTACATTATATTGTGTAATATAATATACATTGTATAAAAAACCCTATACTCTTTATATTTCATGTTATATTAATTCCTATCTACTGTCTATATCAGGGCCGTGCAGAGACCATTGGAGGGGCAGGTGCTCAAAGAATAAAAAGGGCACTTTGCTCGCCGACACGCAAGCACACAACTGAAACAAATAATAAAGTAATACAGAATAGAAAGATGATAAGTCTAACGTTTTTCTTTATTTTCCTTGCAAATAGAGTGAGACAGAAAAATCTATATAGACTGAGTTTTATATCTATATATTTATGCATTTGGCAGCAGCTTTTATCCAAAACGACTTACAGTGCATTTCATTTAGTGTTTGTGTGTGTCAACACAGTATATGCAGTTTTAAAATTATATGATATTATATATTGCATTGTGACATTAAGATGTTATTACGTTTACAGGCTTGTGTTTTTGTTGTCATATTTAAAATATAATTCTATTCTATTCTAATCCTGTTCGAAATTTGTATACAAAGAGAGTAGCCTACATATTTTAGTTTTGAATCGTGTTTGTGTTGTGTTTTTGCACACTTTGATGCCTTGATGACAGGGCAATAAAATAATGACATTCATCTCTCCTTTCATTCATTTCATGAAGCCTCTTGTACTTTCTTTATTTTCAGGTAAACTTAAACTGGTTGCAAAGCTGGAGAGTTTGTGACTGAGTTAATAATTTAGCACGAGTATGGCTATTACCCAACATCAGCTCACATTGTCTTTTATCAAAGGCGAGTCCAGGAATCGTCAATTCAATGTGATACAATAATTAAGAGTTTTTTTACCGTATTCATCGGATCTTGCTCTTCCAACAAACTCCGCGTGACAAGTGGATGACATTAGAACAGCACGAGAGGGAATAGAAATCAAACTCCTCCGTATGATTTCTGAATATTTCTCGCGGTACTTTGATGTTATGTGCGTTTCGGTTCTTGCATTGCTGCGTGAAGTTGAGCACACCTAAAAACTCGAGACAGCTACCTGTATGAACTTCCGGCAGAGAACGTCCCTGCCTTTGCCTCATCCATTGTTTTTATATGGGAAGAATGTTTTATTTTCAGCGTGAGAAATACAAGGTGTGGCGTGTGAAGGCTGAAATGCGTGAGACTTGAGAGCCCTGTTTGCATCTAACGTTCTAGAGATGTTAATACAGACAGACAGCAATAAACAAAAGCTGTGCATGCTCTCCTCACGTTGTTCTTGTAAAATCATAATAATATAACAAGCATACCGCTTCGATTCAATGCCGGCTCGAGGGGGATCCTCCCTGTACTGCGCACCGTGTCGTGCACGTGTGGGCGCTGCTAGCGCTGTGAGCCTTCCCTAAAGAGATTGTCCAATAAAAGGTCAATACGTCATCATGTGACTTATTTTATTTGCGGCTAAATTATTTATTATTAATTTTACTAATAGTTAGATTGGGCAGGCCTTCACAAAAGGGCATTTAATTACAAAAAAATGCCTTGACAAAAAGGGCACTTTGGTCATCCAGGGGTAAAGGGGCAGGTGCTTGGGCACCCGCCGCCCCCCCCTCTGCACGTGCCTGGTCTATATACTACTAACATGTATATATTGTACATTTTCTGCTCTGCAACAATGCAACAATATTTTCTTTTATAATATTAATATAATAAAATATGAAAAATATTATTATATTAAAATATTAATATTATAATATTAATATAATAAAAATATTTTTTTCAAAAGTGCTTTAGAAATACATTTGAATTAAAGTGATTCTAACAGATTCTTTGTCATAAAGTAAATGATTCTCCGCCTCTCTGCTGCCCTCTTGTTACTCTTAACTAGGTTAAGAGCAGTGATGGGAATAACGGCGTTATAAGTAATTGGCGTTAGTAACTGTGTTATTTTTTTCAGTAACGAGTAATCAAATAAATTACTGTTTCCCCCGTTATAACGCCGTTATCGTTACTGACATTAAAATGCTGCGCATTACTAAAATTGATCTTACTGTAGTGATTTTCAGCCGCGTATGCTCACTCTCTCAGCCAAACACTGTTTTTCTTGTGTGTGTTGTGAGAAACATAACGGATGATGATTGGCTTAATTTCCATCGGTAGCCAACCAGAGGCAGAGTTCACAAAAAGGCCCGCCCACACGCGCAGTCCAAGTCCGAGGAGCGAGCAGCAGTGTTAAAAAGTCTGAGCAACTTGGTCGGTTTGTTGCTAGATTTAGCAACTTTCTATCACTTTAGCGACTTTATAGGACAAATCTAGCTATCTTTTCTGGCGTGGTTGGAGACTTTTGTAGACTGACATGAAAATACGCGTCGTTTTCTCTTCTCAACGAGCAGCGGTGCTGCTGCTGACTGTGCCCCATCTTAAAGCACTGACATGTAGCCCGATCATCGTCATCAATCACTCCGAAAACACCGGCGACAGGGCGATGGCAAGTACAACCTATGAGTACAACAAGCTCAAAGGTAGCGGTCGCAAACACGTGTGCTTTTAACAAGTATAAAGCACTACTTTTCCATTGTTGAGGTGAAAGGCAAGAATGTTTGTGTAATGTGCAACTTATGCCCATGAAGAAAAGGTCTCTCCACGCTTGTGGCAAGTAATTCTGATCTAATAAAGCACATCACATCGTCACATGCTGCCACAAAATTAGTGATTTCTCTTTAGTATCCATTTTAGTCATTTAACATATTTAATTTTGTAAGGGGCATTCAAGTTATTTGAAATATTAATTTTTTTTAAGTAACGCAGTAATTACTTTTCCTGGTAATTAATTACTTTTATAATAATGTAACGCAGTTACTAACTCAGTTACTATTTGTGAGAAGTAATAAGTAACTATAACTAATTACTATTTTAAAGTAACGTTCCCAACACTGGTTAAGAGACCTCTCCAGCTCTCTTAATTAATTTAGGCGCTGAGACCTAAGCCGTTTCTCAATGTCAAGGATTCTTCCTTGGCAGGACTTGTCCTTAAAATTCACTTCCTTCAGAGGCTAGGCGAGGCTCCTTTTAAGCATTCGGAGAACACGTTAAATGGAACAGGCTAGCAAGTAAACGTCATTACGTCATTGCGTGATTGAAAGGTGTGCTTTCGGTGCTGCGCGCATAGGATTGTGGGTGATTTCAGCGCGTGAAGAGCGCGAAGGATACAAATTTGCATCCTTTCCTGTATATGGGATATTTCTCAAACGAAGGACTCAGTCCTTGGCTGAAATTTCAAGGATCCTCGACATTGGAACAGTCCTTCGACGGACGTCGATGACGTAGCATCCTTGAAATTCTAGCTTCCGAGGATCCTTCCTTGACATTGAGAAACGGCTCTAGTCTTAACATTTAGGAGGCTTTATAAATCAAACTTATTCTTAAGTCTAGGAATAAGAGTAAAATGATGTCATTCTTAGAATTTTGACACACTTCAGACTAAAATTTTACTCTGAGCGGCTTTATACATACGGGCCCTGGGCCCGTATGTATAAAACATCTCAGAAATCCTCTTAAGAATAGTCTTAAGCTATGACTTAAGTGTCAAAAAATTCTTAGTAAGGAGAAGGACCAGTTTGAGAATAGAAGACGTTTATAAAGAAGCTGAAAGCAACTTTCAGTAAAGTGTAAGACTCATTCTTAAGTGCTGACTTAAGTGCCGCAAACTGAGGACTACAATGATTTCAACCTAAATGGCCGCCCTTAACCTCTGAATCAGCCAATAGAAAGCCGGCAATATTATACAGTCACAGCAGCATGTGACACCATACATTTATGAATCATGAAGACATTCTAATTATATTAGTATTTAGATATTTTAATTTAAATTTGCTTCAATAAATGTTTAACAATATTACAAATAACCATTTTGCAAGTTTTTAACATTAATGAAATAGACAAACATAATGTTATTTAAAAATTTAAGATGATTAATCACATTATTTTAACTTCACTCACAAGCTGTTTATAAAGAAAAGACTAAAGTTTGCAAACACTTGGATAAAAAATACTTTGATGATCAAGGCTGAACAAGATGATCAAGTTAAGTTGGATTCCTCCACTTAAACACAATTGTAATATTTGCCATCTTTGTCAATTTCACCTTTGGCTTGCTCACTGCTAACATTGCTGACAATATGTTTTGGGTCAGGGTTTTATACTCTATTATCACTTTACATGTAATGATGTCACTGCAATCTTGTACTTCACATTTTTTATTGTAGATTTTATTGACATTTTATGGTATTTTATTTACCTATCATAAACTGTAAAATGTAAAAGCGGCTCTACTTAAAAAACTTACTTCAATTGTTAACACCTAATATTTAAACATTTTTAACTTTAATTATTTTACTTAAACTGAGAAATTTAAGTTGAAAAAACATTACATTTTAGGCATTATCAATGATTTGATCCAACTTTAACTTTTTACAGTCTATATTATTCAAATTTATATACATTACACCATTGCTGTCTTGATAATCCCATAAAAATTATTGGTACTGTGCAAGCACTTGAATGTGTTTTTTTACGAATATACATCTTATACTGTATATTATATTGTGTAATATAATATACATTGTATAAAAACCCTATACTCTTTATATTTCATAATGTTATATTAATTCCTGTCTACTGTCTATATACTACTAACATGTATTTATTGTACATTTTCTGCTCTGCAACAATGCAACAATAATTGTTTTCAAAAGTGCTATAGAAATACATTTGAATTAAAGTCATTCTAACACATTCTTTGTTGTAAAGTGAATGATCCTCCGCCTCTCTGCTGCCCTCTTGTTACTCTTAACTAGGTTAAGAGACCTCTCCAGCTCTCTTAAATAATTTAGGAGCTGAGACCTAGTCTTAACACTTAGGAGGCTTTATAAATCAAACGTTTTCTTAAGTCTAGGAATAAGAGTAAAATTACATCATTCTTAGAATTTTGACACACTTAAGACTAAAATTTTGCTCTGAGCGGCTTTATACATACGGGCCCTGATCTACAAGGATACAAGTACAAGGATTTCTTAAAACTACATTTACACACAGCCAGATATACTCAATAATTTTCCTATTGCTGCTCCCGCAGAAATTCAATTTTTCCACCGCCGCAGTGATGTTTCCTATGCTCCAACGGAGGGTCAGTTTATCCCACTGCTGGGGTGGTGATCCTTGCTCTTACCGCTTCCACATCAAAAAAGCGCACCAAACCCTTATCAGCTAAACCAACTCTAACGCGTTTGATTGCCGGCGGGGCTTACCCATACGATCGCAGGGAATATTGAACTCCCGTAGAGCCCTCCCAATCGGTAATAACTTCTTCAAGTCTACATCAACAGGGGCATACCCGTCCGAGTATTGAACTCCCGTCAGATGCTGCAAAAGTCCTCCCAATCTAAAATAACCAAACATCCACCTTGTTGTCAGCGGGGGCTTACCCGTCCAATCACAGCGTTTATTGAACTCCCGTTTTAGGCCTCGTCATCAGCGAGGGCTTACCCGTCCGATTGCAGCGAGTATTGAACTCCCGTTGGACGCCGCAAAGCCCTCCAAATCTAAAATAACAAAATGTACACCTCATCGTCAGCGGGGGCATACCCGTCCGATCACAGTGAGTACTGAAGTCCCGTCAGACACCGCTAAGTCCTCCAAATCTAAAATAACCAAACATCCACCTCGTTGTCAGCGAGGGCTTACCCGTCCGATCACAGTGAGTATTGAACTCCCGTTGGATGCCACAATGCCTTTCCATTACAAATCGTCCCCCTCATCGCCAAGCGGGGTCTCACCCGTAGGATGCCGCAAAGCCCTCCTGGGCCCGTATGTATAAAACATCTCAGAAATGCTCTTAAGAATAGTCTTAAGCTATGACTTAAGTGTCAAAAAATTCTTAGTAAGGAGTAGGACCAGTCTGAGAATAGGAGACATTTATAAAGAGGCTGAAAGCAACTTTCAATAAAGTGTAAGACTCATTCTTAAGTGCTGACTTAAGTGCCGCAAACTGAGGACTACAATGATTTCAACATAAAATGGCCGCCCTTAACCTCTGAATCAGCCAATAGAAAGCCAGCAATGTTATACAGTCACAGCAGCATGTGACACCATACATTTATGAATCGTGAAGACATTCAAATTATATTGGTATTTAAATATTTAAATTTAACTTGCTTCAAGAAATGTTTAACAACATTACAAATAAGTACATACATTTATTTTACACGATTTTGCACCATCTTGATTAAGTTTTTAACATGTTAATGAAAAAGACAAACGTAGTGCTATTTATAAAAATAAGATGATGAGTCACATCATTTTGATTTTACTCACAAGCTGTTTATAAGAAAATACTAAAGTTTGCAAACACTTAGATAAAAAATACTTTGATGATCAAGCCTGAACAAGATGATCAAGTTAGGTTGGATTTCTCCACTTAAACACCATTGAAATTTTTCCATCTTTGTCACTTTCACATTTTGCTTGCTTATTGCTAACATTATGTTTTGGGTCAGGGTTTTATACTCTATTTATATCACTTTACATGTAATGATGTCACTGCAACTTTGTAGATACTTTGCAATTTTTGAGGTTAAAAATGCTATTGTAGATTTTATTTACATTTTATGGTATTTTATTTACCTGTCATAAACTGTAAAACCAAAAGCGGCTCTACTTAAAAAAAACTTACTTCAATAAGTAACACCTATATTTAAACATTTTTTACTTTAATTATTTCACTTAAACTCAGAAAATTTAAATTGAAAAAACATTACATTTTTAGGCGATATCATTAATTTGAACCAACTTTAACTTTTTACAGTGTATATTATGCAAATGTAAGGCTTCACAACTCTGCCTCGTCTGGTAGTGTACTGTCCCAATGACAGCGTCTGCTTAGCAGATCCGAGTTCTGCAGGTGATGCTTGGGATGAGCCAGGTTGTTTCACAGTCTTTGGCTCCTCAACACTCACTGTCTCAGACATCTCTGCCCACTGATCATCATTAAGCCTGTGACAAGACTCATTGGCAGCTGCTGTGCTCTTGCGAAGATGCTGAATGTTGCGACGGTACTCTCTATTCCCACAGTCAACAACATAAGATCTTGGGGCACAATGTGATCTCACAACCACTCCAGGAGACCATTTGGGACTGCCAGGATGTGGTTGCATCCTTACTTCATCTCCAGGCTTCAGCGCAGGACAAGGACCGCTTGCCCTCTTGCGATCAAAGTAAAACTTCTGACTAACTTGACACATGCTAACTTGACACATGCATGGACTATTGAGAGCATCTCTTTCTCAATTTGCGCATAGCGCATTTCTGTATCTGTCAGTGACCTGGATGAGAAAGCAACTGGATGACTGTCCTGTAATAAGACAGCACCGAGGCCGTTGCTGCTGGCATCACAGAAGATCTCGACCGGCTTGGACGGATCAAAAAACTGCAGCACTGGGTACTTTGTGCACAAGTCCTTAAGTTTGTCAAAGGCTTGTTGTTGCGCTGGTTGCCATGCAAATTCAACATCAGCTTTCAGGAGCTGTCTTATAGGTGCGTTGACTTTACTGAGGTTTGGCAGAAACTTTGACAGATATGTGACGAAACCAAGAAAACGACCAACACCGTCCTTGTCTGTTGGCGTTTGCATGGATTTGACAGCCTCTATTTTAGCTGGGTCTGCTTTCAGACCATCTGATGTTATCAGGTGTCCTAGGTAGGGCACAGAAGATTGCTTTAATGTGGCATTTGTCGAAATTGAGGCTCAGATTGTAGCTTGTTGCTCTCTGAATTACTTTGCGGAGTATCTCATCATGTTCCTTTACTGAGGGTGCTGCAATGAGAATGTCTTCCATGACACTTATCGCTACGCTGATGCCTTCAAGCATCTCATCCATTATACACTGAAAGATTTCCGGTGAGCATTTTAGACCAAAAGGAAGCATAAGCCACCTAAATCTGCCAATGGGCATATTAAAAGTTGTCAAAAATTATGATGTTTCATTAAGTTCTATTTGCAGGAAGCCAGGTTTTGCATCCAAGACTGAGAAGACCTTAGTACCAGGCATTGTGGAGACAACCTCTTCGATGGTGCGCATTGGGTAATGTTCCCTTTTTATGACTTTATTCAAGTCGCTCGGGTCAATGCAGATCCTTACCTTGCCATTGCGGACAGCTGCTACCATCGAACTCACCCACTCTGTCGGTTGGCTGACTTTTGTGATGTATCCATCTTTAATCATCTCATGTAATTTCTCTATTATTTTCTTTTTCAGTGCAGCTGGTTGACGGCGGACAGGATGGACTACACCTTTTGCTTCCGGGTCGATTTTAATTGTGTATTTGCCTGGTAAGGTTCCAGTAATGTGAATCAGCTATGGGTAACCATTTAGTCCTGCTGGCACATTTTGTTCGTTTGTCAGGTGACCAGAATGTGTCTTATTTTCTTTCTTTGTAGGCTGCAATGCATCAAGCCGCATAACTAAGCCTAAGGCTTCAGATGTTGCACCACTGAGCACATTTTCTTGAGAAATGTCCACAATCTCAAATTCTGTTACCATCTTAGCTCCTTGTATTTAGTCAGAAGATCAACCGCAGCTACAGGCTTTAGCTTGTGGTTTGAGTAGGACTTCAGCACTCGATTAGAGCATTTAAGCTCACCATCATGAAGAAGTGCTTGATAACTACTTAATGTCAATGTGTTACATTTTACACCTGTATCTATTCTAAATGGGACCTTCTGACACAGGATTTCAATGTCTGCTGTCCATTTATCATCACTTTGTTCAGTTGTTTGTGTGACATTTATGTTCAGCATTTCCTCATCCTGTGTTTCAGATTGCAACTGCACACTGTCTGTGTTGACTAATCTTTTGCGGCATACTGCCACCCAGTGGTTTGGCTTGTGACGGTGTGAGCATACTGAGCCTTTTGCTGGACATTTCCCCTGATTCCATTTATGTTGTGGGTCCTTACCGCAACTTGGACAGGTTTTTGGTCGATTTTCATGCCTTTCTTTCTGCACAAATTTAGTCTGTTTTTTCTGATAAGCTTTCTTGTTTGCAGTTTGGTATTTTGTTTTTACGTGTACTGCTTGCACTTGAGACTCTTCCTCTCTGACTATTTTAATTTGCTTCTGCGACAGTTCAAACTTCTGGGCGATTTCAATTGCTTTGGGTAGTGTTAAATCTTCCCCTTTGTCTAACAGTCTCTCCTGGTTCCTTTTTTCTCTTACACCCGCTATTATCGCGTCGATCAGCATATCATCTGAATCTGCATACTCGCAATCCATTAAAAGGAGTCTCAAATCCTTCACAAAATGATCGAAACCTTCCGTGACTACTTGTTTTCTTTGCTTAAAGTGGTGTCTGGCTATTCTTTTATTTTTCCTTGGCCTTATATAGTTGGCAAACTTATCTAGGACTTTAGACGGGTCATCTTCCTCACCTTCACCCCACTGCAACATCTTATATATCTCTCTGCCCTGCTCACCGATCCACGTGCCCAGCCAACCTGCACGCTGTTTCGCTGTTTTCTCAGATAGCAGACCGTCAAAGACGAATTGGACGTGGCTTCGAAATCTTTTAAACTCTTGATACAAATCTGGAGCATCCCAGTCGATTTTAGGGTAATCAAACTGTGATGAAGCCATACTTTGCTTATTATCTGTTCCTGACAGACTTCTGACACCATGTAAAATAATGAGACTGACACAGGGCTTCAGTAACGAGAGATACTGAGTTTACTTAGAACTGCAGTGCACAATATACAAGGTAGGAGGAGTCACAGCATCAGCTACGGAGGCCGGTGCATCACTTAAGCATTGTCAACATGACAATACATTACAGTGATCAGCATCAGAATAATTGACCAGTCAATCTTTGACACTTCCCCTGTAGATCCCGCAAGTACAGTAAGAGAAAAATTAAGTTGGTCCAGGCCCAGATAATCAGGATCACTGCTACAATTCCTGGGAGCCTGCTGACTAATTTGCCCTGCTGTCAGTCAGCCGTTTTATTGCTTTTATGAACCAAGGTCAAATATTACGAATTCGGCATTCAAAAATCATCAATCAGTTTCACTTCACTGCACGCACGAGCAGAGCATTCCAGTCGCCCACGCACCATGTTCTTGCGCAGCGCGTAAAGTGTGAATAGATGAATGGATAATTTGACAGGATTAATTTTTCGGCACTACACCATG
Organism: Paramisgurnus dabryanus; assembly: GCF_030506205.2. Lineage (NCBI taxonomy): Eukaryota > Metazoa > Chordata > Actinopteri > Cypriniformes > Cobitidae > Paramisgurnus > Paramisgurnus dabryanus. Next base: position 49,004,843 of record NC_133342.1, read on the forward strand.
ATGCGCTTTTCCCGTGTTTGATATACACATGATATAAAAAACACGAATTGGGAACTCGCTTAGAGAGACCAATCTGCTTCGAATACTACTAAAACGCCAATGAACTTGGCATTGAGATATTTGCATAATGCTGGCGCCGCCCCGCCAGGTGCGTATATAAGCCACAGGTGCAAATGTAGAAATCAGCTTCTTTTTCGCTGAGAAAGCCGGAAAGTGTGACCGGCCGATAAACAGCAGGGAGCAGCCCTGTGGCGACGGGACGTGACGTCTCCGTTCCCTCCTTCAGGGAACGAGGGTTACATACGTAACCGAGACGTTCCCTTTCAGTCGGTCACTACGACGTCACGTCGTGACCGACGAATTGGGAATCCCTACCAAAACGCCACTGAGGGCTGACCTCTTCCAGTGTCTGCGTAAAGCCCTCCGGTTCCACTTAAGGATAAGGAGAATTAGGTTTTAAGGCAGAAGGCCGGGCACTAGATGTTCCTTTAACCCCACAGTAGTGCCAGCGACTGGGAAGCGCCCTATCGGAGCGGTATAGGGACGCTGCGGAAGCCACCGCCCCGTTAAGGGCTATTGGTGGGCGAAAGTCAACCGTAGTTGAGGTATAAAGACAGCCGTGGCTGTGTAAGCAAAGCAGTGCTCTGCTGAGGGAAACGTGGGCTAGTAGGATTAACCCCACGGAAAAATACTCACGAAGGAACCCGGTGGGACGCAATGTGGATGCCCGAGCCAAACACATAGGTTCGCGAGGATGCAGCTAGTGAGAGGCTGGCAGCGGATGCTCCGCAACATCAGGCTGCCAAGGCAGCGGAGGAAGACAAAACAAAGTATTACGCATTTTTGTCCTGAAGGCCTTCCATACTGACAGTTATTGTGTAGCGTCAGTCGGAGGCTGCAAGCCGACCTGCGAGCCTGTTCTTTGTGCTTCCCCTAACGAGGAAAGAACACGAGAGGAGACAGGCTCGACACGAACACTGTAAAATCTAGTGAACGTATTAGGTGTCGCCCAACCAGCAGCTCTGCAGATGTCTGTTAGCGAGGAACCACGAGCGAGTGCCCAAGATGAGGCAACACTCCGTGTGGAGTGCGCTCTCAGATTAAATGGACAAGGAATGCCCTGCAGATTATAAGCAAGGGCGATAGTATCAACTATCCAATGAGACATCCCCTGCTTAGTGACAGCTTTCCCTCTCTGCTGACCACCATAACAAACAAAGAGCTGATCTGAGGTCCTAAGGCTTTGTGTGCGATCCACGTAGATGCGTAGCGCTCGTACGGGGCATAATAAAGCCATGGTCGGGTCTGCCGCCTCCGCGGGCAAAGCTTGCAAGCTCACCACTTGATCTCTGAAGGGAGTGGTGGGAACTTTGGGCACGTAGCCTGGTCTGGGTCTCAATGTAACACTCGAGACAGCAGGGCCAAACTGAAGGCACGAATCGTCGATAGAGAATGCATGAAGGTCACCTACCCTCTTAACAGAGGCCAATGCGAGTAGGGTCAGAGTTTTCATTGATAAAAACTTCAGACTTGCAGACTGCAAAGGCTCGAATGGGTTCTCCCGCAGTGCTTTCAGCACCATGGACAGGTCCCAAGGAGGAATAGAGGGAGGGCGTGAGGGGTTTAGCCTACGAGCGCCTCTTAAAAACCTAATAACTAAGTCGTGCTGGCCGACTGATCTGCCATTAATAAGTGAGTGATGAGCAGAAATAGCAGCGATATCAACTTTAATGGTGGAGGGTGACAGCCTACCATCTAACCGGCGTTGAAGGTATGAAAGCACAATATTAATGGGGCATTCTCGGGGTCCTCGCGTTGCGAAGAGCACCAATCGACGAAAAGGTTCCATTTAAGCGCGTAAGCCCGTCTTGTGGACGGAGCTCGAGCCGCGGCGATGGTGTTAGATATCGCTTGCGATAAATCACCTAAACCTTGTGCGCGCTCAACGACCATACGTGGAGATCCCACAGGTCGGGGCGCGGGTGCCATAATGTGCCCCCTCCTTGAGAAAGAAGGTCCTTCCTCAGGGGAATCCGCCAGGGAGGGGCTGTCGCGAGGAGCATTAGTTCTGGAAACCAATTCCTGGTCGTCCAGTAAGGAGCGACCAGTAGAAGGCTCTCCTCGTCCTGCCTGACTTTGCACAGCGTCTGTGCGATTAAACTCACTGGTGGAAACGCGTATTTGCGCATCCCCCGCGGCCAGCTGTGTGTCAGCGCATCCACGCCGAGGCTGCCCTCGGTTAGTGAATAAAACAGGCGACAGTGGGTATCGTCCGGGGACGCAAATAGATCTATCTGCGCACGACCAAACTTCCTCCAAATTAGCTGTACCGTCTGGGGGTGGAGTCGCCATTCTCCGGGGCGCGCAGCTCGGGAAAGCACGTCTGCCGCTGTATGGAGTGAACCCGGAATGTGAATGGCACGAAGGGACCTCAGATGCTTTTGACTCCAAAGGAGGAGATGACGGGCGAGATGTGACATGTGACGAGAGCGCAAACCGCCTTGACGGTTGATATACGCAACGGTCGCAGTGTTGTCGGTGCGTACTAGTACATCCTTCCCTCGCAGCTCCGTAGCAAAGCGTACGAGTCCCAGATATACAGCCCACAACTCGCGGCAATTGATATGCCAGTGCAGCTGGGGTGCTGTCCACACCCCCGAAGCTGCAAGCCCGTTGTACGTGGCTCCCCACCCCGTGTTGGATGCATCTGTGTGTACAACAGCATGCCAATAAATCTGTCTCATGGAAACCCCTGCTCTCAGAAACGCAGGGTCTAACCACGGGGTGAATGTTAGACGACACGCAGGTGTAATGGTTACACGGTGAATGCCGGCGCGCCACGCTCTCCTCGGGACTCGATCGTGAAGCCAACGCTGAAGCGGTCTCATATGGAGCAGCCCGAGCGGTGTCACGGCCGCGGCTGCTGCCATATTTCCCAGGAGCTTCTGAAATTGTTTCAGAGGGACCGCGTTCTTCCCTCGGAAAGAACCAAGGCAAGTCAGAATTGATTGGACGCGCGCTTTTGTTAAACGTGCCGATAAATCGATCGAGTCCAGTTCCATCCCGAGAAAAGAGATCCTCTGCGTGGGACAAAGTTTGCTCTTTTCCCAGTTGACCCGAAGACCCAGACGGGCGAGATGCCGAAGCGTTAAGTCTCTGTGCTCGCAAAGCGTCCGCTTATAATGCGCTATTATAAGCCAATCGTCGAGGTAAGCCAAAATGCGAACACCGCTCTCTCTCAGGGGCTTTAACGCCGCTTCCACTACTTTCGTAAATACACAGGGAGAGAGAGACAGCCCGAACGGTAGTACTTTGTATTGGTATGCCCGCCCCTCGAACGCAAAGCGCAGAAACGGTCTGTGGCGAGGGAGAATGGACACATGAAAGTACGCGTCTTTCAGATCTATTGCTGCAAACCAATCCTGGGGCCGTATTGACTGAAATATCAGTTTCGGCGTTATCATTCTGAAGGATCGTCTTTGGAGAGATCGGTTCAGAACGCGCAAATCCAAGATCGGCCGTAACCCACCGCCCTTCTTTGGAACTAAGAAATACGGGCTGTAAAACCCTGAGCTCATCTCGGTTGGAGGGACCGGTTCGATCGCGTCCTTCGCCAGGAGGACATCGAGTTCTGCACGCAGTACATGTGCATCGGACGCTTTCACTGTAGTGAAACGAATGCCCGAGAATTTGGGTGTGTGCCGGTTGAATTGAATTTCGTAACCGAGGCGGATCGTGCGTAATACCCATCGGGACGGGCTGGTAAGCTGAAGCCAAGCTTCCAGAGACCGTGCGAGGGGAATTAACGGCACAACCGGAGAGCTCGCGGTGGGGCAGACGAGCGGAACAGGTGAGACTGCCGGTGCGCGCGCCGTAAGAGCGCACGCAGCTACAGTGTGTGTGCGTGTTGTGACACTGACCTGAGACCGCTGAGGGAGCTGGTGGTCCGGTCTCCGCAGTGGAGAGCTCGGACTCCTCAGAACCCCCGCTGGCGATGGAGGAGAGGGAGGATGAGCAGATGAATGCCCGCTCACGGCTCTCTCGATCCTCTGAAGACCTGGAGAAGGAATAGGAATGCACTCTTTTTGTGGTTTTGTGGGTGCCGGCTGAGAAGCCGGCGCGGACACAGCTGCATCGCGACGCCCCGCTCCACAGGGGGGATCCCCGTATAACCCTTAGCGGCTCCGTTGGTGAGGGAGGTGAGGGGGGAGGGCTGAATCGGCCGTAACCGGGTAGAATACGGCGACTTCCAAGTCCGTGACAGCTCCTCGTGCACCTCGGGGAAGAAAGGTACTGGTGGAGAGGGCTGTGAAGCCCGGGCAGCTCCGAAGAACCAATCATCCAGGCGGGACGGTTCGGGCTGAGGGGGGTTAACCCACTCCAACCCTACGGTCTCCGCCGCTCGAGAGAGCACAGCCACCATCTCCGGGTCAAACTCCGGCGTCACGACCCGACCAGAGGGAGGAAGAACGTCGGAGTCAGCTTCGGAAAGAGGGGCTCCACCCTCGGGTGTTGCGGTCGAAGCGGGTCCAGAGGGAGGCGCAACGGATTCTACAGCGCTCGTAGAACACGAGGCTGCAGTCTCCATAGGCACCTCTACCGGCTGAGGACGGGAAGGCTGAGAGCCGGAGGACGAATCCCCCGACCGGCTCAGCACAGTTAGACGCAGATTGTCCTTAGAGAGCTTCGCGGCCGCTCCGTGGCGGCGGTCAGAACTCACCGGACGCGGACGCCGTTCCCGTAGAAACGACAACCGCCTGCGTAAATCCAGCAGGGACATCTCCTCGCAATGAGAACATGCACCCCCAACGAACGCAGCCTCCGCATGCTCGATGCCCAAGCAAGAAAGACAGCGCTCGTGACCGTCCTTTGGACCCATGTACTTGCCGCATCCAAGAACACACGGACGAAAAGCCATCCTGAAAAGGACGCTGATCTCCGGATATACGAGAGAGTGGCTGCCTTTAACAAGGCACAAAGCTCTCCGTATCACTCTTTTAGGGAAATTCACTCTTAGATGCTCAGTTGATGATGCGCACAGGGATCAGCAACGCACTCACTAATAACTCAAAACAAAAAAGATGCAGAGTAGTGGAAAACTGCGGCGTCCGCTGTGGTACTGCTTGTCCAACCAACTTCAGCAATCGTTTCCCACCAGAGCAGAGAGTAGCTTCTCAGTAGCAGATACTGCCGGCTTTCGAAGCAATAAAAAGCTGATTTCTACATTTGCACCTGTGGCTTATATACGCACCTGGCGGGGCGGCGCCAGCATTGTGCAAATATCTCAATGCCAAGTTCATTGGCGTTTTAGTAGTATTCGAAGCAGATTGGTCTCTCTAAGCGAGTTCCCAATTCGTCGGTCACGACGTGACGTCGTAGTGACCGACTGAAAGGGAACAATAGGCTACATATCTGATCTAATGTAAATTATTTAGGAAGTCTTACTATAATGAGACTTACTAAAACCTACCAATTATACATAATTTAAAAATTGTTATATATAATAAAAACACTTGATTTTATATTTTTCATTGCATTTACTACAATGCTATGAGACACTTAGTCATTATTATGAGAAAGTATCTAATAAATATGAAATATAAAGTCATTATTATGATAAAGTTTCACATTGCAATAAAATACTGACTGTTTGTTAAGAATGTTAAGAACTTTGTCAATCAATGTTTCCCCTCATTTTGCCACACGGAAAGTGGAAACTTTAAATATTATGAGTTTTCTTGGCATTTGAAAACTGGATCCATGAATTTTATGTAATTCAATTATATATAGGCTAAATGAAACGCCTCAAGTTGAAGGCCCTTTGATAGGTAGATCTTTCCATTCATCAAGGCCGAGGTTGGGGATCTTGGGCGTAAAAAGGTTGGTGACCACTGGTATAGAGGGTATGCAACGATGTCACTTTTTCACGTGACCACACCGGAGCTTGCCCTGTTGAGTGGCAAAACATTCAACAAAATGGCTGGTTTTCATAGCGGCTGCTGCGAAAAACGCCAGTAAAACAGACAATTGTCATCTTAAATTGAATTTAGTCGGCCTTAACAGTGACACTAACAACTTGCCAAACAACCAGTAGTCTGTGGACATAGACATATGGCCAGACATTGCTGTTCCTGACATATGTTTTATTGCTTAACACTATTAAACCATCCCACCTTTGTAGAACACAAGGCTCATCATAATGGATGTTTTTTAATGAAGGCTCACTGACAAAACTTTGCAATTACACAGAATAAGAGTATTCATTGGTGTATTTTTATAGGATTTTTTATCCCAAAATTGTAAATACCTGACATATGGCTACTGCTTACTGATTTACTTCTCCTTTGAGTGTTTTTGAAGTCTGGAAAATTTTGTTGAATCTGTTGGGACAGTCGATCGCACAACTACTTTTCCTATTTTAGACGCATTTTTCACGCTATGCTAATGCTGTCACTCAGACATTTTGTCACTCAGTGGGCGTAACCGCAGTCACTTTCGGCGAAGCTGACGTCACCCTCTATAGCTCAAACAAATGGTTTGCTGGTTTGTGGAGTTTGTATATGGAATACTTTCCAGTTACGTTCAAGGGATTTTGGATTCTCATTGGATTATACACTGGAGAACACATTTTGACTTTTAACACACTTGGACTTTTAGATTTGTTTTTTGTATTCTTTACTTTTAACAGTTTTAGTATGTGGTTTTAAGTTCAATGTGATTATTGTAAAGACACTTATTTAATTGATTTCACTTTTTTGTCATTCTTTTAACATCATTTTAATCCAACTAGATACAGTCAAATAAGCATAAATAAACATTTTGCAGGCTACCCCTGGCCTGGGAATGTCACATGATTTCACATTAACATGACTGCTGTTCCTGGACCAATAAATGGAATAAATGAAATTAAAAGGTAAATAAATTCTTACTACTAACTGTATTCTATTAAACTAGATGAAAAACTGTAAATGACAATGGCAGAGGTCCCAAACCCAGTCCTAGTGAAGATTACATGATTCGTCAAATATGGTAGCCCATATTTAAAATGTGAGCTCTTCATTTAATCCATCCCAATGGGCACACATACAAACACACCTATGGGCAGTGGGCAGATATCACTGCAGCATTTGGGGCCTGTTTCTTGTACGTGGATTACTTAGTTAGCTGGATTGTTTGGTTCTTTGAAGCTCATTCTAGAGTTGCTGTTATAGCAACAGGTCCACAAGATTAAACCTGCTCATGAGCTGGCTTATTTTATGTAAACTAGATTAGATTGCACCTTTTTAAGCGGAGATGGTACAAAAAGTCTATCACAGCCACCTCTTCTTGCTACAGTATGAGTGCAATCTGTGTAAGATGCACGGTTAATATAAAGAGCTTTTCAAATTCAACACGTAATTAGAGTGAGTAGGGCATAGGGATGGGCACTTCAGATTAAAATCTGCCCAAAGATTTTGAAAGAAAATGTGTCATCAGTCTACAACAGTATTGTGCATCTGACTGACAAATAAACTATCTGCTCTTTTAATTTACTATGTGAAATAAAAAAAAGAATAATTTAACAATTTTAAAAATGTTGTTAGTTGCGCATTGACAACCGTCACCCATGAGCAACAAAATGAAATAAATATATCTTCATATGATTTATTACGCCAATTTTTTATTTTATACTCAAACTCATACATGGCAGGTGTAGTAAATATTTAACTGTTTCTTCTTCCTTTATGCCAGTCCAGCATCTACAGCTATATTCATGGCAAGAACCAGTTTATCCATACACAAGTTTTATTCAGACAGGTTGATCCATACACAGGTTGGGGAAGGGACAATTTGGCATCTCCAATTTGCCTAACTTGCATGTTTAAGAGCTGTGGGAGAAAACCAGAGTGCCCACGCTGACACACAGAGAACATGCAAACTCCGCACAGAAAGGCCACCTGCCCTAGCCAGGGCTCGAACCGGGGACCTTCTTGCTGTGAGGCAACAGTGCTACCCACTGAGCGACTGTGCCACCCCATTTAACTGTTTAAATCATGTTTTATGCGTGCTCCTACGACATTGTTATCTATCTGCCGGCTATCGAAATGGAAGTCTGGCACAAAAAATACGGAAATACGTCACATTTCTCACTTCTGCATTCAAAAATAAGGTGGATAGAACCTACAGTATGTTGTTCCACGCGACACCCGGTGAACATTCTGTGAAGCACAATCCAACTATATACATTTCAAGAAAGGGGACTGCAGGCCTCGTGATGCAGTGTAAAAGAATGTGCATTCATCATGGGCACATAAGTGGCCGATCACACAGGATGCGTTTATGGCAGTGGCAGGTGCCTTTTTTAATGGTTTTCTATGGGCAGTGAGCGTTACGCGCACTGTTTATCTGTGCCAAACACCTTGCATTTTGGCTGTCTTCCCGCGCCATGCGTTTTTGAAGGAAAGCTCTAGGTGGAAAAGCGCAGACCTCATTTGCATTTTTCCATTGTCCAATCAAATGACGGGAGAGGCGGGCCTTCCGTTGTGGTGACAGCAGTGATACTCACAAGTCTCTGAGCTCAAGTCCAAGTGAAGTCTCAAGTCTCTGGGCTAGAGTCCAAGTCAAGTCTCATTGTAATACCCATGTCATACACACTTATGTCCTCATAAACCATATACAAGAACACAATCACAATAACAGCAGTCCCTGACAGGATGAGGACAGAGTAAAGGTATACAGGAGTTAACCTCCCATAACGTTAGCTTGTCGCTAAACCAAGAAGCAAACTAACGCTAACATTAGATGGTCAATGCTGCGCTAACATTAAACATGTTTACTGAACTGTCAGGATGCGTTTTCAGATGCCTGATAAAATTAGATGTGATTGAGCCTGAATCTTTTATCTTGTGTCCGCATATTTTGCATTGAGCGTTACACTACGGTTTTTGAGGCACGGATTGGATCATTTTTCAGATCAGAAAAAAATCTAATAATAAATAAAGAAATTACAACCATTTATAAAAAAGAACAAAGTTGCACCTTAAGTAAGGTCCAAAATTAGCATTAGGTACAGAAATCGAATTAAATGCATAATAACACTGTCTTTATTGTATGAATTAAATATTGTTATCATTTTGTGTGTATGTTCCCTGTCACAAACAGAAAGATTTTATGTTGGCTTAGTTTTTGAAACGCGTCTCTCCGTATATGCACTACTGAGGGCCCTTAAACTTAAAACTACCACAATGCATAAAACGAGGGCTACTTTTTGATATTAATAATTTTTCTTTACTTGTTAATATGTTTTATCATTATTTACAATGTAAACATAAAATAAGCCAACTAAAATATGTAATAAATAAATATAAGTCGCTGTAGTACAGTTTCATAAATAAATGGATGTTAAAAGGGCTGTCGCGACCAAGAATAAAAAGCAACGGAATGTCCATGTTTAATATAAGATATGCATTTATTGTTCTAAATAAATAAAGAATGATTAATTTTGTTTTCATACTATATTTGTATTGCTATGTTTTAATTTACATAGGCCTACTGTGTAAATGCCCTATATTAATATGCAATGCCTTCTGTATGGCATTTATTTTGTGCAGTTACAGGTGCACAAATGATGCTGCGGGCTCACTTTTACTTCAATACGCTGCATTGACCGAGGGTCCGTACATTTGCACTTGTCCGACAATGTGCTTTATATTAAATTAAATGATTTTTGTTCTACTAATTAATATTTGGCTGTAGATGTATTGTCTTAAAGGAATACTTCACCAATTTAGCATTCAGCTTTGTATCAGTAGAAACCTGGCAGTATTTCTGAATGAACGTGTTTCCCTCCCTTATGTCCCCGTGAGAGGAGAGATATCTGTATTCTGGTTGTCCAAAAAAGTCCTCCGATGACGCAAAAACCAGAGGCAAAGACTACAGCCAGTATTAGGAGCTACTTCCGCATGTTTTCTCCCCGCCCATAGGGGTTGGACTGCGAGTCCATTCGGAAAAGCCCGAACCAAAACGAGAGTCAGCTATATTTAATCTTCGCTAAGCTAAGTTAGCCTGGGTCTTGCTTTGTGGAGAAAGCCGAGTAAACAAACCACGACGGCAGAGTGTAGTTTTGAAAACGGATGGCAGAAGGGGATTTTGATGACCTGTTGCTCGAATCTGATGGTCGTGGTACCTGTACAAGCCGCAATACAACAAGGATCAGTTACGGATGATTGAGGAACAAGAGGCTGCCACCGCGGCTGCTGTACCCGAGGTGGGGCCGGTCTGGTGGTTTACGTGCTCTCGCTGTGCGCCTCGCTGTTGCTCGAATCTGATGGTCGTGGTACCTGTACGAGCCGCAATACAACGAGGAACAGTTACGGATGATTGAGGAACAAGAGGCTGCCACCACGGCTGCTGTAGCCGAGGTGGGGCTGGTCTGGTGGTTTACGTGCTCTCGCTGTGCGCCTATGGACACCGAAAGAGAGTCATATTGCTGTCGCGAATTTCAGCGATAGCATTTTCTTCTTGAAGCCCACAGGGAGAAACGGAGGCATGGGTATAAAGTGAGTATTTTGTTTTTCACGTCCCTCAGCTGAGCTATGGTTGTTATATAAATATAACAACCACACCACCAATGTTAGCCTATTGTATGTGAAAATAGCTTGCATTGCTAACGTTGTGCTTTCTGTTTTTCCTTACATCCTCGTCATTTCATGGAATGGGTTTTGCAAGGCGAAAGACTGGGGAAAGGACATCAACTTGTTTTACCTGCCTGTGTTGTTCAGGACATCAGACGTAGATATCCAGCTCCTCACGGACATTATAGCGGCTATAAAGAAACGGATGAAGCTCTGGATCAGCTATGAGTGGGAGTTGTTTATGTTTTTTAATAAAAAGTTAAAACTCACATTTGTTGTGGTTTGTGTTATAGTCCTTATTGTTGCTACATAAGAGTTTATAAAGAAACAGTGACTGCAATTTGAGGAAAGCATTCGTTTTTTAAAGATTAGGTCTAAATTGTGTAACACACATAATATTTGGCTTTATTTTTAACCCAAATGATTTTGTAAAGTAAGTAATGACAGCTAAATCACAGTAACAATAATCATTGTGCCTCCACAAGTCTATAATGTATAACTTTGATGTACAAAAGACAGGGTTAGATGAAGAAATGTATTTTTTATTATTCAAAAAGGAAAAATATTGTGCCACCAGTGGAAAGAACACATTAAAATAAACAAGGACATAATTTACATCTAAAAATGTCATGCACAAAAAAAAAACAAAGCAAAAAAAAAATAATAATTATGTGTGTTTATATACACACAGTGTAATAATATAAATATAAAGAGTGGTGGCAGAGTCTGATTAGACACAGCAATAGAACTCAGGGAAGAGGTGATTGTTATTATTATTATTATTATTAGAAAGTGTCAGTCTCAGAAGTGACTTTTGAAAGAAGTCGTGGCAGCCTCCTTTGATGGTTTAGGCACTGGTGCAATGTTGGGTGGCAGTGGGGAGGTTGGCACGTTGAACACAATGTTGGATTGAGTCTTTTGTCAATGGCCTTCTGGATGAGTTCGTCTACAAACTGTGTGGTATGAAGCTTTTCATCAAGACCCACTGCTTGGATCTCTTGCAGAACATTCGGTTGAACCGTGCTTCTCCTGTAAAGGGTAGAAAATTAGATTAGATTCAACTTTACTGTCATTATGCAGAGTACAAGTACAAAATTTGTGTCCAACCAGAACTGCAAAAAATATAGTGCAGTGTAGACAGTAGTATACTGTTTGTTTACAGAAGGTGGTTAAAGTAATATAAACAAAATATAAATGTTTCAGTTTATTAGCTGTTACCTTGTAAGGGCAGAATAAATATGGATATGTAATATGAAGCTTGTAAGTATGTGCGTTGTAGTAGCAGTAACCTAATAGTAGTACAAATAATATTGATTTATGCAGTGTATAAACAGAATATATTATAAGAAAAACACAATAAATATTCATATTCAGCAAGAACCATATAGATAAGATATGTACAGCTATGGGCAGTGTGGTACCATTGTAGTGCAGGAACTAACATTGGGGAGGTATTTCAAAAGTGCGCTGTGAAAGACTTCCAGCGGCCCTGTGTGCAATTATATAAAGAGAAAGAAAGAAGGGATATAACAAATTAAAACATGATCATTAGGATTTGGAAAAACAATCAAGTGTACAAGCGCAACTTCTCACCAGTATGTTTGAACAGGGCCATCTTTTCCATGTCTCTCAGAAGCCTTTTATCAAGGACCAGCGATGGTCTTGAAATGCCACAGGATCTCCTCCGTCATCATCTGTCCACTCATGCTCATTACACACATGGTGTAGAATGGATTTCCACCAGCATTTCAGTACCTGCATGAAAATATGATTATTATCAAAAAGTCTAGAAAAATAGTTTTTCCTAAAAATGAATCAAATTAGAATCAAATGTCTTACCTCAACGTCCCCCTTACTGGTTGCACAGGAAAACCACATATGATTTAGGACAGACCTATAAAAGATAATATAATTAGTAACTTTTAACCTTGCAAACCAATGTAAAGTCTCCCACATTACAAGCAAACACTGACCTGGTCCATGCAAGGAGGATTTCATTTTTCTTTTTTCCCCTTCTTATGCATCTTCCTCTGGAAACCTGTGAATAAATGCAGAACAATACTTTTGCATTACTTTCACCAAAATAACAGCAGAAGTTTGACTTTGCAGGTAGTTTTTGAATTTCACCACCGGATCAATAAAGTCTGAATATGAATATGCAAAGTAACTAAAGCTATAAAAATGATATGCAATACAGTAATATGCGATGATAAATTGCATATTACTATATTTAACAGTTTTACAGATAAAATGCAATGTTATTTACGTGTAGCAAGCATAAATATTATTTAATTAATCATTTACATCTGGCAAATGTATCTGCAGTTTTCTCAACCATCGAATAACTTTACAGTAACAGGCTTTTGTGCTTACGCAACTCCAGAAGTAGCTCGGTAGCTAACAGTTGTTTTATTTTGAGAACACCCAACTTATGGAGTAGGGGATAGAACTTATGTGTCATTATCTATCTAACGTTACTTTGCTAACAACTGTATCACTATGTAAAGGCTACTGTGTGATCAGAAATGAGTATTAGCAAGAGTCTTACCTCAAACGTAGACGAATGCGTTTGATACCAGATGGCTCCGGCTGTTCATCGTGTCTGTGAAGGTAAACATGAACGGAATTGCAGTGTCTTTTCGCGTGTTTCGCTTCATTCCGAGTACATTGGGTTCGATGTCTTCATGCTTGAAATGGAGACTGCAAACCCTCTGTTTTTTTAATTTTACCGCATCGTTGTCTTCTCGACACTTTGCATGGTTGATAGCCCGCAGCCATTGTTTACACCGCAGCAAACGATGAAAACTTACTGCTTGTCCTTTTCCCGGTTTTGGTTGAACATCCCGGTACAACGCAACTTATCATTTCGATGTGGAAAAGGTAGTATTTATAATAATATATTAACTAAATCAATGCAGACGTGTCTGTAAAAGTTGTATTTAGTCTAGTTGAATCTCCCTCCCTCCTGCCGTCTTGAACCAGTAGGCATGACTAGGGAGTGGCCTCGTAGAGCAGCGAAGCAATGCATTCTGGGACTTGGTGTTTTTCATCCACATAAGCCAAAAAACACATTTTCTGGCTTTTCTCGGCCTAGAGGGCACCAATTTCTAAAATAACTTCACACTTCTACTACATAGGTGACCCAATTTAATAATATATTCAAATTTAAATTGTCTGAAGAAGTCCTTTAATAATGTAATGCATAAACAGAAATACAAAAGAACAGAAATTTCAGGCAGTTTTCTGCACTTAAGCCAATTTCTTTGCCGTATTCTTCTTGTTTTATTTTTTGTACATTCTGCCACAACGAGAAGTAGCCTACTTCATCCTCACAAATGTGAAAATGCTTACGTTGGAATTTGTCAAGTCAAACAGTAAAATCTTGTGGTGTGTGACTGCGTGCAAATTATTTTCGCATAAACTCACTCGTGTCGTGTGCGAGAGCTCACGACGTTCTGACCGTCAGAATTCGCATTGTGTACACCCAGCTTTAGAAACACGTGCAAATGATGAACTTCCCTATTTAAATTGGCATATTAATCCGCGAACCACATGCGAGCCGAACCACGAGTCGTGATCCGGATTAACTTTGATCCGTCACAGCACTACCCAAAGCTTACGATGAATGGCACGGCAACGGCCGACATGTTTGTTCGCTGTCCTTTAATGTGTGACCGCGCGTGCGGAGCAGATATGTAGTACGTCACGTGTTACGTTGTGGGCAGGTTATAGGTAATGGAGGGAGGGGAATAACAGCGAGCTCATCAGACGTTTTCTAAAAATAAACATTGTTCACAAGTCCCACAGCTCGAGTCCGAGTCAAGTCTGAAGTCTTTCGAGGACGAGTCTCAATTCAAGTCTCAAGTCACTATGTCTGCCACTTAAGTCGCACTCGAGTCCAAGTCTCAATCTCGAGTCCCCATCTCTGGGTGACAGAAGTTAATAGTTGCTTAAAACAACCAGAGACTGCACTCACTCACTGCCTCCTGTGTGTTGGTACCAGTAGCATAGCCAGAAAAGAGACTGTGGGTGTGCATCTAAAAATCTGGGTATGTCACATTTATTGTCATATTACTGTGCAAAATTATTAATCATAAGCATATAACCATGCTATAACCATAATGTTATGAGTGAGAAGGCAGATCCAAATGCAACAATTTATTACACAAATAAGCCAGGCAAAGGTCAGTATCGGAATCAGAAATATCAGAGGTCAGGCAAAGGCGTGTCGAGAACCAGGCAGAAGATCAAGGGCAAACAGAATCCAGAAACAGGCAAGGGGTCACTAGGCAGGCTGCAGACATCAGAGAGAGTAGAAATAGCAAGGGTCACTAGCAGGCAAGATAATCAGAAATGCTCAGACTTCGCAAAGGACACCAGGTTAACAAGGAAGATATAGGTTACATGATCAGAGTTAAAGGAATAGTCTACCCTTATGCCATATTAAACTATGTTATTACCTCAACCTAGACTAATTAATACATACCTATCTTTTTTCAATGCGTGCACTGTACAGCGCGTTATGAATGTGTTAGCATTTAGCCTAGCCCCATTCATTCCTATGGTACCAAAAAAAAGTTTTATTTTGTGGCACCATACTTACTAGTATAACTCCTCATATAACAGTCTTTAAGTAGGGAATACACGGAAGTGTTTGGTGGCTTCCCTGTTTGGTACCATAGGAATGAATGGGTCTAGGCTAAATGCTAACACATTCACGACGCGCTGTACAGTGCACGCATTGAAAAAAGATAGATATGTATTAATTCGTCTAAGTTGAGGTAATAACATAGTTTAATATGGCAAAAGGGTAGACTATTCCTTTAATTCAGAAAAGGTGACAGTCAATCAGCAGCAACCAATGCATTCTAGAACGGCAAGACAGATTCAAACTGCTTTTGCGCGTTGGTTGCCACTGACCCAGAGACGGACACACTTGTCATATATCACAAATAATAGTGTTTTTCAACCAAGCACATAATGTTTATTTTATGTTTCAGACATTTAAATACACATAAGTACTAGCAAAACAATACATTGTAGTTTGTAAACACTGATGTCTATATCAGACACCCATAGCAAAACTATATCATGATACTCTATACACTTTCATGTATTTCCAACACAGTCTCAAGGAAAGTCATGTTATAGTAATAGGACCTTGTGGCAGAGGCAGGGCTAGTCCAGAGGACAGAGACGGTCCTGGGTCGTGTGGCCAGGATGGACCAGAGTCGTGATGCAGACGTGGGCCACGGTTGTGAGGCAGACATGGGCCGGGGTCGTGAGGCAGGCGTGGGCCTGGGTCGTGAGGCAGGCGTGGAAGATTGGACACCTTGGCTTCATCCTCAGTGTCCTCTGCCTCCTCTGTGCGTCTGGGTACTACCCCCACAAAAAAAAATTTTGGGCAGGACAAAAAGTTCATAATCAGCCATATTAGATAGGGCAAAGAGTCTATGCGAGTTGTGCTTGGTTATGACCATACTAGCTGACCTACAGGACACAGGGAATTCAGGGGTAACCATCTCTGCCTCTACATGAAACTCAGAAAACTTAGAAACAGGCGTTATGGTCATGACAGGAAATTCAGGAAACATAGGCTCAGCAGACTTGGTCGAAACAGATAACTCAGGGGACTCAGATTCAAACTTTTCAGCCATAACAGAAAGTGCAGAGGACTCTGATGAATCAAGTGAACCAGGCTACTCAGGTAAACAAGGTGAAACAGGCGACTCAGGTGAACCAGGTGAAACAGGCGACTCAGGTGAACCATGCGATTCAGGTAAGCCAGGCAATTCAGGCGATTCACTTTTGATGGAATGTGCAGGAGGCTCAGGTTCAGACCTTCTAGTCGTGGTAGCGTTGAGAATCCTCACATGGATCAGAAGAGCAGAAAACAGACCACGCACATCACAGGGCCATGGCAAATACAAGAAGCACAGAGTTCAAAGGACATACCTCTGTTTCTGTAGGGACCACAGAACTGGACAAAACTTGACTTGAGATCCTAGAGATCCGTACTGACACCATCCGGGTATCCAGCAGACTTGACCTCAATAGTCAGGTCTTGGAAGGAACTGAAGAGGTTGGTGTGGCAGCCATTTTGTGAAGTGGCTCGGGTGTGGCAGCCATCTTGTGAAGTGGCTGAGGTGTAGGCATAGAGGCCATCTTGATCGCAGGTGCAGAGATGACAGTGGCCCTCTGGAAGACAGGTGTGGTTGTGGTGACGACTCTCTGGACAGGTGGAGGTATGGCAGAAGCCTTTTTAAGAACAGGTGCAGGTAAAGTGACAGCCATCTTGGGTGCAGAGACAGGCATGGTGGCGACCATCTTAGAGACAGGCATGGGCTTAAGCGAAACAGACACGACTTTAACTGGCTCTGATCCGGTAGATGTGGTTGAGTTGTAGTGCTCTTCATCTACAGCTCCCACAGTGAAGGGAGAGCCACTCATCAAATGAGCAAAGTAAATATACCGCTCTAAGGACCAGGTTGAGGCATTTTGTGGCATATGCTGACTTAAATCCTCATTAAATCCATTATAAAACAAATCCTTGAGTGCAACATCATTAAATCCTACCTGGTCGCTTGGATTCAGGAAGTCTTTGACGTAATCCTCAATCGGGTGGTTGCTCTGGTGTTATTCTAACAAACCAAACACAGTATTCATGCTGCCGGCTGGAAAAATCCTCCGCTGGATTCTGGTAAGGCAAAGTATTCTGTAATGTAGGCTGCTTACACAAAGCAGGAGAGAGAGACAAATCCAAATGCAGAGTGTTTATTATAAAATTCCAGAAGGGCAGGCAAACAAATCCAAACAAGGTAATCCAGTAGCGTAATCCACATAAACAGGCAAGGATCAAAACCATGAATAAGAATATCAGACAAGAACCGTGAAACAAGACAATGACAATGAAAAGCTTGGTATGCAGTGTCACTCTGGCAATACTTTGCAGTAAGAGGATGTGTTTGAACCGGCTTTATACTGATAAACAGAAAGTGGAATGTGAAGCATGACAGGACCAGATATCAAAATAAAAGACTGAAAACAGAACATGATATAAAAATAAAAGACCTGACAACAAAACACAAGTCAAAACCCTCACAAAAATAAGACTAAATGGTATCTCCAGCACCCAAACCCATGCATATTGATTCCACTCATCTGTCTGTCACTGAACGTTCCCGCAGCATCCAACTCAGGCTCTGCCTTTATTGCGGCAGTGATAAGCATCTCATCTGTGTCTGCCCCATTCAACCTCTGCGCCCAGCGGAAAGTTCCGTTTAAATCCTACCTAAAGTTGAAGTACTCAATTGCACCACTGTACATCTGTTAACCTCAACCAATGTTTGTCCAAGGAAAACCGCTGGGCCGGGGTTATATTCAACATTTCACTTCCACTATCACTTTTCAAATTGGTTGTCTACATAGAGAGGACATTTCCTTCATGGTGCTGGAGGAACCCACCTGGGATGCCCATGGATGATCCAACATCAACCCACCTATAACTGGCGCACCGGTGAGGTGCTCGGTTGGGGAAAGAACTGCTTCCAGTCCTGTCTGACTCCCGTTCTGAAATCATCCAAGTCATCTTTCTTCGCTTCTCCAGAGATTTCCTGTTCCATCAACTCCTTTCAGTCAAAAGTCCCCCTGTACCACACCAAGTGGAGATACCCACTGAGTACTGGGCATTCCAGCATGTCTTTAGCAAACAACTGGCTACCAAACTACCACCTCACCGGCCATTGGACTGTGCTATCGACCTGATACCTGGAGCCACTCTACCCAAGGGTCATATCTGTCCTTTGTTGATCCCAGATCAAAAGGCCATGGAGGAGTACAACTACAGCAGTTCATTCCACCTTCTACTTCCTGTGTTGCTTCTAGCTTCTTCTTTGTGGGAAAAAAGGACAGAGGATTAAGACCTTGCATCGACTATCATCACCTCAACTCTTAGACTGTCAAATTCAGTTATGCCCTTCCGCTGGTTCCCGCTGCGCTAGAGCAGCCATGTGGAGTTCGCATCTTCTCCAAGATGGACCTGCGCAGTGCGTATAAATTGATCTGTATCAGATGAGGGGATGAGTGGAAAACATCTTTTATTACCCCTTCATGCCACTATGAATACCAGGTCATGCCCTTCAGACTCTCCAACTCACCTACAGTATTCCAAGGATACATTAATGACGTTTTCCGGGAATACCTTAATCGATTTGTTGTAGTCTATATCGATGACATTCTCATCTACTCTTCCTCCCGCGCTGAACACCAACCAGTCAAACTAGTCTTGGCACTGGCTGGAGGGAGTGAACCACCGCTTCAAAGTAATTACTGATCCTTGTAATCTGGAATATCTTTGGGAAGCCAAAAGGCTAACTTTGACTAAAATGCTTTGACTTCATGGTCTCCTACCGACCTGGCAGTAAGAACATCAAGGCTGATACTCTCTCTTGCATTCACAATTCTTCCTCTGAGGATCACCTTCCTGAAACCTTCCTCCCTCCAACCGTTTTCATTAGCCCTATCATCAGGGATCTCGACAAGCAGATCGACCAGGAAAACTTACTTCATCCCGCTCTGTCTGGGACCCCTGATGGATGCCAGAACAACATCCATGTCCCATTTAGGAATAGACTTCATGACTGATTTTCCCAAATCCAAGAACCAAACCAGTATTTTAGTAGTTGTTGATAATTTTTCCAAGTTGTAAATTAATTCCACTACCCAAACTCCCTACCGCCTTCAAAACAGCAGAATCCCTCTTTAACCATGTATTCCGCAACTTCGGTATTCCTGAGGACTTTGTCTCGGATCACGGACCCCAGTTCATATCAAAAGTGTGGAGAGCCTTCTTCAAACTCCTTGGAGTGACCGTGAGTCTGTCCTCAGGATACCATCCTCAAACTAATGGCCAGGCTGAGCGCAAGATCCAGGAAATCGGACGTTACTTCCGTACTTACTGCCACCAGTACCAAGACAGCTGGAGCCGCTATCTCCCCTGGGCTGAATACGCTCAAAACTCACTTCCTTAATCTATCACCAGCCTCAGCCCTTTTCAGTGCACTCTGGGCTACCAACCTCAGGTGAGCTCTCCGCGGTTCCAGTTGTTGATTACTGGTTCCACCAGAGCGAGGGGGTTTGAGACTCCGTCTACATACAAATCCTACAGGCTGTGCGGAGGCACGAGGACCAAGCCAACCGCAGTCACACCAAAGCACCCTGTACAAACCCAGACAAAAAGTGTGGCTATCCACCAGGGACATCCACCTCCGCCAGCCCTGCGAGTCCCCGTTTCATTGGCCCCTTCACCATTCAGGGGCAGCTGAACGAAGTCACTTACTGGCTCAATTTGCCTCCTCAATACAGGATTTCTCCCTCATTTCACGTATCCCTTCTCTCTCCATTAACTGAGCCTGTTTCTCTTCCTCCCAAAGACACCGATCCAGATGACGTACCTCCTCCCCCCATTCAAGTAGAGGAAGAGTTCATCTACCAGATCTGTAACATCTTGGACTCCCAGCGACGAGGTCCCCAACTGAAGTACCTGGTCGATTGGGAGGACTACGGCCCTGAGGAACGTTCCTGGTAGCACCGACTCACTTGTGCTACTCCCCGTCGTCATCCATTAGTTCCTCATCATCATCGATCCATCCCGGGATTTCACCTGCCATCTGCAAACAAAGAGACTTTGTAATCCATCTAGCTAAGTTGATATCTGAAGATCTTATACATTCAACTGACCATATTTACTCCATTACTCCTAGGGCAAGAGAGAGAATACGGTGAGTATCACAAGTTCAGAGGTGAGTACCTTACACGGCCGTGCCTGGGTGAGGCCACTAGAGTCTCCCACGGCAACTGGGCTTCCTCCTGAGCACAAGAGTGATTATTAGTTTTCCACGGTGGGTGTCACGGAAAGGTGAGTATTCTTTCGTCGTGGAAGTGTCACTGGGCGTCTCAGATGCGTGACTCAATTGCACGGAAGCAGGAGGTTCTGAATTCTTCACCAGCTCAAATCCCGGGCGGACAACAGCGACTCCACTCTAAACACACAAAGGGTTATTCACCGGCAAATTGTTCTTACTTCCACTCATACAAGGTAATACTCCCAGACAGCGATACGTCGCTATGGACATACAGATAGGTATCAACAGGTAAGTGATTCTTCGCTCTTCGTCGGGGGACAGGCAGGTATGGATCTACAGTAAGTAACTGTGTTATTTTAGCATACAAGGGACGTATTCAGGCGAGTAAGGCACAGCACTGAAATCCTCAAGTGTACACACTTCAATAAAAGACTCACACAATGCACTTCACTCACTTAGTGGTTTAGGGTCGACACCTTACTTTTAGGACCGATGGCTTCGTCCAGGGGAAGATCCAGAACACGAACACAGCAAAATGGCCCACAGTTGACATCGCAGCCATACCACAACAACTTCCTCTCGCTCTAGTTGGTACTTCGCTCGCCCACAAATCCCTCCTACAGTGGGGCCGCTTTAACACTATCTCACAGCTCACAATAATAACTGTTGTTCCATAATTGTGCAGGCATATAGGCACAGAATGATCTCACAATGTACTCACGATTCCGTTGATGTTAACTCTCCTTCTTTTACTCCTGCAGCTACTCACACATATCCAACAGGACGGGATGGCGTTTGTTAGGCTCTGTATCCGCTAGCAGCTGTTTCGGTATGTATCTCTCCTTCCCTACAGACAGGATGGATCAACACAGTACTCCATTTAAATCGGATCCTCGTTTCCAAACCTGTATAGTCCGATGGCCCATTTTTCCCTCCAATTCCTCTCTTCCTCTGACTCTATCTCCTCTCAAATCGCCCTGTACGTTCGGTTCAACCCGCAGGATCGGCTGAAAACAACGACTACTTCCTGTATTCCTAATGCCCTTTTTATACTCCTCTTCCCGTCTAGATCGTCCAATCATCGATCGCCACGTTTAACAACACACCTGTTGTCAATCCTGCCCCAATTTCAGTCTCGCGGGGTTCCCGGAAGTGGCTGGTTTTTGAAAAATAGCATCCGGGCGGAACTAATCTTCGCCCGCTTCTGGTTCCGCCCCTTCAAAAAGTCACTCCGTGACACTTGACATGTTGCAATGGCTTATCTTGTGTTATTGGAAGACCCTGTAAATCATCCATTCCGCCAGGAGTGCGTTTTCAAAGATCGCACCGATGATGCTGGTTATATGTGGCTGTCCAAGGTAAAAAGTTCTGTCTATGTCTGTCCTTCTCCAGTTGCACTGATTTCACGTCGGTTTGCTGCGACGCACTTTATTTTTTTTGCAGATCATTTAATGTCAACCCACTTATTTATTTGTGGAAGTGTTCTCTCCTCATATTCAACGGAATTAAACGCACTGGTAACATGTTCCCATGCAGATTTGTTTTCTGTTGTTAGTCATTCCCTCGTGCACTAAGTGAACCAAACAGTATGTGTTATTTGGATTCAACCTCATCCACCAGTAACTCAATGTTTCTGTGTATGTAAAGTTCCTCTTTTTCACTCTCATTGCCATTATTGCGGTTATAAAGCGAGGTGTTGTGACCATCATTGGAGGTGTTTAGGAATGCAAATGACCATGAACGTGCATGAGCATGGTGCTTAAGAACACATGGGATTTATCATCAAGAATTACTTACTGATGTGCGTACGAACCACATGTGCATGTTTAATAAACCCCGCTTTTTTACGTTTTTTTTACACATGTCATGATTTCGGTTTTATTGGCTGCTTTGTCTTTGTTTCACTTGTGTTGTGTTTTTGTTTTGACAGCTCCACACGTGCGCGCCTTCCACCTGGTGATCTCATTGTCTCTAACTCTTCGCACCGGCGTCCCACACCTGATCCTTGTTATTGCCCAATCCGGTTTGATTTAAATTCCCCTCGTTTCCTTTGTTCTTTGCAAGTTCGTCTTTGAATGTACCTGCCCGCTAGCTTGTCTAGTTCTAGTCCTGTCGTGTCTTAGTATCTGTCCCCAATTATAGATTTTGGATTGCTCACCGTGCTCTCTGCTGCCTTTGTCCCTTTGGATTCCCCGCCCCGCTGTCAGTCTCTCCCGAGTGGTGTGTCCTCCGCCAAGCCTCTGTGTACACTCTGTCTGTGGATTCTCTGAGCGCCTGTCTACATCTAGCGCTGTCCAGCCGCAGTGCGCTCTCGGCGCGTAATTCTGCGTAAGACTCGGACTACCGCTGTGCGCTGTCCAGCACAGACTCTGCTGAAGACTCTGACCGCCTCTCTCTCTCTCTGTGCCCTGCCAGGATTTCATCTTAGAGGATTTCAGATGTGCGAGTGGACGTTCTACGGCTGTGCTGTGTTTCCACCTTTGAGCCTTTCCCGAGAAGGATTTCGTTGAGCCTGTCTCTCCTGTGTTGTCTCCTCGCATACATCATCACGAACACAGAGTGTCATCTTATATACATATTGACTTTCACAGAGTGTCATCTCATATACACATTGACTTTCACAGAGTGTCTTCTATTATACATATCACTGAGTGTCATCTCCTAAACATCTCTGCATCTAATAAACACCTCTGCGCTGGGATCCTTGTGTTTGTCGTTCCTAACAACACACATATTAAATTTAATTTGTAGGTTAAAATATAGAACATTTTCTACGCAATGTTGATAAAGGAGGCCCCTGGTAAAAGTTTAACACGCCTGTAAGTTTTACGTTATTGTTTGTTTAAAGTGTTGTTTCACATTGATGGACCAGGAATAAACGGGTTTAAGTTAATATCAAGTTTCTGTGAGAACTTATGAGTGGTCGCGTAATCGCCAAACCTTTCTAAGTTTCTCAGAAGATGTAAATTTACAGTAAACATGATATTGCAGCCCTATCGATTATAACCGCGTCCCATATAGAAACAAGAACTTAAAGATTAATCAATTCCATCACTGTATTGGCACCTACATGCAGCAAATGTATTATGAACAATTCAACTCTCAATACATTACACAATACAGGGTGGCACACTGAAGTGCAGCTTGCACCTTTATTCAGAACAGATTTCACATATTGGTGGGCATCACAAAAAAAGAAGGCCTATCTGTAAATCACATTTAAGGTACTGTATGTGACAACATATTAGGCTGCAACTTAACACACATAGCCATGGCCGGACTTACCATTGGGCTTGAGTGGGCTTGAGCCCAGGGGCCTCGGCCAATAGGGGCCTCCGTGCTTGCTTGCGTTCGTTTGATTTGTTCAGTCGTTTTCATTTTTTATTTTACAGCCTATTGGTTGGTGCAGAATTGTTTGGTGCTGCATTTAATTCGTTAATATATATATGTCAGTCATCTTGGTGCTGAATATGACGCGCTGAGTTTACTGCTTTTGAAACCCATAGATGCAAGTAGAATAGCGAATACGCGAAATGCGAGTCATGAATGAGCTTTACAGATAATGAGAAAGAGCAACGCGAAAATGAAGCGCTCAGTATGAAAAAGATTACTAGAGTAGCCTATGGTCTTGTAACTCAGTTTTTTTCTTGTTTGTTTGTAATCTTACGTGATACGCCGGTATACGCAGTATATCCACTAGTAATGGTCAAGGATTTCCGTATACCCATTTAAAAAAGCGTGAGGATACTTAACAGTGTGTGACAAACCTTTGACACTTTTATTCATAAATTGACATCTGAATCACTCACCATTCGCATGCTGCACTTGCTACTTTGGCGGGTTTAACCTCATATACAGTCGGCTATTTGGTATTTAATGCATTTGACTTCATGCGGCACTGCGCGATCCGATCATCATATGAAATCAAATTATCACGGCGCAAAAGTGATTGTAAAGCAGACGGGTGTTTTCTAGTGGTTCAACAACAGCAAAAATAATTACATCAGAGTACCGCAAGAGCGATTCGAGAAATCACACAGAGAAGTCTGCTTTCTAATCGCTCTCGCGGTACTTTGACATCACCAAGCGGTGTTCGCAGTCTGCAGTTCACGCGACAAACAGTTTCTGTGGAGAAATAAACGAGTGAAGCAGAGCTACGAAACATAACAAAATCCGGAGAGTTAACAACGCACATATGACTATGTCAACATTTAAATCATCAGTCCAGTTTATTACTTCATCTGGAGGTGAGGATTCACTAAATTATGGCCATGTTGTTGTCCTGATGGTTTTTGATATAATCCACTAGCTAGCCTAACTTTCCTGTAGTTTCTCTTTCAGCATGTTTGCTAACAGAATCACAGTTTAAACTTCTGAAAAGTGTTCATTTTTATATCTACGTTCAAGGTTTTAATGTATTACGTTCATATCAGACGCAAAAATTAATTAATGATCATCTTCTCCACTTTGGTTTTTGGTGTCTAATATTACATGATGGTCTTGTCATAATTATTAAATAACATCCTAAAATCTTTACTTTTTCATTCTTAAACACTGCACCCCTTGTACGCTATTTGCAAAAAAATACACTTGTTGATTATGTTTATAACATTATATGGTGTGTAATAAGGTGAATGTTTATCAAGACTATTATTATTTTCTTAAGCTAAGTCTTACACAATGATTTTAAATGTTGTTATGGGGTATTTTTTAATGTGCATGATTAATTTGAATGTGTGACAGCCCTAAAAATACATGATTTAATTTTAGACTGGGCTTATGTTCTGCTTTAGAGATATAGGGGCAGTTTCCTAGTAAGGTCTTATCCTAGTCCCAGACTAAAATGCATGTTTGATCTGTCTTAATTTAAACACATCTTGCACTGATATATCTTAACATTGTCTCAAGACGCACACCAGTAATGTTTTTTGTAAGGTTTATTTGTAAAAACTACTTGAATGCCCTAATAATAACCTATAGCAATAGGCCTAGTGCTGGATTAATCTAAACCCTGTGGGGAAACTTCCCTAAAATATAGTTCTATGATATATTTTTTATTTTAGGTTGTTTACTGTATGTGTGCACTCTCAGAAGATAATTTACACAAGCTGTCACTGGGGTGGTACCCTTTCAAATAGTACACCTTTGTACCTAAAGAGTGCATGTAATGGGAACAAATGTATATATCTGTACCTAAATAGTAAATATTAGGACCCATTTAAAGGGTACCGTCCCAGTGACAGCTTTTGTACCTTTTGTTCTGAGAGTGTAGGGCCCAAAATTTATTCAAGCCCAGGGGCCTCCACCCTGGTAAGTCCTGCCCTGCACATAGCATTCAGATAAAAGCACCAAACACCTGTTTACGTCTTGGTGTAAAAGAAATGAACTGTGCACACACTGACTTCTTACTTAAAGGAGCATTTCACACATGGAAACATTATCTTTATTAAAAGTGGATCATATTTGTAGTTGAAATGTAACATAAATTTAAAATTTGGTGCCTATTTGACCGAGAAAAGGAGTGTTTGTAGTCTCACCCCCTCTACAAAGATATAGGACTTCTTCAATGATGCAAAATTATGATTTTTACATCATTGAAAGAAGGAAGTGCAACACTGAATTCCATATTTCTCCTGTCTCAGGGGAAACAGAGGGAATGATGCATGACCATTCAAAAAAAAAGCTTAATGCAAATGGGTGAAGTGTCCCTTTAAGAGGTCCAATTTGTCCTGATGTATGTGACACACTGCAACATGGTTCAGCCTCTGCTTACACTTGGTATTAAGTGTTTTCATCGATCGGATCACAAGTGGACGAGAGAAACACATCACGTTTACACCTGGTATTTAAATCCGTCTCTTTTGTCCACTTTCGACCACTTCTGTCCTGAATACTGTGAGGGGGTGGTCTGTCGAGACGGGTTGGCGAGTCTCTTTGCTGTCATTCAAACGCGAGCGAGAGTAATTATGAGTTTATATGGGCGCAAAATAATATTATGTCAGAGTCCACTGCTTGTTTAGCAAGTAAACATACTGCACAGTGTTTTTTACATGTATATTTTAGAGCTTTCTCTGAATTTTCAGCGCAATTAATGAAATAGGATCGCGCAACTTTCACATGCTTTCAAAATGAAACTACGGAGATCAGACGCTTTAGTTTTATCAATGAAAGGCTAAAAATAGCGCTTTTCACCGTGTGTTCGCGCCAGAAGTCAGAAAAGACGTAAAACGTTGTGTTTTTTACTACCAAGCCTTTAATCATCTAACTTAAGAGCACTAAAGCTCATCTCTGCCTCAGAGGAGGAGACTGGTACCACAAGGAGTAATCTGATCAGAGTTTCAACTTCAGATATATCCTATATAGCTAACAAATTTGTGAAATTTTAAATAAAAAAGGAAAATAAAAGCAGATCATCAGTCATTCAGCGCGGTGTGACAAGCTGCCTTGTCATTTTCATCATGCAACGTCAGCTTTCTCCAACCATTCATCCCAGCCACTGCGCACGCGCAAAACAGTGAACAAACTTGAGAAAGCGGGTTGGGTAA
Source organism: Paramisgurnus dabryanus (assembly GCF_030506205.2). NCBI lineage: Eukaryota > Metazoa > Chordata > Actinopteri > Cypriniformes > Cobitidae > Paramisgurnus > Paramisgurnus dabryanus. Next base: position 49,031,864 of record NC_133342.1, read on the forward strand.
TACCAACTTGTCGGTGCGGGAAGGGGGGGTACATTACAGATTATTTAAAATATAATACTATCTTTCTTGCTGGCAAATGAAATTAATTTCTTATTTTTTATATTTATTTTTATCTGAATGATGTGCTGATATTGGGGGGGTGTATATTAGCTGGATTTGATTTTTGCGGGGGTCATGACCCCCGTAACCCCCTTGCAAATTACGCGCATGTGTAGGCCAGTTTGACACAAGTCGTGATACTGCTGTGCTTCATTTCCTCCTGCATATTGTCTGCCTATACGTACTCCCTCATTGGAGATTAGGTCCATATTATAAGACCTTAAATTATCTTCTTTTGTTTCCTTTTATATTTTGTTTTGCAGAAGAAGTTAAATGTGGTTTTCAGTAGAGTTGGGGTACTCGAACTTGGACTCGGACTTGAGTCCGGACTCGAGTCCAATTTTGAATGAACTCGGACTTGTCACGCACTCGGGTGAATTTGTACTCGGACTTGACACAGACTTGAACATTTTGGACTCGGAAAATATCCCGAGTACAGTCGAGTCCATGTCATGTGCAACATTAAAAACAGCATGAACTTGAGATGAGAAATTAATTAATGTCTCGTCTCGTACACACTGCAAACTTTCGAGAGTGACAACCGCATTTAAATGCGGGAGTGAATCCCCTAAATGTTCGTTTCATGTCTGTATGGAACAAGACTCACTCCCGAAAATGTGATGATTGACACAGAAATAGCAACGTTCTGCCGTCTCGCGTGCTTATCACTCACAGCTTTGACCAAAATAATCTAAACAGCATTGTGTTTTGCAATGATCCCCTGTCCGGGCGTTGTGTATTGTATGCTTCTTTTGTGAGGCTGCTCCACAGCGAGCGGCCTTGCAGTGTTGCCAGGTCCTCTGCTTTTTTGTACGTAAATACCGTAAATTACTGAAGTGTGTGTCTACAGAACAGGATTAAGCATTAAAAGGTGAAGTGACAACCCAATTTAATACGCAGTGTGTACGGGACTGTCCTGTTATTTTACTGCAACACACTGGCAGACAGCAGCCAGTCGCATCATTCTTGCAGACAAACACATCACACACAACAATGCGTGGCTAGCACGATGTCCTCAAAGTCAGCAATAATTTGTTTTGCTTACGAAAATCATAGAGAATTTATTTGCAAGAGATCTGGTAAAAGAAGATACCTTTATATCCCTTTCTTTTCTTTTAAATCAGTTTTGATAGGAAACTAGTTGACATAAAATAAAAATGTTTAATGGCAATGACAAGATGCAATAGAGGTATTTTTATTACATTTTTATATTGCCATTGGTTAAATGGGTTGAAAGGTTAAAGTATTAATAGAAAGTAACCATTTACAATACAAATTTTGTATGTTTTTTCAATTTAATTACTTTCTGGACTCGAGTGGACTCGACTTGGACTCGGCCTTTAAGGACTCGGACTTGAGTCCAACTCCGACCCTTTTGGACTCGGACTTGGACTCGACTTGAAGTTTAAGGACTTGGTCTTGACTCGTACTCGACAAAGGTGGACCCAACTCTAGTTTTCAGTTTTCTTTCTTTGTTTAATTTTTATGTTGTGATTTGGTTTTCTTAACAAATATTGTGTTTGTGAATTGAAATTTTTGCTATACTGTTTATTTAGTTTAAGTTTTGATTTATGTGAGAAATTTACATTCTATTTTGTTTGATTGATTTTGTATATATTTGTATATATAAGCTTTTCTTCTCCGTGTGGTACGTGTGTGGTGTGGAGAGTGTTTTTTTCAGGAGCTGTGGCCTCTTGTACTTAGGAAGTCGTTTCCCACTATCTTTGGTGGTGGTGTCCAAGACGTGTGCTGTGATTGATCATTTCACTGGGTGTCTTGGTGCTGTGAGTGTGTAGTGCGTTTGTGTGTGAGTGAGGGCAAACGGACATATCCTTTGTAAGGCCGCAGTTTTCCTGTTTTTGGACATTGTAAATGTAGTTGACTGAGTCTTGCTCGTCTTATTGTGTGTGTGTGTGTGTGTTTTATCATTAATTATAATACATTTTCTATAATTTTCTATAAATACTTGTGTCTCCATGCTTTTCTGTCATTAGTAGGGAACCTGAGTGGGGATAATATTCTTTGGGTGAGATTCCCGGGGGGGCGTAGTCTAAATTCAATCAATATATATATATATATATATATATATATATATATATATATATATATATATATATACATATATATATATATACATATATATATATACATATATATACATATATACATATATACATATACATATATACATATACATATATACATATATATATATATATACATACAGTAATGACATTGAGCAATTTAAAAGAAAGCAATGAAATATTTAAAAACACACTGTTGCCAGTAGACTGTGCTGTCATCCACTCTTTGCCAGCAAATCAGTCCTCACCCATCTTAATATTCTTCAGAGAAACAGATACATCTATACAAGGTTCCCGTGGGGTCTTAAAAAGCCTTAAAAGCATTTAATTTATTAATTTGGAAATAGTACCTTAAAAAGACTTAAAGTCTTGAATTTTGATGTCTGGGTCTTAAAAATTGTGCTGTATGTAACTTCTCCATATTGTATTTTTCCTTAAAAATTTTATTTATCAACCACAATTTGATTTAATCAGGGAGGGATGCAAACACAGCGCTTTTCGGCGCCTCACGCTTTTTATGATTAATAGCATTTTGCGTACGAGCACATCATTTCTCTTCCTATGAGTTTAGTGTACGTTCACGACACATGCTCTCTGTTTCTGTGTGAATTGGGTGCGACATGAAGTGAGTTCAGCGTCACATGTTTCTGAACTTGAGCAAAGTTGTTTGCATTAGAGGTTTTCACGGAGGACCGGGTCCGATTATCACTTTGTGTAAAACTCGAGTCGATCGGAAAACGGCCGTTATCAGAGTCAGTCAGCGCTAATGCTCACGTGCAGTTTCAATCTGCGTGCCTCCGTTTCTATGGTGATAACAACTGGCTTGTTTTGAAAGTCACGACCACGCGCTGCACTTTCTTCCTCCCTCCCTTTGTTTAATAAGATTATTATCACTGAACCATCTTTTTATATCTAAAATGTTTGCTCAAAGATCACAGAGATCGTAGCAAATAAGCATTGTGAATGTCAAGCCCATTGCACGAGCAAAGCTCAAACTGACTCTAGATTAGGGCTGTCACTTTTGAGAAAAATCAAATTCGAACGGATTTCGAATATCATGCAATGTATCCGAATATATTCGAATATCTAGCAACCCCCCCATCCCCCCCCCCCGTGCGCATAAAAACCCACCGTAATGGAGATTCAATCACAAAATTATTAACAGTGACAGTCATAAACAGGGTTGTCTGGATTACTTTTTTACCTAATGTTTGAAACAGCAGGTTATCAGCTTATGAATAACAAACTTATATATATATAGAAAAAACGATTCAGAACAGTGACAAACAATAACGTGACAACTTAAATAGCAGCAGGAGTATATAGGCAGACACAAACGGAATTCGCGCCCGCAGATTTTGGCAGAAACCTCCGCGGAATTTGACGGATTTAATGCCCGTCATTGACAAGCACACATATCCCGCGCTTGAGCGTGTTTGTGAGAAGTAATCTCATTGACAACAAGCACACATACAACCTATAACCCGCGCGTTTGTGAGCCGTCATTGACAAGTGCATTATCTCTGCCCGTGCTGTTTGCTTGACCGTTTTTAATGATAGAGAGCACAAACCCTTTGATACTTGAGATGAAATTAAACTTATAGATGAGTTAAGCAGATCTCACTTGACTCTGTCGTCTATGTGACGCGCGACAGTCAGCACATGATCATTTCAAATCCGTTTACAAGACAAATGCTGAAGTTTAATATAAAGTTTACATTGCATTGTAAAAATGATGAAATTATCTTCATACATGCAAATTTCACAATGCGAACGTATTAATGCAAGTTTTTTATTCTGCTATAATATTTAAAACTATAAACAATATGGAATTTTATATACAAACTATAATTCTATCTTGACATGCACATGAGGTTCATTTTGGTCCCATTTGATTCCCTCTCGTGCGCACAGTTGCTGTCGTCGGTCTCACTCTCAGCCTCCTTCCTATTACGAGGTGTTACTGAAAAAAATGCGCCACACATGGCATTTTAAAAACCGGATGGTTTATTTATAGTTCGAATACGGATATTTCACGTCATGTTCGAATGCATATTCGAATATCGAATAAAAAGTGACAGCCCTACTCTAGATATAAAAAATGCAAAGCTGTAATGTAAAGTCACCAGTCACTGGGAAAGCAAGTAAACTTTTGAATCTAAAATAATAAGTGGATTAAGCTCTTTTAATCTGCAAGAGAGGAGTTAAAAGAGAGGCCCTTTTATTGCTTCTGCTCTATCTAAAAAAAGGAAAGAAAACAACGTAAACCATTATAACACACAGGTCACATTTATAATCTCTAGTCCTGCACTTTCTATCATTAATTTAGTATGCATGTATATTATTGTATTCAATAGAGTTTGATAAATGGGGTCATCTACACAGGTATTGCTTCATATGTCAGTGCAAAAACAGTAAAGTGTTTTTGTGGTGCTTTGACAAACGTTGTTTGCTTTGTTAATTTATGGTTGGATTTATTAAATATAATGTGAAATTATTATAAATGAATGCAGCCAGATGGAAGGCCAAGGATACTTTGCAGGAGGTGGCTAGGAAGAATAGGAAGAAGGAGTAAACAGGTACAAGTGCTAGATATTTCAAAAAGAGTTTCTTTTAAAATAAAAAATGAAATTGAATATTCCAAATTAATGTTGGCGTATTTAGATTTTCAAATCTCATGTTACTCGATATGCCTAGGGTTGGCTGGGGATGACAGGGGTCGGTGGCAATGTAAGTATCTGGATTTTTGCCAAAGTGCGAGTGCTTCGATAACCTTTCTCTTTTTTGAACATACATGTGTTTGCATCCCTGTTTCATTTATTAATGTAGTATAAATAAAGAGTAGCAGATCCAATAATTGAGAACGCAACACAATCCAGGTCTCAGTACAAAATACTGCAAACACGTGATGCCTTCAGTAAATGTAGATCACGTACTACAGCCCCAAAACTATAGACAACAACACAACACAGGAACAAGCAAAGGAGAAGCGGGAAAAATCTAAGAAAATCTCAGGAATTCCTTAACAACTTAACATTGTTTGGCAAACTTTCTTGTGGCCTTCTGAAATGTTTTTATTTTTTACACCTGCTTGGCTTATCATCTTTTACCCATTCCACATTGGAAAAATAAATGAACACAAGTTCAATGATTTTGTGTTTCTCTGCTGGTAGGGACGTGAAATGAGTATTAATTTTTATATAAATGGTCTTAAAAAGGTCTTAAAAAGACTTGAATTTAACTTGAAAAAAACTGTAGGATCCCTGTTATCAATTTAAATCTTATGCTTAAACTGTTGAAGGGAAACACGATCGACTGCTTTATGCTGTTGTAGCATCTGGCTGGATTGCCAGAACCGGATCATATCTGATACTCGGATTGCAGAATAGCTGAGTAAATATGATAAAATGTGTTATGCATTGATTTGGAAAAGTGTAAAGTTTCTAAATTCAGGAAGGCAAAACTCTGTGATTTAGTGCTCAAGTATGAGTCCACCTTTTCCAGACATTCTCTTGATTGCGGTGAAGTCAAGGACTTTGTTAACAGGATCCATCTATTCGACGAGAGGCCGTTTCGCTTACCATACAGACGAGTTCCTCCTTCACAATACCAGAGATTGCGTGTTGCTTTGAATAAGATGGAAGAGAGGGGTATAATCTGTAAGTCAGTCAGTGAAATTGCATCACCTTTGGTTCTGTGCTGAAAAAAAAGATAGCATTCTTCAAATATGTACAGATTTTCGCTGGCTTAATGCGTGGACAGTGAAGGATGCCCACTCCCTGCCTCTTCAGGAGGACTGCCTAGCAGCCCTAGGTGGCAATTCGTTCTTTGACACTATGGAATTGACCTCAGGATTCTATAATATCCCATTACATGAGGATGACAAAAAGCAACGGCGTTCACAAAGCCAGTGGGGTAACACGAATACAATAGGCTTCCACAGGTCCTGTGTAACACACCAGCAAGCTTCATGCGGATGATGATTAAATCTTTGGTGAACAGAATTTTTTGTCACTGTTGTGCTACCTGAATAATTGAATGGTCTTCGCACCTAATGAAGAAGTTGCATTGCAGAGGCTTGAATGGTCTTTGGAATGTTGAAAAAGCACAATTTGAAATTGTCACAGAAGAAATGTCACTTCCTAAGACATTCTGTACAATTTCTCGGCCACTTAATTACTGAGAGTGGTGTGTCTACTGACCCCGGAAAAGTTGAAGCAATTACCAAAATTACTTATGCGGGCCTGATGTGTCCAGATGGTGTCTTGTAATGTGGTATCAACACTTCATTGAGAACTGTTCGTTCCTCGCAGGACCACTAGCGAAGTTAGGAAAAGCTAGGGGTCTTAGGCGCAAAGGGGTTCCTGCTTCAAGAAAACTAACTCCTGAAGACTGGTCTCCAGCTTGTGAGGCAGCTATATCAGTGTTAAAGGAAGCTCTTTTGTCCAATGTTGTCCATGCGCACCCTGAGAAACATTAATGTTTTAAATTCAGTTGATGATGTGAATCTGTGTGTGTATGAAATAATTACTGAGATGAAATGTAAAAGGCACTTCATTTGGGTCATGATTAAGGAGGAGTGATATGCCCAGCACTTTTCCCTGTACGTTCATTGGATGAACAGTTATTACTGATCAAAAGCTTATGCTAAGTATAGCAATTCTAGTTTGTTTCTGTGTTTTCGAAAGAGAACATTTTTTGTTTGTGTTTTGTTTCTTAAGTTTACCACATTATTGGCTAATTCAGTTGGGGAGAATGTAACAGGGAAAATAAATTTATGATGAATTGTGCCAAAATGTTTATTATTCTTGTATATTAATTTTAAAATGTTAATTAAACACAATGTATTAACCCTTGTGCATCCTTGAGGACATTTTTGGCTTTTTCAGTTTTGTTTTTTGATAACTTTGCCTGTGTTAATGCTAACTGCATAAAATTTGCCACAGGTGTGTTTTTTATTGGAATTTTAATATTTCACCTTCATTTCCTTTAAAAAATCTATTTTCTACTAGGTACACAAAATACTTCCTCTCAGGACCTTTTGGACAAAAATGTCCCCATTGAAACCCATTAAAACTGCAATTTTTAATCCCGGTGCCATTCAACTATAAAATGATGCAATCTTTGTTAACAGGCTTTCATTCTGTTGGCAAGGCTTCAAAATTGAAATTTTTACTATTTTTTACCAGATGGTGCCATTTTTTTTAGGTTTGGAATATAAAGCAAATTATCGCTTTGTTTTTGTTTTCTGCTGTTTTCGGCTTATGCATGTTATAGAGCCAATTAGATATATTATGAAGCTATAATTGTGTGGGTGTGTTGGTATGGATGTCAGAGTGTGGTTTGTATGTGTGTACTGAAAATTTAATGTGTATGTGTGTGTGTGTGTGTACCTGGAAATTATCACATTGTGGTGACCAATTGTCCCCACAAAGATAGGAATACCAGTATTTTTGTGACCTTGTGGGGACATTTTGAGGTCCCCACGAGAAAACAAGCTTATCAATCAAACAGAATGATGTTTCTTGAAAATGTGAAGTAGTAGAAGGGTTTCTGTGATGGTTGGGGTTAGGGAATGGGGTAGGTTAGGGGAATAGAATATACAGTTTGTATGGTATAAAATGCATTACGTCAATGAAATGTCCCCAAAAAACATGGAAACCAGAATGTGTGTGTGTGTGTGTGCGTCTGTGTGGTTTACGAGGACATGAATAGTGTATAATGCCATGTTTATTATGCTATAAAGGTGGTTTACAGGGACACAGACAGTGTCCCCATAAACGGAAAAGCTACAAAAAATATACTAAATGGTAATTTTTTATAGATTAAAGACTGGCAACAGGTTTTTGTGACATTGGGGTTAGGGACTGGGGTAGGTAAGGGGAATAGAATATAACAGTTTGGACAGTATAAAATGCATTGCGTCCAGTGTTGGGGTAGTTACCCAAAAAATGTAATTAGTTACTAGTTACTAGTTAATTCTTTAAATTGTAATGAGATTACTTTACTAGTTACTGCATTTGAAAAGTAACTTCACTACTTGTTACTTTACTTTCCTTTTTCTTAATTTACCACATAGATACATGGACATGGTGTCACGGTGTGTTATACACCGAAAAAGGAAAACTAAATAAGAACCCAAACGCAGACCAGATATACAAAAATAAACTAAGAATTTATTTAAACTGAACAGAAACACCCACGTGGGGGTAAAACAGAGGATAACTAAGCACTGTGATAAAACACAAACTAAAACAGGAATAACAGGAACAGATCTTAACACGAAGCACAAGAACATGGAGTATACAACAACGAACGCGCACACGACAGAGAACAAGAGGGCATAATAAAGACACCACATCAATGGGAAACAGGTGAACATAATTAATTACGTAAGACACGAGAACATAAGGGAGTAGGGTAAAAGTGACAAGACACTGGGAACACGTGTCACACATACATGATGTGAAAAACACGTGTCCCCACATAAACCACAATGCTGCCCTGACCTTGCCCTCAGACATAGACCTGAACCTATACTAAGGTCTGGCAAGATCACGACAGAGACAAGACACTGGGAACACGTGGAAGCCACACACACAATATGACTCCACATATCCCCACACAGAACATAATACTGTCATGGTCCTGTCAGATGCACTCAGACCTAAATCTAGCACAGAAGTCTGACAGGACCATGACACATGGTTTAGGCGGGTCGGCTGATGATGAGTGACTCCTTTAAATCAGGGGTCCCCAACCTTTTTTTCACCATGGACCGGTTTCAGCTTTAAAAAAAATTGCGGACCGGGGGGTGAGATGGGGGGGTTGGGGTCGCTGAGTTGCTGTTCAAACGTGCTGAAAATCCTCCTTTTTGAAATTTATGTTTTAAACGGAAGTAAAGATAACAACCATACATTAGGAAAATTAATAATTGCTTTATTTAGGCTATAGTATATTTTCTATAGACGTGTAAAACCATATTTTGGCAGATTGTTTTTTACTTTCATTGTTTTTACTAGTTTGCCTGCCCATTTAGTCTTAATTAGTCTAATAATTAATGGAACCTAAACGAACTTGGCTTGCTGTTCTCGAAGGCAGCTCGAATCTTGGTCGGGCTCGAGACCCAATTCCAAGTAACAGAAGAGAAGAAAAATGCAGTGAAGGAGGAGAGATGCCAGAAGAATTGCTGCTGGGCGTAGAGGCACAGAGACTTACGTTTACCATATGATTTTAATGATGATTGACAAGTTTAGGTTCCTCTCAAACCTACGTTTAAAGTGTAGCCGTTAAAATATTATTAGCCTAATAGTTTATTTTGATCATGGTGCTACGATCGATGGATAATTCTGAAGTTGTTTTACAGAAGAATAAAATAATTACTTTTCAGTCATTTGCGCTGTCACACATTTGAACGTCTCCGCATATGTACATCATTGCGACGTACATTTGCAAATGATTCATAAAGTCAAACCTCCGCAATTCTTTGATCGTTTGTGTTTTAGAAGTACTGTATGCTCAAACTCTAATGACAGCAATGTGATCGCTGATGCGCTGGTAGAGAGAGAGAGGCGGAGAAAAAGAGAGAGAGCGCGGCTCTGTTCAAAAGTGGAAATGATTGATGTTATTTGAAGTCGGTTCTTACAGTACAAAATACCCAATTAAGCTATTACGTGGCTATTATACACATTTTTTCGGGATGTTCTTGCGACCCAGTGGCAACTTTTCCACGACCCAGTAATGGGTCGAGATCCGGTGTAATGACACGTAAGGAGTGGAAACAACTGCAGGGGAATAATTGAACAATGTTTATTAAAAATAAACACAGAGAGAGTATGAGAGTCAATGCGAAAGTAAACACAGTCCGGTGTTGTTGTTGTTGGCAATGGTGGCGAAGACTACGGTGGAAGTTGGTGATGAAGGTATTGAGTGCGACGTTGGTGAAGTGGTGAGCAGTGGTGAAATCCAGGCTGAACACGGGAACATCCACACGAAGACGACGACAATACACATCCAACTGAAACTGTAATCCAAACAACACGAGACAACCAACCAACACAGGGCCGAAACACAATGAAAGAATCTGGCAGGGAACAGAAAGTCAGGTGAGTATTTATGGAGGTGATGTAATGATGAACAGCTGGAGCGAGACAATCAACACACAGGTGGAGGGAATCGCTCTAACGAGCACATGGCAGAGGGTGAGTGACAAACAAACACACACACACATGACACGGAGGAAACAGTGGATTTCCTACCGTGACAATACCCCCTCCCCTAGGAACGCCCCTTGACGTTCCCAGCCTGCATTACCTGTAGATTGAATTCATCTATAAGGCGGTGATCCAGTATGTCTCGAGCAGGAACCCACCTTCTCTCCTCCGGACCGTAACCTTCCCAATCCACCAAATACTGAAATCCGCGTCCCCTCCGTCTAGAGTCCAGAATACGGTTAACCGAATAAGTGGTCTCCCCATTAACGAAACGGGGGGGGGCAGGCGGATTAAGACGGGATGAAATCACCGGTTTAATTTTGGAAACATAAAAGACAGGATGAACCCTCCTGTACGCCGGTGGAAGGCTCAGACGCACTGTTACCGGATTAATGATTTTGGTAACAGAAAACGGGCCAATAAATTTGGGAGCAAGCTTATTCGAAACGGAACGCATCGGAATATTCTGGGTTGAAAGCCACACTCTTTGACCGACGACGTAACGGGGAGGCTTTGACCGGTGGCGATCGGCCTTGGCCTTGGTGCGCGACCTTGCCTGGAGCAAAGCTCTACGAGCTCTGGTCCAGGTACGGTGACACCTCTGGACTAGTGCGTGTGCGGAGGGGACCGACACCTCGGATTCCGTACTGACAAAATTAGGTGGTTGGTACCCTAAACTACACTTAAATGGAGACATGCCCGTAGATGACACTGGCAGAGAATTGTGTCCGTACTCCACAATTGAGAGCTGCTGACACCAGGACGAAGGATTCTTGGAAGCCAAACATCGCAACACCCTTTCGACGTCCTGATTGGCTCGTTCGGTTTGACCATTGCTCTGGGGATGGAACCCGGATGAAAGACTAACAGTCGCTCCTAGCAGTTTACAAAATTCTCGCCAAAATTTGGACACAAATTGGGGACCCCTGTCAGAGACCACGTCTGTCGGGAGGCCATGTATCCGGAAGACGTGGTCACCCACTGAGCATGCGACGTCTGTGGACATACAGAACAGGTTGATATCACGTCGGCCCGTCCAGGCCATGATCCGAACGTCCATTGACAGCCAGAATTAGTTGATTAATGACACTGAGAAATGACGTCCAAACTGGCCACAATCTAAACGTCCACTGACAGCCAGAATAAGTAGAGAACAGACGTCCATACTGGCTGTAATCTGTACGTCCATTGACATCCATAATTAGTCGATAAATGACGTGTATAATGATGTCCAAACTGGCCACAATCTATACGTCCACTGACAGCCAGAATAAGTCGAGAAAAGACGTCCATACTGGCTCTAATCAGTACGTCCATTGACATCCATAATTAGTCGATAAATGACGTGAATAATGATGTCCAAACTGGCCACAATCTATACGTCCACTGACAGCCAGAATAAGTCGAGAAAAGACGTCCATACTGGCTCTAATCTGTACGTCCATTGACATCCATAATTAGTCGATAAATGACGTGTATAATGATGTCCAAACTGGCCACAATCTATACGTCCACTGACAGCCAGAATAAGTCGAGAAAAGACGTCCATACTGGCTCTAATCTGTACGTCCATTGACATCCATAATTAGTCGATAAATGACGTGTATAATGATGCCCAAACTGGCCACAATCTATACGTCCACTGACAGCCAGAATAAGTCGAGAAAAGACGTCCATACTGGCTCTAATCTGTACGTCCATTGACATCCATAATTAGTCGATAAATGACGTGAATAATGATGTCCAAACTGGCCACAATCTATACGTCCACTGACAGCCAGAATAAGTCGAGAAAAGACGTCCATACTGGCTCTAATCTGTACGTCCATTGACATCCATAATTAGTCGATAAATGACGTGAATAATGATGTCCAAACTGGCCACAATCTATACGTCCACTGACAGCCAGAATAAGTCGAGAAAAGACGTCCATACTGGCTCTAATCTGTACGTCCATTGACATCCATAATTAGTCGATAAATGACGTGAATAATGATGCCCAAACTGGCCACAATCTATACGTCCACTGACAGCCAGAATAAGTCGAGAAAAGACGTCCATACTGGCTCTAATCTGTACGTCCATTGACATCCATAATTAGTCGATAAATGACGTGTATAATGATGCCCAAACTGGCCACAATCTATACGTCCACTGACAGCCAGAATAAGTCGAGAAAAGACGTCCATACTGGCTCTAATCTGTACGTCCATTGACATCCATAATTAGTCGATAAATGACGTGAATAATGATGTCCAAACTGGCCACAATCTATACGTCCACTGACAGCCAGAATAAGTCGAGAAAAGACGTCCATACTGGCTCTAATCTGTACGTCCATTGACATCCATAATTAGTCGATAAATGACGTGAATAATGATGTCCAAACTGGCCACAATCTATACGTCCACTGACAGCCAGAATAAGTCGAGAAAAGACGTCCATACTGGCTCTAATCTGTACGTCCATTGACATCCATAATTAGTCGATAAATGACGTGAATAATGATGCCCAAACTGGCCACAATCTATACGTCCACTGACAGCCAGAATAAGTCGAGAAAAGACGTCCATACTGGCTCTAATCTGTACGTCCATTGACATCCATAATTAGTCGATAAATGACGTGAATAATGATGTCCAAACTGGCCACAATCTATACGTCCACTGACAGCCAGAATAAGTCGAGAAAAGACGTCCATACTGGCTCTAATCTGTACGTCCATTGACATCCATAATTAGTCGATAAATGACGTCCATTCTGTACGTCCGTTAACTTAACATCCAGATTTAGTCAATGACATGCTATCGATGGCTATACAACCAGTACCAAAACTCAATATTTTGGTTACAATAACGTATTTGTTTGCAATGTCTTGATGGAGCAATTCGCCAGCAAGCAGGCAGTTGTTAAAGTTTCCTTGCCAACGGCTGGCAGACACTTTGCATAAACCTCATCATCCGAAAGAGTCACAACGACTGGGTATATTAGCGGTAATGTGTTAATGTATGCATCATGGCTATAGCGGTTTTTGTATCCCTGTCAGAATCACGATTGTGTACTTCCTTCTCTTATTTAATTATTTTGTCACTTCTTGTAAACACAGTCAGCTGGGGAAGGCGATACTTTTAAGATCTCTAAAAGATACAGCGAGGATGGCACAAATAGATCTAGATGACGTAGTCCCTCAAATTAAAATGTGTGTCAATACATAGATTTTGCTTACGTGAAACTGATTTTTGGGAACTGATGGCTAGAGGACAAAGGCGGTGTCACATTAGTCCATATTGGACTATTCTAAACGTTTCTTTTAAGTTTATATATATATTAAATATATATTACATAAATATTTTTCTTCTAGTAAAAAGTGAGTCAGTCAAATGTCTGCCTTTTTGATTTTAGGTAAATTTGTCAATTTACTTTATAGCTTATACATATTGTTTGGTTTACTACCTTGTTAATTATTGTATGCTGCTTAGTAAAATGTTATTAAAAACTGAAGAATAGATGTTTTTGGGATAATAGTTGTTTTAATTTTATTATAGGCTATCTTTCGTGGAAAGGGTGTTATTTGGTACTCGTTCCTGTTTCAGATATCCCTCCCCTGTGAAAAAGTTCGATCTTAATGGTGAAAAAATAATCGGGAGTAGACGTTGTGTTGATTAATTTTTAACACTTTTATAATATGCTACAGAGATTTTTTTTCTTGAACATGCGCGCAACTGTTTATCCTGTTCTGTGGGGGAGAGATAAAGGCTGCGTCCAAATAACCACACTTGCGGTCTTTGCACTTGACCACTTGAATACTTGCATGACGTATTGCCTGTATTTTGCCCAAGTGTTTTTGGGCGTGAAGATCCCAAGCGTGCATGTAAAAATTATTCACCTGATGGGACACACTTAGCAAGTGTTAAAATGTTAATCCAGGTACAGTGGCAGCAATTTGCACCAAAACATATTCATTATTTATTTAGGCATTACGGTATATATCTTAAGTGTGTCTTTAAATAAAATGAACACAGAAACAATTTTATAAATGAACATTTACAGATTATCTACACTTATCTGGAACATTGTGAAGCAGAATTCTTTGCACCTATAACACACTTTTCATTGTGTGCATGCAGCTTTATTAAAGTTGATTGTTCATTCAGTTGTCCCTGAATAAACGACACCATTACTGTTGTTTCTAAGTATGTGATGAAAGCAGTTGCACATATTTCACAAAATACATGGCACCAATGCAATGTGCAACATGGGCAAAAGTCTCATGACTTACATCCAGAACATGATATGATATGCTTAGCCTTGAATACCGCTTCGAAGCAGTATTCGAGAAAGTGTTTGTTTAGTGTGCGTAAAGGGCACTGCTCTTTGTCAGTTTGAAGATATGGGACAGTCTTGCGCACTTACTTCCTGTCGCGTGCACGCGCTCTCAAGTGGCCACTGCAAGTGGGAGTATGGCCGCAGCCAAAGTTATGTGCAGTCCGCATGCTCCGCAGTCCGCACCTGAATGCTGTTTCGCGTGATGATGGGCAGTCCGGCTCTTTCCATAGATTCGGCTCTTTCGGCTCGTCTCCCGTAGAAGAGCCGGCTCTTACGGTCCCACCCCTGCCTGCGTCTGAAGATTTGGCTCTCTTGCTGACGGGAGTCGGCTCTGCTCGTTCGCTATAAAGAGTCGGCTCTGCTCGTTCGCTATAAAGAGTCGGCTCTTCACGACCCATCAGTCGTGTTGCACTTGTAATCCCTATCAAGAACTTTGTAAGTAAGTATGTTGTTATATTGGTAATACTAAAAGTGAGTGATTTCCGAAATTTCATCATAAAGTTTTTACGTTAGTCCTAGTTGGTCAAGCTAACCATTCAAATGTTTTTTCCTCCAAATGTAACTTGACGTGTTTGGTAGCCAGGTATGTTAACGTTAGCTAACTAACGTTACGATACATTAGATGCTTGCAAATCGGCCCGGGGTGCGTTTCCCAAAAGCATTGTTGTTACCTGTTAGCAACTTAGTTGGTTGGCAATGGGAAATTGCATGGCAACCAACAGAGTTGCTAACTTTAGCAACGATGCTTTCGGGAAATGCACCCCAGATTGGTTCAAACGCAGAAAATTAAAGATCAGGCTATACTGTATGTTTTTACATGAAATTAAATATATGACCCATGCTAATTAATTCCCCATTCCTCTCTTTTATCTTTCTGTGGCAGGAACATTTATCAGAGCAGTTGCGTTACCAAATGCAGTGAGTATTCATCATCCTCTACCTGCTTTGTCTAAATGTTATTTCAACATAATTGATCTCCGAAGTGGTGTGTGTGTGTGTGTGCGTGCGCGCGCGCGCAAAATATTTTGTTCGACACTTTAAACTTTGTACAGATGGCATATTTAAGAATGTGGAGAAAACGTAAAGCAGACATCAATGAACTTCTGCAGTCTGACGACGACAACAACGATGTGACAATCGAAAACGCAGTGATGACAAATGCTAAGGAGGACACAACCAATGATGATAATGGAAGCAGTACTGATGACCAGAGCACCAGTGTGACCACTGATGGTTCATGCTTTGATACCGACATTGGATTGTGTGACTCCGATGTGGAGATTTTGAATCCCGAACCAGAGGCCCAAGTTAGCAACCTAGGCAAGGACTTGCAAGAGTGGAGTACAAGACATCAAATTAGTAATAGGTCCCTAAATGAATTACTGCAGATTCTAAGAGATCATGGACATGTACTCCCCAAAGATGCACGCACATTACTAGCCACTCCTCAAGTCATTGACAGCCATTCAAAATGCAATGGACAGTATATATACTATGGCTTGGAGGGGGGCATTTCCCGTGTACTGTGTCAAAATGATGCTTTCAGACAACAACACAGTACGGTTAGTTTGGATGTCAACATTGATGGACTACCAATCTTTAAAAGTAGTAAAGTCCAGTTCTGGCCAATACTGGTGAAATTAAGCACTTTCAATCCATTTATTGTGGCACTATACTGCGGGGAAAGCAAGCCTGAGCCCCTTGAAGAGTATCTCCATGACTTTTTGAAGGAGTTAAAGAATCTCACACAGAATGGCCTGGTGATTCATGAGAAAAAGTTTGCAGTAAATATTCGTACCTTTCTTTGTGATGCACCGGCTAGAGCATATTTAAAATGCATTAAAGGTCATACTGCATATGACAGTTGTGAGAGGTGTGAAGTGAAAGGCCAGTATGTTGAAAGAAGAGTCATCTTCAATCAGCTGACATCCACCTTGCGCACAGATGAAGCATTTAGTCAGATACAGTATTCTCACCATCAAAATGGTTGTAGCCCTTTAATAGCTGCTGGGATTCCCTGTGTCAGTGGCTTTGTGTTAGACTATATGCATATGATTTGCTTGGGTGTTGTTAGGCGGCTGTTGGTTTATCTGACTAGAGGCCCAAAACTGTGTAGGCTCTCTGTGAGACAGAAAATTGAAATTTCACAAAAACTGAACATGCTACGAGGCCAGATGCCCAGCGAGTTCGCACGACAGCCCCGTGGCCTTTAGGAGTTGGACAGGTGGAAAGCAACAGAGTTCCGTCAGTTTCTTCTTTACACAGGACCTATAGTACTCAAAAATACTGTCTCCTCACAGCTGTATGCTCATTTTGTGACATTGACCGTGGCAGTATCCATCATGCTGGACTCAGATGACCGGACAAGAGCTGCCTATTTGGAGTATGCCACTGAACTGATGAGGCACTTTGTGTCTAGCTGCCCTGCACTCTATGGAAAAACATTTACTGTGTACAATGTGCATGCCCTGTTACACATCCACGAAGATGTCTCTCATTTCAGGTGCTCTTTAAATGACATATGTTGCTTTCCATTTGAGAATTATTTGCAGCAGATCAAAAGATTGGTCAGGACTGGCCAAAATCCATTAGCGCAGGTGTCCAAACGCCTGGTCGAAATCGAACATGCCCAAGGAAATTCCAGTGCACAGCCTGAGGTGAAGCCCCAAATGTATATTTCAACAAAAAGGAGAGACAGCTGTTTCCTTCTGGAAGATGAGAGGTTTGCTTTTGTTCAAGAGAGGAGGGGAGATGGGACGGTTGTTTGCGATGTGATAAAACTGAGACACACTGTCGACCTGTTTGACAAACCATGTCTGTCAAAGCTATTGAACATTGCGTATATAGGGAATGGCCGTTGATTACAAAGACAAGAAATGAAGGAAAAAGACCTTGCAAGAAAAGTAGCCTGTCTAGCTTTCAACAATGGCTCTGTCATGATTCCTCTGCGGCATGGTATTGAACATTCATGCTGACAATTGGCCAGTCAAAAAGTAAGTTGGAAATGTACTGTATGTGTGTATGTGTTTATATAAAAAAACATAAATGTCTTTATATTAATTTTTGTTGCAGGTTATGCTTTTTGTCAGAGCCGTTTGGAATGAAAATGGGAAAGAAATGGAGGGGACCATCCCTGATGCCTGGGTTAATGTAGCTGAGAAAACCCTTCGGTGGCCAAAGAAGAGAGCAAAGTATTGTTTTGAGAACCATGTGGCCCCTAAGGAGGACTGGGAAACTTTCCCATTATTGAAAGTGAAATTTACTGCAGGTACCTTCTTATATTTTGATACAACAGTACAAAAAACTGAGATGTTGCGTGGACTATACATTAAGCTTTGATGACATGCATGCTGTCTTTTCAGAAAGTCTCCATGAGTGTGAGGAGTATGATCAAACCAGCCATGCTGAACAATGTGAAGATGAAGACGAAGAGGTTGTTGTGCAAAAGAGGAAGAAAAAAATGAACAATTCTGAAGATTTCGTTGAAGGTATGTCCCTATCATTGGTTGAGTAGTGAAAACATGCAAACTCATTTTACAATTGACCTCTTGCCGGCCCCTCCCACAAAACGGCCATTGTCCAATCACACATCATAGCAACCATTACTAGGCGCGTAGGTCCGACAAAAATTAACTCCAAGCAATATGTTGAAGCGGGGCGCCCTCTGCGTTTGTAAATAAGACACTGGAGGATTTGTGTTCTTTCCATTTCCAAACCTGAAAACACAACGTGAGCAGAGCCTACAATGGGTAAAACTATGTGGATGGGCCCACTCGCAGTTAAATGTGGAACTTTATGAAGCATAAATACTTCTGCTCTGAGGTAAGGCTAACAGCTAACTAGTTACGGTGTTGTGTAGATCTACTAAATTTATTAGTTATGTTATTAGTATTAGCTGATTTCAGAATCAGAATGTTTTCTATACATTGTTGAAGATAATTCACAACTAGGAAATAGCGTTGGCTTAGTTAAAGGTGCATAACAGATAACATAATAAGAAATTGATATCTGAATGCCTTATATTTTGTTTTATCGATTTTATTATATTATTGGGCACCTTTAAGCCAAAGCAATTTCCTGTTTGTGATTTCTGTTCTTCACCAAATTCTCAAGATGGCTATTCTCAAAACAACAGAGAGATGTTATTTAGCTTTGAATGGCTTTGACGCACATGTAGGTTTAGCTACCTAACATAACCTTGTGTTTTACAAAAATAGCTACTCGCAATAGACAATAATAGACCATAACATATGTAAGAGAGCAGTACCTGAGCATGACTGGTCCACAAGGCTTTGGTTGCATTTGAGGTACAGGTCATTGGGTTCTCAGGTTTCGCTTGAGACCGGTAAGCATTAGCCTCAATAGTAGTTATGTCTCCTTCATTGCATAGTTTTATATTTTTAATATATCCCTCCACTGCATACTGTAACCCCTTTTTCCTCGATCTGATGAATATCGCGGAGGTATGGCTCCAAAAAAGGTCACTGACATGCATGGGTCCGTACGTCTTCCCGTCATGGAAATCTGTGGCGCTTGTTGTGTTTGACCATTTGTTTGATAGAAGTAGCAACAAAACCAAAGGGGGGGGGATGGGTTGTTTCCGGTGAACGGCTAATTATAATGTGTTTTAATATTCAAAGGATCTGACTTGTCTGATGCGACTGCTGAGGGGGAGGATAAAGAAGTGAGGAAAGGAGGTACAGAATCGTTTCTTGTGGCATTAATGGAATGTGTATTCAAATGTTGCCTGTGCACAGTACAAAATCAAGTAAAACTGTATATGATTTGTTTTATATACCCCTTATTTATCAGATGCCTGTCCTAAAATTCCAGCCTTTCCCACCCCACCAATGAAAATATCAAAGAATGGTGAGTTGTTGCTAAGATTACCATGCTCATTTTAACTGGATTCAAATTTTAAGAATGTTTTAAGAAATACTTTCTATACCGATTTGATTTGTTTAGGTTCGCCCAGGTCTGTTGGCCGTGACAGGTCAACTAGTGGTGACTTAACTTTTACTTTTTAAGAATATCAAATCAGCATGCATGTAACTAACACTTGATAATGACTGACTGAGGTTTTGCATCTGCGTTGCTTAGGTACATGTAGGTCTATGGGCCATGACAGGCCATCTAGTCGTGAGTATAGTCTTTCAATGCAAAATATTGCAGCCCAGGCAGGTCACTACTATTGTTCATGACTGACTGATGTTTCTGAATATGTGTCGCTTAGGTACATCTAGGTCTGTGGGCCGTGACAGGTCAACTAGTCGTGAGTATCTTTCATAGCAAAATATTGCAGCCAGGTCACTAGGAGTATTGTTCATGACTGACTGATGTTTCTGAATATGTGTCGCTTAGGTACATCTAGGTCTGTGGGCCGTGACAGGTCAACTAGTCGTGAGTATCTTTCATAGCAAAATATTGCAGCCCAGGGCCCCAGGCAGGTCAGTATTGTTCATGACTGACTGATGTTTCTAAATCTGCGTCGCTTAGGTACATCTAGGTCTGTGGGCCGTGACAAGTCAACTTGTGGTGAGTTTAACTTTTCAATTTTAGTTTATCAAATGAGCATGCAGTGAGCATGCAGATCTGTAGCACTATTGATCATGAAAAACTGATGTTAAAGTTTTGGGATGCACAGGTTTGTCAAGGTCCAGTTCTATGAGCCGGGACAGTTCAAGTAGTCGTAAGTATAGCCAGTCACAGTTGGCTTGTCTTATTGAATATCAAATCTGCATAGGTCAGTAGCAGCACTATTGATAATGGCTACATCTGGGTTGCACAGGTTCGTCCACGTCCGTGGGCCGGGACAGTTTAAGTAGTGAGTATTGCCAGTTACATTTGGCTTTTCTTATTGAATATAAATTTCTTAGAAAGAATACTACTGCTACTGAACTGCTTAATGTTGGTTGTTTGGGTTTCTCAGGTGTACCCAGGTCCCAGGCTGTGGAGAGCAAGTCCATAGATGGTGAATGCCATTGGTTGTATCACTCAATGAAGCACATTGTACATATGTTATAAATATATTGATCGCTTCACACTTTTTATTTTCTGCTTAGGTCTTACACATGAAAGTTCCAAATACAATAGGACTGTGCCAACCACATTCCCGATGTCAGAAGCGAGTGAGTACAAGATGATTTTCATGTGACACCCACACTACTTACTTCTGTATTATAACATTGCATTGTCTTTCTAACTGTTTGGTAAATCAGACTTCAGGTTTTCATCTGATTGCTTTGGCATTTATGACATTTAGTCTAGAACCATCTCGAAATGAAAGTTATTTAATGAAAAAGAGGGTTAAGGTTTCGCTGTTGAATATAGTGTTAAATAACTAATTGAATAGTCATTAAATGTTGGTTGGTTTCCCGGACATGGATTAGACTACTCGTAGACAAAAATAAATTTAAGAGCTGTCCAAACTGAAAACAATTTGCACGGACATATCTTAAAATGCATCAGTGCCCCTTGTTTTGCCTCAAAATGCATGCCAGTACTGTTTTTAGTAAGGCAAGTTTGTTAAAACTAGTTTTATTTCCTAATTAAACTAAGGCCTAGTCCTGGTTTAAGGTAATCCCTGTCCGGGAAACCACCCCTAAGTCTTTAGAAATCTTTATTTATATAGCGCTTTTTACAATGTCAATGTTTCAAAACAGCTTAGTGATAAACAGGAAAATAACGCAACAGATTTTGATTTGGCTGTACAGCCGCTATGGAGAAAATGGGGATAGCATCCAACCCATTTCAATTATTATATAGTGTCAAAGCGGCAGATCAGTAATGGTGGAAAATTTAGTGTTCCCAACTGAGCAAGTCAAGCTGTCTTTTACTGAAAGGCTGGAATGCTTGCTCTTATCAGAGATGATTATAGTGAGTGATTATTTTTTTCTTAATTCCGCTTTATTGGCAGAATTCCAAAAAATTGTACTCACAAAGCTGGTGACTCTGACTGATGAAGTCAAAAAACTGCAGAGGAGCATGCCTCACTCTGGAATTGAAATAACAAGGATGGACACCTTGGAAGAGTTCCAGAGGGAGGAGGCTTCTCTTCAGGAAACAACTAAATTTGAAACCTTGGTAAGACGATTTCAACCTCTAACAATTGATAGGTGATACAATGTGTGGGAAAATATGTGATATTTGAGTAAAACTAATCTTTCTTTTCTCAAGACTAGACCAGATGGATGCATATAATTGTTAAAACTGGACCCCACTGGTTGAACTTTTTTCTCTGTGAAATGTTCTCACCTTTTGACACTTAATATTTTACCATGTATTTTTGTTTTAATTATAGGTTTGTCAGCTGGCAAGAGTGGGGGGTAAAGACATTAAAGACTGCACGTACAAAATGTTGGACAGGTATTTATTTACACATTTACTTAACAGACACCGGTCCCTAAGCATTTGACCAACACAGTTGATCATGTTAGTATAGCGCTGCTTTGGTTATCTTGTGTCCCAAATTTGTTTTCATTTGGTGGTTGGCAGAGTTTAGTTAAACTAAAATGCAGATGTTTACCTCCCTGTGGTTTGGATTAGGCTCCTCACCAATCAACTGATGACCCTTTTCAACATGAAGGGGAAGGGCAAAAAAGAGAAAATGCGATTTGAAGGCACAAAATTGTTTTCAGCAATAAAAGGTAAGCTTCATATTATGGTAATTTAAAGTGTGTGTGTGTGGGGGGGGGGATTGTGGGTGGGCTGTGTGTGGAATGCTTAATATCAGGCTTGATGTAATTTTACTTGATTTGTGATGTAATAAGTCTTTCATTGAATTGATTCGCATACTCTATTTTCAACTATGTATGTCTGCTGCAAGCTAAACCACAACAGAGGTGTTTGCATTTATGTACTATACATGTGGATTTTTTTTCCTTTTGATTGTAGCTGCTGTCATGAAATGGGATAAGGCAGCAACAGAGGCCCAAATAAAGTCTGCTGCAGCCGATCATCTTAAGCATGCCCCCGGGAGACTCGGGGGTGGTGGCTATAAATGAGTTTTTTACCTTAGCAGCCACATTTAGTTAATTGTTACTTTAGTAATATGTTGTACTCCATAATTTATGTTAAAGTATTATAGTGGAAGTGTGTGAATTGATATTTTTACTTTTTTGCCTTTTTATGCTTTTTTGTGTTAATTTATACTTTACTGTTCTCCCTGTTACGTTTTGGTCCAGCAGAACCACATGGTAATAAAAATATTGAGAATGTAGGTCGGTCTGTCTGTCTGCAGTTTAATGACACGAAAACCATTAACAATGTTTTTTCTCAGTGAGAACTAACTCACTGCCACGGTTTTTAAGTAAACATTTTTTAAAGCAGGATCTTTGGAAATATGCACAGTTGGGAGTTCAACTGTATTTATAAAAATAGAAATACTTAATATATCAATATATAATTTGCTTAAATTAAACATGCATTTGTGCACATTTATATATCCATAATTAACACACACACACACACGGATGCAAACGAAAACCTTTATTGTGCTAATGATTAATCCTGATTAACGGTTATACAACCCTAGATTTTTCCCTCCCTATTATATAAACATAAAGCAAATAAAACTATGTTCCATTATAGTGAGGTGAGATACACTGAAAAAAAAGAAATATTTACTTGGAAAAGAAAATCTAAGTTTTTTTACTCAGGTTTTTTATTTAACTTTAACACTTGCAAAACTAAGTAAAATGTACATAGAAAAGCTGAGTAAAATTAACAAAAACTATGGGGTGGTTGCCCGGACAGGGATTAGCTTAAGCCAGGACTAGGCCTCAGTTTAAGTAAGGAATAATTGACAATGGGCCGTTGAATTATAAGAAAATAATGCACACCAAGGTGGTAATGCGGCACGACGCGAAGCGGTTATCAGAAAATAATCCACACCCATAGAACATTTCTCAGCCAATCAGAATGCAGCATTCAACAGACCCGTGGTATAATTAGGAAATATAACTAGTTTTAACAAACATGCTTTACTAAAAGCATTACTTGTGTGCATTTCGAGGCAAAATAAAGGGAACTCATGTCTTTTAAGATATGTCAGTGCAAGTTGTTTTCAGTTTGGACAGCTCTTACATTTATTTTAGTCTAGGACTAGTCTAATCCCTGTCCGGGAAACCACCCCTATAAGTTTTAAGTAAAGTTAAATTGCACTTTAAACAAATATGTGATTTGTTACTTAAAAATTGTATGTATCATATTGTTACCAAAACAGTAAGTACTTTTAACAGGTTACTTCTTTAATGGAGTCTTTCTGATTTAATAACATAACATTTCGTCTTTATTACTATATGCCACATTATTTTGAGCAAGTAAGAAGAGAATCCGTATGTCTCAGTATTGGCATAAGCACAGTTATTGCTCATTGAGTGAATTAACACACATCATGATTTTCATTGTGTCAAAACTCAAAACAGAAGCTCTTCTAAATCTGTCATCTCAAAGATAATAACATGAAACACTAACAAGTCTTTATTTTTGTTAAAACACATAAAATAGTGTTTAATTTCCAAATGTACTCGCCAAATGCAGTCCCATGCAAAGCATGCTGGGAAGTACAAGTCCACTGCCTAGTTAGTGATATTTACTTGAATAATTCAAGTAATTTCAAATACGTGCCAGTTACTTTCAAGTAACATTTACTTGTCTGTTGGATGTGTAATATATGTACTAGTTTAAATTAAGTACAGATATAGATTTTACTTAGTATTATAACGTTTTAGCTTCAACGCAATTATTAGTTGTAAAATACCTAGATTTTCAAGGTCAAATAAAATCATTTTTTACAGTACATTGATTATAAATGGGTTTTAGATTGTAATATTTTTTGAACATATTTATGTAATTCATTCCACTAGATTTGTGAGCTGTGTAGCTTCTGTTACACACTTTGCAGTAGAATTATAAATAGTATGCAGAAAGTATGTTATGTGTCATGATTTCGGTCTTACTGGGGCCCGTTTCAGAAAGGTGGTTAAGGGAAAACTCTGAGTTTGTTAACCCTGAAAAGAGGGAAACTCTGAGTTTTCCATTTCAAAATGGGAGGTAGGTTGAACCTGAGACAGCAGGGTAAGTCAAGCTTGTTTCAGAAGGAGAGGTAACTTAAACTCAGAGTCTGTTTCCGGGGTAACTTACTCTATGAACCTAACCTGGTCGGGAGCAGGCTAGGTTCTGTAAACTCAGAGTTTATTGCGGTCTCCTCTCCTTTTTTAGAGGAGTAGCGGGTTTTAACTATCTTGTTAGTTCATTTAGTACATTCATTCATTGCACACATTTTTATTATGTAGCCTACACTGTAAAACATTTTTTTGCTGTCTTTAAGTTCAAATTTCCAGTGCAATTAATTTTAACTTATGTCTTTTATATATTACACTAAAACTAAAACAAAAAAATTAAACAGTACATTAAAATGACGTGTAAAGCTAATATGATATATTTAGGTGCAGAGACCGTCTAAGTGACTAAAATGTCATGTGCTTTTATAGAGGATCCTGTAGATAATGATGTTGCATTCATTTGTAGGGAGTTACATTTATGTCGCGAGAGGATTTTGAGATGCGGAATGGATTTTTCTCATCCACTTGCATGTATGTGAGCTGTATTATTTTTCTTGGCAGTCATTTAAAATATATAAATATCCTTACATGACTATATCAGCCTTTGTGGTTGTGCTCTTATATCCGAATAGTTTACATTTCTTCCAAATCCACTCATCCGAACCGCTGGTCTAGTGCTTAGTGCTGCGCGCAGTGGTCGTGGCAGACGTGCTATCGCGACCCGAGTTCGAATACCGGCTGGAGTATTTCAGTTGTATTCATGACACACATTTGTAACGTTTATAGCATTTTATACCAAAGTCTTATGCCTAATTTAATTATTAGCCGAGATGCTGTCATATTCTTTTTGTCCATGGGATTGCATTTACATGAAAATTAATATAAGATGTAATGTAGCCTACAGTTCTCCTTAGTTTAATTACTTCTGATATGTAACCGTGATGAAAAATTAAATGTATGCATTTACTAGAGTAGCAATTTCCAACAACAACAATTTTCTTTAAAATATATGCTCGTAGTTGGTGTACACTTGTACACTTTCAGTTTTAGTAGTAAAAAGGATTTATACCTCTTTATTACGTGCTGTTGCCATAGTGAATCGTAATATCGGAGCTCCATTGATAATGGCTTTGTGCACGCGCTTTACTCAGAGTTGCTTAAATTAACTCATTTCAGCTGTTCTGAAGCCGAAAACTCAGAGTTTACAATCTCAGGGTAAATCTACTCAGAGTTTAAGTTTAAACTCAGAGTTGGTTGAACCTCCTTATTGAAACAGACCCCTGGTCTGCTGTGTATCTGCTCTGTTGTTTGTTTTGTTTTGACAGCTCCACGTGCGCGCCGTTCACAGGTGTCCTGTCTTTCGGTTGATTTCATCACCACGTCATCTCCACCTGAAGCTTGTTTTCATCCCAATCGTTATTAGTATAAATGCTCAGTTCCCCCTTTGTTTTGTGCGAGTTCGTCTTTGATGTTGTCGCCAAGTCTTGTCAGTAAACTATTATCTGTCTAGTTAATCTAAGACTGTGTTCTCTGCTGCCAATTGTAGGACCTCTGCTTCCGCTCACCTTGTTGTGGATTTCCTTCTCCCCGCTGTGGATATTTCCAGCCGGATTATTAAGACTCTGTTCTCCACCCTCAGAAGGACTGTTCCATCTGTCCCGGCTGTGAACAGCGAGGCTCCTTTGTCATCTGTGCCCGGCGGGCACTGCCGCCTCCGGGCGATTGAACTAACTCTGTTTTCTCTACCACCTATAGACTGCCAGTCTTCTCCCGTGGTTCTCTGCCAGGCGAGGTTCGGGCTCTCCATTTCCATCATCCTCCAGCGAACCGCTGCCACGGCAGAGGAGCCGTATTCCATCTCCGCAGTGCCCTGGGTAGAGAGTGCGCCCCATCCCCGTGCTTCCGTGTAGCGGCGCTCTCGGGAGTGGCCTACTGGTCTTCGCCCCGTATCGGGGCTCAGATTACCCCTGAGACCCCGGCTGGAGTTTAAGCCAGGGGTTTCCTACTCTCTCTCCGGCGGCAGACACCTCTCTTCTCTATCTTATTATTTTGTGAATAAACTTGCCTCTGCATTGGGATTCAGTCTCTGTCGTTCCTCACAGATATGAATTGAAAGAGCTTTTGCTATGTTTTTTGGGGGCCTTACCACTCTGAAGGTTATGAAGTTCTGGTGTAAACAAAGTCCAGTAAAGACGTAAATTATTAAAAACTTAATTCTGGCTCCTGTGTGGACGTCTTCTGCATGTCTAACAATTATGTCTGTTGCACGTCTTTTACTGACGTCTAAACAATGTCCAGTAAAGACGTATAAAAAACTTTAAATCTGATTCCTGTGCGGACGTCTTCCTGAGGTCTAACAATTACGTCTGTAGCACGTCTTTAATTGACGTCTAAACAATGTCCATAAAAGACGTATTAAAAACTTTAAATCTGGCTCCTGTGTGGACGTCTTCCTGAGGTCTAACAATTACGTCTGTAGCACGTCTTTAATTGACGTCTAAACAATGTCCAGTAAAGACGTCTTAAAAACTTTAAATCTGGCTCCTGTGTGGACGTCTACCTGAGGTCTAACAAATACGTCTGTAGCACGTCTGTAATTGACGTCTAAACAATGTCCTTAAAAGACGTCTTAAAAACTTTAAATCTGGCTCCTGTGTGGACGTCTTCCTGAGGTCTAACAATTACGTCTGTAGCACGTCTTTAATTGACGTCTAAACAATGTCCAGTAAAGACGTCTTAAAAACTTTAAATCTGGCTCCTGTGTGGACGTCTACCTGAGGTCTAACAAATACGTCTGTAGCACGTCTTTAATTGACGTCTAAACAATGTCCAGTAAAGACGTATTAAAAACTTTAAATCTGGCTCCTGTGTGGGCGTCCTCCTGAGGTCTAACAATTACGTCTGTAGCACGTCTTTAATTGACGTCTAAACAATGTCCAGTAAAGACGTCTTAAAAACTTTAAATCTGGCTCCTGTGTGGACGTCTACCTGAGGTCTAACAAATACGTCTGTAGCACGTCTTTAATTGACGTCTAAACAATGTCCAGTAAAGACGTATTAAAAACTTTAAATCTGGCTCCTGTGTGGACGTCCTCCTGAGGTCTAACAATTACGTCTGTAGCACGTCTTTAATTGACGTCTAAACAATGTCCAGTAAAGACGTATAAAAAACTATCATTCTGGCTCTTGTGAGGACGTCTTCTAGATGTCTAACAATTACGTCTGTAGCACGTCTTTTATTGACGTCTAAACAATGTCCAGTAAAGACGTATAAAAAACTATCATTCTGGCTCTTGTGAGGACGTCTTCTAGATGTCTAACAATTACGTCTGTAGCACGTCTTTTATTGACGTCTAAACAATGTCCAGAAAAGACGTATAAAAAACTTTCATTCTGGCTCCTGTGAGGACGTCTTCTAGATGTCTAACAATTACGTCTGTAGCACGTCTTTTATTGACGTCTAAACAATGTCCAGAAAAGACGTATAAAAAACTTTCATTCTGGCTCCTGTGAGGACGTCTTCTAGATGTCTAACAATTACGTCTGTAGCACGTCTTTTATTGACGTCTAAACAATGTCCAGAAAAGACGTATAAAAAACTTTCATTCTGGCTCCTGTGAGGACGTCTTCTGAATGTCTACGAATTACGTCTTTTAGACGTGTTCTAGACGACTTTTTGCTCGCTGGGCAATGACAGCTAATGCTGTTTCCTTGGCTGATGGTAATTTGGGCAAGGTAATGAAATGAGTCGCCTTCGAGAACCGGTCCACTACGGTTAAAATCACCGTATTACCCTTAGAGGGTGGGAGGGCGGTAATGAAATTTAGCGATATATGGGACCAGGGTCTCGAAGGGACAGACAACGGTAAGAGTAACCCATCAGGAGGTCGATTGGAAGTCTTACCAGTGGCACAAACCGAACAAGCCAAGACGAAGTCGTGGACGTCACGAGCCATACCAGGCCACCAAAATCGTTGCTTGACTAGGAACCTAGTTCTACTAACCACTGGGTGACAAGCAACACTGGAAGAATGACCCCATGGAGGACGTCAGACCGTAACTTCTCTGGCACAAACAAACGATTCGGTGGGCACCGAGCCGGGGGCGTTACCCCTTCTAAGGCTGTCAAAACCTTCGATTCGACCTCCCATCTGAGCGCGGAGATAATGGTGGTCTCCGGTAAAATGGGCTCGGGAGTAGCAGTGCGATCGGAACGCTCAAAAAGACGGGATAAAGCATCAGGTTTGATGTTTTTGGAACCCGGCCGGTAAGATAATGTAAAATCGAAACGATTTTCAGGATTCATGCGCACACCCTCAGTCGAAATGATGTGTCCTAGAAAAGAAACAGACTGTGTATGAAAAACGCATTTTTCCGCCTTGACAAAAAGCCCATTCTCTAGCAACCGCAGAAGCACTCGTCGTACGTGTTGCAAATGTTCCTGGAGAGACGAGGAAAAAATCAGTATGTCATCCAGGTAAACATATATAAACTAATCAATCATGTCTCGCAACACATCATTAACGAGTGCTTGGAAGACAGCTGGCGAGTTCGTGAGCCCGAAAGGCATCACGCAGTACTCAAAATGGCCACGAGGGGTGTTAAAAGCAGTCTTCCATTCATCCCCCTTCCTAATACGGACCAAATGATATGCATTACGTAAGTCCAATTTAGTGAAGACGGACGCTCCCTGCAACCTCTCGAAGGCAGAAGACATTAACGGCAAAGGATAGGTATTCTTTACCGTAATGTTGTTCAACCCTCGGTAGTCAATACAAGGTCGCAAGGATCCGTCCTTCTTACCCACAAAAAAGAACCCCGCCCCCGCTGGAGAAGAGGAAGGGTGAATGAACCCCGTTGCCAGAGAATCAGAAATATATTTCTCCATGGCCTCCATCTCAGGAACTGACAGAGAGTATAACTTGCCCTTAGGCGTAAACGTACCTGGCAATAACTCTATCGCACAGTCATAGGGACGATGCGGAGGAAGAGAATCAGCCCGAGACTTACTGAACACCGCCTTCAGGTCGTGGTACTCCGCGGGCACGTTAGACAAATCCACTGCTTCCCCCTGAAACACAGACTCAGAAACAGTTAAACAGGCAGACACAAGACAGGACTTATGACACTCCTCGCTCCAGCTGGTAACAGAACCCAGTTTCCAGTCAACAGTGGGGTTATGGGAATGGAGCCAAGGATGTCCAAGAACAATGGGGGAGAGAGCAGTGTCAGTGATAAAAAATGAAATTGTCTCTGTGTGATTGCCAGAAGTGATGAGAGTGATGGGTGCGGTGGTGTGCTTGATAGTGGGAAGTTGCTGTCCGTTGAGGGCGAAGGGCGCAATCTGGTGGGTGAGAGGAATGACGGGTATCTGAAGCTTATGTGCAAGTGAGCTGTCGATGAAGTTGCCCTCCGCCCCCGAATCCAGAAGTGCGTGACCAGTGTGAGACTTGGTGGACCACCGTAGCATCACCGGAAGGAGAGTAGATGTTGTCGAGGTCTTGCTGGCAGAGATCCCGCCCGATAGTAGCCTCCGTCTTACTACCGGGCTTGGTCTTTTACCGGGCATTGCTGACACTGATGGCCCGGCTCACCGCAGTACATGCATAATCCACGGGATCTCCGCCGATTCCTCTCCTCCCGGGGTAACCGAGCTCGACCCACCTCTATGGGTTCCGGATCTGAGAGACCGCCGGCGGAGATTTCGCTGGGCAGACGGGAAATCTCAGTACGTGACTGGGATGTGGCGGATGAATTCCTACGGGCGGCAATGGATAGTCGAGCGTCGACCCGGATCGCCAAATCCACCAGCCCGTTGAGCGTCGTGGGTAGCTCCGCCGTGACGATCTCTCGCTGGATCCGATCCGCCAACCCATGCAGGAACTGATCCCACTGCGCCTCCTCGCTCCACCTGCACTCCGCCGCCAGGGTCCGGAACTCAATGGCATAGTCCGAAACCGACCGCTCCCCCTGCCGAAGCTCCGTGAGGAGACGGGCGGCTTCCTTCCCGGCGACGGAGCGATCAAAGACCCTCTTCATCTCCTGGGATAGCAGGGTGAACGAGGAGCAGCAGATGTCCTTGTTCTCCCACACCGCCGTCCCCCAGAGGGCAGTCTTGCCGGTCAGGAGTGAGAGCGTGAACGCGACCTTAGTTTCCTCGAGGAAAAATGACCGGGGCTGTTGGGCAAAGTGGAGAGAGCAATGAGAGAGAAATGTACGGCAATACTTGGGTTCACCAGAGTATTTTTCTGGGATGGGTAACCGGGGTTCTGGAAAAGAACTACCCCCTGGAGGTGAAGATGATGCGGGCGGCGTGGGTGGCGCAGTGGGTAGCGTGGTGTGTGGAGATCGCTGGGAGAGCTCGGACACTTTCGCCACCATTGCATGGACGGCCTTCCGCATATCGTCGATTGCTTTGTCCTGATGATCCATCCTAGCCAACGATCGCTGGAGAAACTCCTCCAACGCGGAAATGGGTTGTTCCCCCGTTGCTTCCATGTTGGCCAGATTCTTCTGTAATGACATGTAAGGAGAGGAAACAACATCAGGGGAATAATTGAACAATGTTTATTACAAATAAACACAGAGAGAGTATGAGAGTCAATGCGGAAGTTAACACAGTCCGGTGTTGTTGTTGTTGGCAATGGTGGCGAAGACTACGGTGGAAGTTGGTGATGAAGGTATTGAGTGCGACGTTGGTGGAGTGGTGAGCAGTGGTGAAATCCAGGCTGAACACGGGAACATCCACACGAAGACGACGACAATACACATCCAACTGAAACTGTAATCCAAACAACACGAGACAACCAACCAACACAGAGCCGAAACAAAATGAAAGAATCTGGCAGGGAACAGAAAGTCAGGTGAGTATTTATGGAGGTGATGTAATGATGAACAGCTGGAGCGAGACAATCAACACACAGGTGGAGGGAATCGCTCTAACGAGCACATGGCAGAGGGTGAGTGACAAACAAACACACACACACATGACACGGAGGAAACAGTGGATTTCCTACCGTGACACCCGGTGGTTGGGGACCTCTGCTTTAAATGACCAGTGTAAGACAATTTCCTAAATAAGATAGCACCTCCCCAAAGGACACTGCATGAGGGCAAAGTGAGTGCGCGGGAAAAGCCACTCTCCACGATTCACAGTGGACTTCCCACTGAGACACATTTGGGTTTCAAAGACACACCTTTAGGGTGTCATACATTTGTATTCTTTTCTCTAAAAGCAAACTGTATATGAAATGCTACATGCACAAAGAATCTAAAACCTGTATCTTATTTGTTTTCTATTGGAATGTCTCATTGCAAGTGGTTACAGGTCTCACTCATATAACAACAGAATTCAATGTTAAAGTATATGTGAAACTTCATTCAATGTTGATAGACACCTCCCTTTCTAAGCATAAACCAATCACCCACTGTATACAGATTAAGGACAGCCCTTAGTTTTACCAACAACCAATCAGTACCAAATTCCTATATGCTTTGTTCTCTGGTTATTTAAGGAGATGTGTAGAAGATTTAGGCGGGACTTTCAATATCGAGAAATGCACCCCCATGATGCTGTCCTGGCACAGCATCATGTATTGTTATTTTACTTTGAGGAATCTGTAACCAGATCTTTATTCGTACCAGGTATGCAATGGTTTTTCTTTTTATTCTTTCGTATTTTAATTGGATTGTAAATTGGCTTCTGAATTATGTTTTACCTACCTGGTTAATAAATTGTTACGTTTTGCATTCATTCTAATTTGCTCTGTATTATTTACTCTTCTAAATTACTATAAAGTATTACGATATCTTTTGTCACCATAAATCTATGATCGGGGTATAAAGTCATGCTAATTGTCTATACCGCTAACTAAGATGTCCAGCAAATTACATCACTATAGGCAGGCTATAAATAGATAAGCCTGGACCTATGATGAAAGGCCTTATTTTGATTAAGTTGTTGTATGGCATATAATTCGCTATACCAGGTTAGACGGTGCTAACTTGGACCTCTGATCAAAGTCTGAGTTCTACATTAAGTTGTATATAGGTAGTTGGCTGGGGTTGCATAAGTATTTTAAATAAGAGTACGCCAGCATGGGGCAGTTGCTTCAACCATTTCCTCTGGTTATACGGATAGACCAAATTATTTAACCCTAACTAAGTTGTGTGTAATCGTGATTACTATAGGCAGGCTATAAGGAGATATGCCTGGACCTCTGATTACTGCCCCTGCCTTGATTAAGTTGTTGTATGGTATATGATTCGCCATACCAAATTAGACGGCGCTAATTTGGACCTCTGATCATCGGATGGGTTTGTATCAAGTTGTATATAGATGATTACAGTGGCCAATGTTGCCTGACCTCTAGTGTGGTCAAGTTTTATGTTTCAGAATCTGCACAACGGCCGGTGTTGACTGATACGACATCTGTAATCGAATGAATGAGTTCAATGTAAACATGAGTAAATAGAATGATCAAACGTTTATCCAAATGCTATATGTATATCAATTTGATTCATATTACAATACGTTTTATATCTTTGGAGTCAGATTATAAAGTTGCGTAATGTTAAAACCGGAAGCACCGGAAAAGACAGAATGCGCTATAAACCGGCCATGCCGTTTGGATTCCATCGTTGGGCCAAGCGGATGGATGGGGTCACATTTTCCCCCTTACACCAGTATGCAAGATCTTTCGCCACAAGTGTTGTATTGCCATGCTGGGCTTACAAATGCTTAGACAGGTTGCTCATCGCGTTGTCAGCAGATGAAAGACACTCGTCGTGTGGGCATAGTGTGCATTTCACACAAATATTTTTGTCCTTTCGAGCAATAAGCTGAAAGTAATGTAAATATCGCCCCAGTGGCCGAAACCCTCCGTCTTCATTTCCCGCTCCCCTTTGCACCAGCAGCTATGTCAAAATCAATTTCTATGGCAACGGCACACGTACAGGCACACTCATGCACGCACCACTTAAACAGACAGAACTTTACACCCAGGCAAACACTGCTTGGGAAAGCGCGTTCCTATAGCCTAGTAAAGTAGTGTAGTTACCAATATTATTAGTGTAATGCGTTACTTTACTTCATTACCCAAAAAAGTAATATAGTTACTGTTATCCGTTACTTTGTAACTCGTTACCCCCAACACTGATTGCGTCTATAGAGATGTCCCCGTAAACCACATACACCAACATGTGTGTGTGTGAACAGTTTGAATGAAAAAATATATATTGTACTGGAAATCACAAGACTACAACCACTGCAAAAAACAACATAAAAAAACTTTTTCATAAAAAACAACAGTGGCATTGTGTAAACAAACCAGCATTTGAAGGGTTAAAATTCTGAAAATTAATGAATGTTTGGTCATTGTGATTAGAGCTGATGCTGGTTAAAAAAATGGCATCAGTGAAAGTGGAAAAAAATATAAATCTATAATATTTTTGACACTTTTTTGACATGGACATTTTTGTCCTTTATGGACCTGAGAGGTAACTTTTTTAAATTGATGCACAAAGGTTAAGTGCATTTTGAAGGGATATAGCGACACATGCAAGAGACTAAAGTAAATTGTGAATTGCGTTGGCCATTTTCTCCTCAGTCATAGTAAGCTGTTGAGGAGGATGGTATTTTTATATATTGTTCTTTAAAAAGGGTATTTCATATTATTACACGGCTATCTGGAATGCTTGATTCTGATTGGTCAGTTGAGACATTTGCAGGTTTGTTCTTTTCAAATAATAACCGCTCCAAAATAATAACGCATAGCCGGACTACTTGCACGAGTAAAATCGCTCCGCGCCAATAAAGATCAATAAAGATTACTGTCTGTTTGGCGCCATCTTGTGACAAACACTCGACAACCACGACAAAACACAGAGAGCTTACTGAGACTGAACTTGACAAAATAGAGCATGACAGCTACGAAGCCAACACACAAAAAAATACACAATGGGCATTAAAACTTCTCAAAGACTGGCTAAAAGAGAAAAAATGGAGACAAGTATGAAGCAGAGGATCTTAATAAGGTATTACAATCATTTTATGCATCTGTGCAAAGTTTCGCGGAAGGATAAAAATGTTAATTTAAAACAAATATGCCAATAAAATGTTTCAAATTCCTTTTCATGTCCAGTTTTTTTTCTTATGTGGCAAGTAGCCGTGTAATAAGCGGGATAATGTAGAGGCAGCCGGTAGTTATTGGGAAATAAGCCCCTTCAGTGTGATACAAGACCCTCCGCTTCGCGTCGGGTCCTGATCACACTGTCGGGGCTTATTTCCCAATAACTACCGGTTGCCTCTACATTATCCTTTACTTATAGTTAAGTCACATGAGATGAAGTTGATGAAAAACTTGTTGAGTACTTTAGGAGCACATGGTATTTGTTGTGTTTTAGTCTCTGTATTTTCTCATTGCTTATTTCTTGTATATTATATTCACTGTATATTTATTTTCGGCAGTAATGTGACTGGATGAGTTGTAATTTTTTTACGGTGGAGTCTGTCTGTGAGGCTAAATGAATAATAATGGAGCTTGTTGTTAGAGCATCATATTAAACCAATTTTAAAAGCCGTGGATTTAACTTTTAAAGCTATTTTTTGTTTTATTGGCATTTCAGTTGTCCAGTCAGTGCCACTGCTTTGCATAGTATAGAGGAGTTTTATTTTGAATGAAAGTTATTTCATTTTATTAAAAAATCTTGTCTTTCTATTATTGACTTTGGACCTGTCCTGTTAGCACTCAAGACGTTGCACTGCCTGCTCTGCCTCGTTTGTTTGGTGGTCTTTCTGCAACACACAGGTAAACAAATATATCACTATTAACTGATTTAATTAAAATGTAATTAACAGGGTGAGCTCAGCGTTAAGTTAAATGTGAATCACTTTGGAACATGCATAAAAATGTTAACTTGCAGCTTTTGTAGTTTAACAGTGCACAGTCTGAGGGACTATGTCTTGCACTGCAGACTGGATTGCAATTTTCAAATATGCAGCTGTTGATTGCAAACCATTGATTTGCATTTTCCAAATACGAAGCATTTAAGAGTCACTTTTTTCAGGGAAATAACACCTACACAGCAAAAACGCCAGTGTACATTTTACTCAAATTGAGTCAAATTTTACACTTCAAAAAATGTATATGACTCCCTCCATTTTGGAGTTAAAATAACACTTTTGAAAGTGTTAAATATGTACACTACTCCAAGAGTAAATTTGTACACCTAGAGTGTTTATTTGTACATCCAACAGCAGTCTATGGATAACCCTTTGTTTGTAACAAAGTGTTATCTTCTCAGACTAGTGTTAAAATGTACACCCATGCAAGATTAAATACACACGAACAGTGAGTGTTTTTTCACCCAAAAGTAGTGTATGTATATCCCGTCGGTGTTATCTTCTCTGCCTAGTGTTAAAATGTACACCATTGTAAGATTAAATACACACCAATAGTAATATTTTCTGCATCCAAAAGTAGTGTATTTATATCCCATTAAAGTGTTTTCTTCTCCCACTAGTGTTAAAATGAACACCCTTGTAATCTGTTTATAATCTGCAACAACAGAAGTAGTAAATGCCAGTGCTTATTTCCCTCAACAATAATGTCACCAAATATTGACGGAATATTCAGAATCAAACTGAATGTCTGAATGGCATTTAGTCCAATACCATTCCCTGCCTGGTCTAGATTTAATCTAGTCGGACAATTTTTTCGTTCCAAGTATCCATAATTAATGAATAAACTCTGTTACATATGTCTTGTCTGGATATCATGCCAGATAGATACTCAGGAAGTAATTTTATTTCATATTGCCCAACGCCCTCCAGGATGTCATGCATTATATCCGGAGCGTTATTGTCACAAATATGAAAATATGTAAAGTCATTGAGCAGACATCAACTTCAACTTTATTTGTATAGCACATTTAAAAACAACAAGAGTTGACCAAAGTGCTTCACATAATAAAGAACTACACATTACTTGAGGGCTATTTAGTTTGTTTAATAAAATAACAAATTGTTCTCTGGCGCTATAAAGAAAATCAAATCAAATTTACTTGACCTTCAAGGGGGGCGGGTCGAGCCGTAAGGAGGGCGGGGCGCCCCCCTTATATAATGGTAGGGGAAACACTGATCATGATGCCTTCCACCTGTAATGTTGTAACCCAAAAACGCCTGGTAGCGCCTGTTAAAAAGATTTTAGGATCAGAGAAGAAGGTCCCCCCATGGATAAATGATAATATTTGCAGTTTTAGGAGAAAATGTAGGAAGACAGAGCGTCTATGGAAAGCCACTAAATTAGAGGTACACAGGCTCCATTTAAAAGACATGAGGCTGGATTTGAATGAACTGATAAAGCAGACTAGATCATCTAATTTTTCTTACCTTGTGTCAGTAAATAAGAAAAACCCCAAAATATTGTTTGACACCATTGAAAATCTTACTGCACCATCTGTTCCCCCTGTGCCAGTGTTAATCCCACACTCACTACTGTTTGTTCCACTGAGGTTTCACCACTGTCAACTTGGTCGTCCTTCACTCCTGTTAGCCTACAGGATGTGAAGAACATAACACGAAAATTGAAACCGTCTTCAAGCCCGGTCGACATTATCCCTACAACTTTATTGATAAAAACGCTTGATATTATTGGGCCTTCTGTGGAAAAAATAATAAATCTGTTGCTTAGTTCAGGCCAGAGCATGTGAGCGGTGCGAAGCGGGAGCGGAGCGTTGAGCGGTGTGGTAATATTTCCATCAGAGTAATATTTCCTCTGCTCGCTCAATACGCTCAGCACCGCTCGCTCATCCCAGAAATTTGGTAATTTGCTAGTTCGAGAATCTGTAAAAACAGCTAGCAATAAGTTATGGAGTTCAAATATTGTTTTAATGAAGTCGCCAGGCTTATATATATAAATTAAAGAAATGAAACTAAGATGACAGAATAACTGTAGCGTCGTCTGCATCTAGATGCAGTTTAAAAGATTAAAATTACTTTAATCTAACTGATCAACACAAATACAAAGCGTCATAATATAATGATTGCTTACCAGCATTAAATCCACTTAAAATAAAAACCTTTATAGTTATTTGTGTATCTACAGCGTCCGCTCCGTGGATGAGGAAGCTGCAGCCAAAAACCGGTGCCTTTAGTATTAACTGACTGAACACTTGACTCTTCCCTGGACATTTAGATATTAATTTTTTTCATCAACAGTATCTGTGTGAAATATTATAAACATTGAAAATCACCTGCGACTCGACTGATTCAGCACGTCCTCTATTTTACAGAGAGTCCGCTTAATTAACGGCTTTTCGTTCGGTCCGCGTGAGCTAAACATTTTTGTTCTGTAATTTGTTCTCGCATAGGCTATATTTCTACATATTTTTGACCAAGTAACACTCGGATAAAATGTAAGTTGTTATAGATAGCATTTAAGCTGACAAATCAGTCTGACTAAAATGATCTATTCAGATTAATTTAGCCAAAATAATGATTTATTCGTTTTCATACTATATAGATACATGTTGATTTATCTACTAATATACTATTGAAAATGCCATAAATCAGTGGTCTCAAACTCCCGCCCCGCGGGCCATTTGCGGCCCGCCCTCCCCCTCTCTGCGGCCCGCGGCACCTTTCAACAATATAACATAATCTGGCCCGCAGAAAGATTTTTATTCACTTTGTTTCATATTCATTTCATTTTTAATTTAAACGTTTAAGGGTTCGTTCACATGTCGCATCTAACAACGCGTGTTAAAACGAGTAAAGGCGTTTCTTACTTTCTAAAATGCTCAGGAGCGGAAGTTGCGCTCCGTGGCGTGACGTCACGCGTTGCTACGCAGCCATGACCCGCGCGCGCGCTCTGTGATTGCGAGGATAACGGAATGCGTGATCGGACTTTAATTCCTCATCTGAACCAACCTCGCGTCAATGATTGAAACCTTTATTGCCCCGAAGGGAATTTGTTCTGCACTCAAGGAAGCCACATTAACAAACATCCAACGACATTGCAAACATTAAAAAACAAAACATAAACAACACAAGACAACAATAATAGCAATAATAATGGCATACAATAAGTCCAATATCTAAATAAATCGATAGCTAATTAAAAATGTCTAATTAAAAATGTCTATAAAAAATTATTTTTTGGGCCTCTGTCTGATCTGTGCAGTAACTGTGAATGCTCCTCGGTACAAATGATGTAATGGCACGTTTCGTTTTTGTTGATGGCATTCGAAATCTACATCCAGAGGGGAGTAAGAAGAACTCTAAGAAAAGTGGGTGGGATGGATCATCCAGTATCCTCAATGCCAGATTGAGGGTATACTGGTCTGTAAGATTGGAGATGGTTTTAACATCGGATCCAGTAATTTTTCTGCCCATTTTGGTCACCTTATCCAGCATATTCCTGTTCTGGACAGAAAGACCTCCCCCCCAGCACTGGATGGCAAAGGACACTACACTGTGAATAAAAGTTAAATAAAACAATGTCAAAGTTGTTGTGTCTGCATTAAAACTACGCAATTTCCTTAAAAAATAGAGCCGCTGCTGTGCTTTTGAGTATCTTGCTAGTGTGTTGGCAGACCAGTTGAGTTTATAATCAATAATAGTGCCCAGATACTTATATTCCATCACAGTCTCAATGACAGTCCCTTGAATAGTAACAGGTTGCAGTGGATGGTGCCGTTTCCTAAAATCAATCACCATTTCTTTTGTTTTAGAAATGTTTAAAATTAATGAATTTTGATTGCACCATTCATGGAATTGGTCGACCTCCGTCCTGTAATCCAGTTCATTATTATTTGTTAAAAAACCGACTAAAGCCGCATCATCTGCAAACTTAATCAGTGAACAATTGGAATGGTGACTGACACAGTCATTAGTATATAAAATAAATAACAATGGTGATAATACACATCCTTGTGGTACTCCTGTGTTTGTCACAATGGTTCTTGACCGACCATGACCCGCCCTCACATACTGTTGTCTGCCTGTTAAAAAGTCCTGAATCCACTTTAAAAGAGTGAGGTTTACCCCCATGCTTGTCAGCTTCTCTATCAATATGTGTGACTGGATGGTATTAAAAGCTGAGGAGAAGTCTGCAAACAGGATGCGTACATAAGAAGCCGGTGTTTCAAGGTGTTTGTAAATTCCATTTAGGAGAGTTGTAACAGCATCTTCCACACCCCTTTCTCTCTATAAGCAAACTGTAATGTGTCCATGTGAGCTTGGGTTTGTATTTTGAGATGAGTTAAAATAATCCGCTCAAAGCACTTCATGGCTACAGAAGTGAGTGCCACTGGTCTAAAATCATTCAATCCAACTGGTTTGTGTTTCTTAGCAAGCGGTAAGATTTCTGCTATTTTCCATATCTTTGGGACTTTGTGTGTGTCAAGTGATTTCTGAAACAGTCCTTTAAACACTGGACTCAGTTGTTCTTTGCAGCTTTTTAGGACGGTGCCTTCCAGCCTGTCAGGGCCAGCAGCTTTCCGCGTCCTTATATGGGAGAAGATCCGCACTACTTCCTCACAGCTTACCCTGATTGATGCATTTGCTGTTCCATCAAAGCTGATTGGTGTAGGTGGCAAGTCACTCTCCCATCTCGCAAAATGTTCATTCAGGGCATTTGCTTGTTCGACTGAATGTTCCGGAGTGTCAGAGTGGAGATGGTTTTGACCTATAATAGTTTTAATCCCCCTCCATGCCATACGAGAGTTATTTTCTTTAAGTTGTTTTTCAACTTTATCTTTATATTGTCTCTTACCCTGTTTAATTTTCATCTGTATCTCCCTCTGAATCAGCTTCCCTCCACACCTGTCATTTGCTTTGAAGGCTCTTTCTTTATCCACTAAAAGTTTTTTAATTTCAGTTGTAATCCAGGGTTTTGAATTAGAGAACTGTTTCACACGTTTTGTCGGGATCACATTGTCAACACAAAAGTTAATATATGACGTGACAACATCTGCATGGTCATCAACATCTACACAGTCAAAAACACTCCACTCCGTGCAGTCAAAACAGCCCTGCAGAGCGGTCACACTGTCATCATCCCACACACGCACTGATGCGATTTTAGGTTTTTCCCTTTTAAGTTTTTGTCGATAAGAGGGCAATAAAAACACAGTGTTATGATCTGACCCACCTATCGCTTGTTTGTTGACTGCTTTATAAGCATTTCTTATGTTGCCATAGCATAGATCAAGTGTTTTTGAGCCACGCGTGGGACATTTCACATATTGTTGATAGTGGGGTAGTACAGATGACAGGGAGCAGCCGTTGAAATCACCCAGAATAAGTTTGGGAGTATCTGGGGACGCTGCTTCAAGTTCTTGTACATGATGATATATCGCATCTGCAGCTGCTTTATAATCTGCATCAGGCGGAATATACACTAGACATACAAATAGTTGCCCAAACTCTCGTGGTAAATATAGAGGTCTTAAAGAAACTGATAATAGTTCTATGTTTGGAGAATTGATTGTGTGTCTAATAATATGTTGTCTACACCACTTGGTGTTAATATATATACATAATCCTCCACCAGTTGATTTCCCCGTGGCTTGTTGGTCTCTATCAAGTCTTAATGGTGTGCCAAAGCCAGGTAGGGAAAGACTCTCATCATTCATTGCATCGCTTAGCCAAGTCTCACTGAAGCATAACAGACAACTATCTCATTCATACCTGTATTGCGTAGAGGCATGGAGTTCATCTAATTTGTTCCTTAGCGATCTCACGTTGGAAAGGACTATAGTGGGTAATGGAGGTTTAAATCCCCTTGCTCGAACGCGGCGTTTAATTCCTCCTCTTGAGCCACGCTTTCTCTTTATCCTGGTAGATCGCTGTTCAGGTGAACGAATACATTCCACAGGAAAATCTGTTGGAGGTGTCCACTGCAGCTGTGTTGTAAGGCCCAGCTGAAGTAGTTGATGTCTACCGTAGATTATCCTGGCTGGCTCGGCGTTTGACAGAAGTAGAGAAAGTAGAGTAATCGCCAAAAAAAGTTCCAAGTAAGCCATGTTGTTTGCATCCAATTTCAGACGTTTACATTCGAATCGTTCAAAAACACGACTTGACGATCCAAAGACACGATTTGGCGATATAAAAACACGACTTAACATCTAACGACTTAACATCCAAATCTATACTTAGTAAACCAACAAACAAAACAACATATAGTAACAAACATTGACCGGACATTCAGAGCTCCCATGTGCGTGTCAGCCGCTGAGCAGCGCCACTCGAGAATTATCAGAGGATATCATATCATTGTCACCATGCCATCAGTTAATCTGGTCGGGACTTTGTATTGTTTTTCCAGAGAAGATTTGTTACTTCCGGGTGAATATCAGCTGTTACTCAGAGAAGAGATGCGGTGGGACTCACATCAACAAGTCACAACTTCTAATGGAGACACCACATAATATGTAGCCTGGCTCCGCCCTCCTACGTGCTTCCGCTTAATTTTCATTTCGCTTCAGTAGAACGTCTGGGTCTGCTCTGTAGAGTTTCGTTTTCTCCTGTAAAAATCTGTAGGACCAATCAGCGAACAGATGAGGGGGGGCTAAGAACGATGACGTTGAGGTTGTGCGTCAGTTTGAGTTGTAGTTCAGTAATGGCAGCGGAGAAAGACGTGAGAAAAGCTATTCGGTCCGCTGTTGCAAAACTGCCGAATATACAGAAGTTAAAGCCGGAGCAAGAACCAGGTTTGCTAAGTTTTGTTTGTCTGATTATTCTCACTTGTTGTTTCCGGACGGTTTCGGTGCATGATATACGTCACGACCACACGTTAGCGATTGGCACAGAGGACCCTCCTTAAAGATGCAGTTTGTATTATTTTCGCCGCTAGATGGCGCCAGATCAAACAATAACAATGATGTTGTTTACTGATGCTCTGAAGCAGCGTGGAATTATGGGATTTGTAGTCTTTAACTCAACCACTGATGGCCATCAATCAGACGCGAACGAGAAATCACGTAAGGTAATCAAGTCTTATAAATGTTGCGTTTGATGACATCGTTTATTTCATTATGTAAGTTTATATGTGATGTTCAAAACGAAATTGTTAGTCATATTGATATTACAGTATTAGTCCAAATTCGATGGTAAACACAGCACAGAATTAAGTTTTCAACTTACAATCTACAATGATTTTTGACATAATGTATTGACAGTACAAATCTTATTGTGAAGTGTCTTAAAATGACCATTTATATTGCTGTACAATACCTTTTGATGTGCATATCGTCCGCGGGAAGACGCGCTGATTACAATCTACAGACTAATGTTGTGATCAATATAATAGCATACGTTTTTTGAAGGGTTACGAATCAAAACAACTCACCCATCGCGTAAAACACAAGCAGGATCAGAATCTCGGTCTAGTTAAATGTTGTCGTGAAGCTCTCTCCATCCAGATAATGCAACAACAAATTGATCCTCCCTCGTTTTGTTCCAAACTCTTCTTGGGTCGTTTGGTTGGCCCGTACGCTTACAGGAGCTGACACAACCAGCGGCAGACGGTACAGAGATATCCATAAGTTCATAAGCAAGCGCGTAGCCCGACAGGCGCTATCGCATAGTTCCGCATTTGTCCACAACACTGGCTCGCTGCGTCCGAAAACTCAAGACAGTGAGGACTTGTTGCCTCGCTGCCTCTTGAGGAAATGACTTCGGCTTCGGAGGCCTGAAGGCCGCTCAGAGAAAGGCTTTCCGACGCACTTCAAAGGCAGCGTGTTTGAAATATAAACAGAGAGCGCCTTTGTGATAACTAATCACATATTTGAAAACTACTAATTTCTCGCTAGAAATGCAATTAAAATGCTTAAAAAGTGAAAATATACGTTTATTTTCACTAAATTTGTGCTCCAGCTGCTTCCTTGGCCGCCATTTTATTTTTTCGAGCTCGACCACTGTTGTCATGTGGTTTACGTCAGTAAAGGCGGTGACAAAGGGTCACATGGATATTAATGTCATTGACAGGAGACTGCACTGCCCCGTGTCAATGTTTTGAATGGAAATTTTCTCATGATTTACAAGTAGTTGAAAACGTGCACGTAAGCGCTGGAGCGCGCTGCGACACTTCGATAGCATTTAGCTTAGCGCCATTCATTCAATGGTACCAATCAGAGATAAAGTTAGAAGTGACCAAACACATCAACGTTTTTACTATTTAAGACGAGTAGTTATACAAGCAAGTTTGGTGGTACAAAATAAAACGTAACGCTTTTCTAAGCGGATTTAAAAGAGGAACTATATTGTATGGTGGAACAGCACTTTTGGGAGTACTTCGACTCGGCGCAGTAACACCCTCCCTCTCCCATTATGAGAGGGAGAAGGGGAGCGAACTTTTCAGGCGAGTTGAAGTACTCCCAAAAGTGCTGTTCCGCCATACAATATAGTTCCTCTTTTAAATCTGCTTAGAAAAGCGCTAGGTTTTATTTTGTACCACCAAACTTGCTCGTATAACTACTCGTCTTAAATAGGAAAAACGTTGATGTGTTTGGTCACTTCTAACTTTATCTCTGAGTGGTACCATTGAATGAATGGGGCTAAGCTAAATGCTATCGAAGTGTCGCAGCGCGCTCCAGCGCTTACGTGCACACACTAAGATGATAGAGGGATGTATCAACTCTTCTTAGTTAAAGGAATAGTCTACTCATTTTCAATATTAAAATATGTTATTACCTTAACTAAGAACTGTTGAATCATCCCTCTATCATCTGTGTGTGTGCACGTAAGCGCTGGAGCGCGCTGCGACGCTACGATAGCATTTAGCTTAGC
Organism: Paramisgurnus dabryanus; assembly: GCF_030506205.2. Taxonomy (NCBI): domain Eukaryota; kingdom Metazoa; phylum Chordata; class Actinopteri; order Cypriniformes; family Cobitidae; genus Paramisgurnus; species Paramisgurnus dabryanus. The sequence continues at coordinate 49,076,442 of NC_133342.1, forward strand.
CTCATTCATTCAATGCTGCCATTTAGAGATAAAGTTAGAAGTGACCAAACACATCAACGTTTTTCCTATTTAAGACGAGTAGTTATACGAGCAAGTTTGGTGGTACAAAATAAAACGTAGCGCTTTTCTAAGCGGATTTAAAAGAGGAACTATATTTTATGGCGTAATAGCACTTTTGGGAGTACTTCGACTCGCCTGAAAAGTCCGCTCCCCTTCTCACTCTCATAATGGGAGAGGGAGGGTGTTACTGCGCCAAGTCGAAGTACTCCCAAAAGTGCTATTACGCCATAAAATATAGTTACTCTTTTAAATCATTACCTTTACAATTATATAAACATTAATTTCCTTTTCTATTTAGGTTAGCTTATTAAAACTTTTCAGTCTCAAAGTTTCCCTTAAATAAGTCAAAATAGATTAAATACACACGAACTGCCATGTACATGGGAAACATGAAACAGCACGCGCCTCCCGCCCAGCTGAACTTGACCAGAACGCGCGACTGCGCATGCACAGCAGAACGGCATGACAGGAGTCAGGACCGGTCGTTTCTCTGACTGAGACCCGTTTAAATTTCACAAGAACTTATTTTAGTTGCTTAAGAGTTATAAACAACATTTCAACATACTTATTAAGACTCACAGAATCTCGCCCGACAGTATAAACTGTGTTTTATGCTGCACTTACAGGATGTTCATCTGACAGGAAATTTCGTTTTTTCAGGTAAGACACTATTTCACAAATTCAACAAATAAAACGATATTTATGAAAACGTGTAGATGTTATTTAACCTTTGTTTATTTTAAAGTTTTGTGGGACATGTTTGGTGTTTTGGCTGGTACAGGTTAGAGCAGCGTTACCCTGGCAACCGGAACATGAAGAGGACACTCTCTCACTTTCTCCGTCTGACAAAACTACACCTGCACAATTCAGAAATGACATTTAAATTATATGGAGAATCCATTTAAATGTTTATTTTAACATATGTTTATTTAAATGTTTGTAATGTAATGTTCATGTTCAATAAAATGAAGTATTCCATCTCGGAGTCTGTCATTCATATGTTATGGTAAGTCTTTTAGTTATGGGCAAATAAGGACAAGTAAAATTAGTTCTAGCCTACTGCAGATGTCTGCCCAAAGAATATTAAATAAAAGATTTAAATTACTAACTGGTTACCAACATAAAACTTTCAATCCATTACGTTGTCACAACGTTCCCACGACAGGCAGATTACGTTGCGAAGTTACGTGCAGGCGACGAATCCAGGAATTTCACCGCCGCGCACTCGCTCTGTAGCTTGTAGCTCGCGCTCTGGAATCTGTTTAAAATAAATCCACCTTCTTTGATTTGATTGGCCTTCGCATCATTTTGACTTTGAGGAGCGCTTTATGCTGATTGAGGCACGCCAGATAGAGATAGGCATTTTATAGTATTTACAGTTAGGTATTTTAGGCAATTATTTCATGACTTTTATTAAACTCAATGGGAATCTCAATGGTGGGCATGAGCCTGCGTGAGAAAATGGATGTGTGGCGTGAGAGCGTGAAAATGGGGTCAATTGTGAGTCTCACGGTGAATGCGTGAGAGTTGGCAGCTATGCAAACACGCTGTGGTAAATCCGGTCCTTAAGAAACCAAGTCTTGATCCTTCTGAACCTCAAAATTACAGGCCCATATCTAAACTTCCTTTTATCTCCAAAATTATGGAAAAAGTAGTGGCCTGCCAGCTGACCTCTTATATGGAGCAGCAAAACCTGTTTGATATTTTTCAGTCTGGTTTCCGTAAATCACACTCCGCTGAAACAGCACTTATCAAAGTCTCTAGTGATGTGATGATGGCAGCAGACACTGGCCGCTACACTGTACTCATACTTCTTGATTTGACTTCTGCTTTTGATACTGTGGATCATAGTATACTGATAAATCGGCTTCAAAATGAGATGGGACTTTCAGGATCTGCCCTTCAGTGGTTCTCCTCGTATATTCATGATAGAACTTTTAATGTTGTTGTCAACAATATTCAGTCTGACGTAACTAATTTGTCCTGTGGAGTGGCACAAGGGTCAGTTTTGGGCCCTATTTTGTTTTTATTGTACATTTTGCCACTTGGGAAAATTATTGGTTGTTTTAAGGATGTCTCATATCATTTATTGTTCTTTTAACGATGCAGAGTTCCATCGTCTGTCTTTGTTCCTCCATCAAAGACTGGCTGACCACAAATTACTTAATTACTTAAATTCAAATAAGACTGAAACGGTGATCTTTGCTCCTGAAAATAAGATCCCACAGATCAAACAGCACCTTGGCTCACTGGGCCCCTCTGTCAAATCCAGCCTCAGAAACCTGGGGGTTGTGTTTGACCAGGCCATGTCTTTTGAGCCACACTCAAAACAGCTAGTAAGAAACTGATTTTATCATCTTAAAAACATTTCTAAAATTCGCAAAATGTTGTCAAAAAAAGATTTGGAAATGATAATTCACGCTTTTATATCTACAAGACTCGACTATTGTAATTCTGTTTTTACCTGTTTAATCAATTCTGCTCTAAACAAACTGCAAATTGTTCAAAATTCTGCTGCTAGACTTTTAACAGGTGCCCCTCGAAGGTCTCATATTACCCCAGTCTTGTCAACACTCCATTGGCTCCCAGTAAAATACAGGATTGATTTTAAGATTTTAGTGTTAACTTTTAGAGCCTTAAACGGTCAGGCCCCAAAGTACATCTTGGACCTTTCGAAGCCATATTCCCCTGGTCGCAACCTTCGGTCCTCTGGCCAGAACCTGCTTAAAGTTCCAAAGACTAGATGTAAGACCCGAGGAGACCTGTCTTTTCAGTCCGTTGCCCCTAGACTCTGGAACAACCTGCCCCTGTCTATACGTCGGGCAGTTTCTGTTGTCTCTTTTAAAAGGGATCTTAAAACATGATTGTATAAGAAAGCTTTTGGATGATGGGTTTTCACAAATGTCACTTTAATTTTACATGTGTATTTACAATCTTTTTATTGATGTGTACCGGGTTTCCTGTACAGCACTTTGTGATTTTTATCTGTGAAAAGCGATAAATTTGATAAATTTTACTTACTTACTTACTTGTAGGTCTTGGGGTGCTACATGATCCCACCACATTTTGTATCTGTAAGTTTAATGTAGATGGGGGGTGCTTATTTAAATTTTTGAAGCTGGCGCTATAGAGGCATTTTTACACCCCCAGATCTGAAGCCTATATAAAATAAAAATTTTAGCCACATTTGACACGTGTGCAACGTTTCATGACTTTTTGAGCTTGTTTAGGCTGTAAAAAAAAATGCAATTCATTTAGCGATACTTTGCGAGGCCGATACAGACACTCCCTTTAATGAAAAGTCAAGGTTGTCGCTATTTATCATCACAAAAGGTCTGGAGATTAGACTGATGAAATATGATGTTGATATGCTTAAATCTCTAAGAGCAGTAAGTTACAGCATAAAACATTGTATTTCCTTCTGCCTCTAGGTGGCACTATTACTGTATCTAAATATTGCTATGTTGATGTGTTCAGGCCAAGACCCTTATTAAACATGTGACGTCTGAGGCTTGTAAGACAATGTATGCCTGAATTACAACAGCTTCCTGATTCATGGCAAAACATTAAAATTTGACAGACCGCCATGGACACGCCCTTTAATGAAAAGTCAAGATCTTCGCTATTTATCATTGCAAAGGGCTTAAGATCAGTCTGACCAAATATAATGATGATCTGATTAAATCTCTACCAGCAGTAAATTCCAGCATTAAACATGACATTTCCTGCTGCCTCCAGGTGGAGCTATGACTATAACTGAAAATTGGCATGTTAATGTGTTCAGGCCAGTACTCTTATGAAACATTTGAAGCGTGGGGCAGATTGGACATTGTAAGCCTGAGTTAGAAAAACGTCCTGTTTCATGGCGAAAACGCCTACATTTGTCAGGTCGCCACGGACACACCCTCCAACGAAAAGTCAAGATCTCTGCAATTTAACATTGCTAAGGCCTGTTCTGTGGCAACTCAAAGCCAAATTCTCTGGTTGAGTATCTAAAAGATCTTGTAAGTGAGTTAAAAAGACTAAGCCAAGGATTTGTTTTCAAGTGGAAACAGTGCTTCTTAAAGGTCACCTCTGTCATCTGTGATGCTCCAGCCAGAGCTTTCATTAAAGGAATAAAATCTCACACTGGTTACTCGGGTTGTGACACGTGTGTCCAAACAGGGGTTTATGTTAAACATCGAATGACATTTCCAAAAGTCAGTAGCCCACTCCGGACTGATCAGTCTTTTAAAATGATGTCTGATGAGGACCACAATGTCACAAAGTCTCCATTAATGGATGCAGATATAGGCATGGTGTCATGTTTCCCTAATGACTACATGCATCATCATGGGGTAGTATGTAGACTTTAAGATTTGTGGACTACATCAGGACCCTTACTCTGCCGCTTGTCTTCTCATCAGGTGGAGCTCATCTCTTCTGAACTTATCTCTCTAAGAAGTTACATTCCAGTGGATTCTGCCCGTAAACCTAGAGTGCTTTCAGAAAGGCTCAGGTGGAAAGCCACAGAGTTGCACCAGTTCTTATTGTACACAGGGCATGTGGTTCTTCAAAATGTGTTGTTAACTGCAATCTACAACAATTTTATGTTGTTATCTGTTTCCATTTTCATCCTTGCTAATCCTTCATTATCTGCACATCTTAATAACTTTGCACACACATTACTTGTGTCATTTGTGACACATTTTGGTGAATTATATGGTCCTGAATTTGGAACTTCCAATGTTCATGGGCTAACCCATCTTTCAAAGAATGTTCGAATACGTGGAAATTTGCATTTCCATTTGAAGATTATTTAGGAAAAATGAAAAAGTTGATAAGAACCCCACACCATCCACTAGCCCAGGTTATTCGTCGAATCTCTGAAATGAAACCTTGTACAGAGAATGATGAAACTTCACATGGAAAGACAGCCTTGCAAAAGGAGCACAACTGTGGCCCAGTCCCTCCCTCTTTAGAAGGCGCACTGTTACTTCAATTCAATTCAATTCAGAGAGCTTGTTATGGGTGATACCAAAACCAATGTATCTAGTGAAGGAGACATATGTGTGAAGATCGGTGGCTGCATTGCTTTGATTGACAATATCCTTCAGTATCAGGACAAAATATTGTCTACAGGGAATATGAATTGATGGAACCATTTTTTGAATATCCTCTGAATTCAGTTCAGTTGGTTATCTATCTGGTTGGCAAAATGTCATCGAGACTGAAAACAATTCATTTATTTGAAGAATTGTTGAGAAATATGTGTGGGTATCTAAACAAGACAAATTTGTTGCAGTGCCATTACTGCACTTATGTCAGTGATTACATTAATACTTTTATACCTGCACAGCTTATTTTATTCACTTGTGCTCACCTTTTTTTTTAATGGACAGCCAAATTCAGTTTTAACCTTTAATTTTTATTCTTCACACACAAAGTTAGCTTTAATGTCTTTTTAATGGGATAATTCACCCCCCCCCCAAAAAAATGTGTCATATTTACTTAATCTCATGTTGTTACTAACCTTTATAAATTACTTTGTTCTTATGAACATGAAGGAAGATATTTTGAGGAATGCTTGTAACAGAACAGATGAAAGATCCCATTGACCCACATAGTATTCTTTATTTCCTACTATAGGTGTCAACAGTGCCTCATTTACAGTATTAGAATATATTGTCCACTCAACAGTATAATAGACTTATGTTAGGCTCAATACTGTGGTTCTTATAGTTATTGTCAAAATTTTTGTCTTATTTAGTGATCCTGAAGGAATTAAATGAATCAGACGCAGAACTGTCTGGACAGAGACCACCAAGGCGTAAAACATATGTGTTTACCACATTAGTATTTTCTAATACTTTGAGGCCATATTTAATGTCGTAATTTTCATTAATTATTGTAATATTTGACAAATTTGTTATTATTTCAGTTGTTTCTATTAAAGTTTGATACATTTTGTTTTAATTAAAATAGGAAGAATGTCTGCATTGGACCCCCTTGAGGTCAGGCTGGTTGCTTGTTGGATTTGGAGGATGAGTATGCCCCACCACCTAAACAAATTCATCCACTCGCCCCCATCATAAACTTCCCTACAATCAACCCAGCAACCCCTCTACCTGCATCACCACCAGCACTTCATGGCTCCTTTACGGAGATGCTGCAGAACTGGCAGCCAATTGAAGATATTCCATGTGGGTGTATTCTTTTGCTTTCTGAATGACTTTCTTTTTTAGGTATTTCTTTTATAAACGTTTTATCGGACACATTTGCGTTGCCGCAATTCCGTGTCTGGCCCAAAGTTAACTTTCAGTCTGTGCTTTTTATCTGTCTGCATAGTGAAGCTCTGGATCAAAAACCTTGTAGAAAATGTTAGGATTTGACCGGGGGAATAGGAGGCAAAAGTGACACAGAAGCAGCTTGGATTGAGGTGAAGGGTGATTTATTAATGACACATGTGGTAACCATCCCCAACACACGGTATTGCAGCAAACCGCCCGTCATCCCACCTTCCCTGATTAGACATCAGGTGCAACTAATTTCGCGTGTCCGGACCCAATAACAATGCACCGTTTCTATCATTTGGTATGCACCTGAGCTGACACTACAGTGGACTGCAGTGCTAGCTCAAAGGAAACTTTGAGCGAGTATTAGAGCCTGATACCTGTTTTAAACACTGTGCGGGTTTGGGTACTTACCATAAAACTCTGAAGAGACTGGCGGTAAGCTCTGAAACTCTGTTTTAGAGACGCTGTACTTTGTTGCTATTGCTGCTATCAGCGTGTGAGTGTAGCATTCAGTGACGCTCTGTAAATGACGTCATTATTCTTGTAGCGCATATTTAACTTACTAGGTGATTTGTGAAGTATAAGATGTGTTTATTTGTATTATTCTTTATTTAACAATTTAGGGTTTGTTAACATGTTTTAGGATTTAATTTATTTACTTAGCTTAATTTACTGAGTTTAATTTGCTTTCATGCTTTGGTTAAGTACTTTAAAGTATTATAAAACTGTTAAAATCCATTTGACATTTAAATAAATCAAGTAAATTGACTGTATTACTAAATATTGTTTAATTACAAAAATAGAAGGTCATTAATAAATATGGTTAAAAGCATGGGTTATTTCATAGCCTTTATTTAAAATCCGGTTAGTTAAAACATACAATAGGTAAAAGCTGCTGACATTTCATACTTAAATATAAAGTCAATGACATTGAATGTACTCTTGTTATTGGGCTGTGCAATATCCTATGTTTTGGGTTTGGAGTAATTAGGGGTCAAGCAGTGTTAATTTTGGCAGCAAATTCTGATGTAGTCTTAGTCTTAGTCTTTTGAATAACACACCATTTAGTTTTAGTCTTATTTTAGTCATCTGAAATATTTTAGTCTTAGTCTAGTTTTAGTCGACGAAATATCATAAGAGTTTTAGTCTTAGTCTAGTCTTAAGTTTTTTAGTCTGTTATGGAATGGTATTAAGGTTTGAATATGCAATACAGAGACAGATTTAATGGTTGTTAAAGAAAACACGTATTTTATTTTATTCTTAATGTCAAAAAAACTGACCGTGGCTTTTTCACAAAAGATAATATCACATAAAAGGCCCATAAGGCCCGCTCTACCTAAAAAATATACATGGTCACTGAAAAAAATATGCCTTCTCCCTAAATGACATGCACGCACAGATACACCCGCGCGCAGACACACAGACAGAGACACACGCACTTACACACGCACTTTGTCCAGTCATGTAAAACCACAACATCTACTATAATAGTAATGTTACACATTTCATTCAATTTGAGGACACTGAATATTTATACTCAGTATTAATTCAGACAATCCAATACAATCAATACAGTTCAGATGTGTATTCCATTTGTTTCTATGTTATTCCAAGATTAGCGAAAACACGGTGGTTTATCTTATAAAATAACCTTAGCGTGCATGTTTACCTTTGCATGTATTTCTGGATGAGTCATTTTTACAGGCTGTCGTCTTGTCATATTTGAAGTGTGACCAGATTAGACGCTAGCTCTGACATTGTTGTTGTTAATGAGACATGTCCTCAGACCGGGTGCATCGCAACACGTTAGCGTGTTGCTAACGAGCGAAGTCAACTGAAATCAGCCAAAGCTGGGTAACGAAGACTGTACAACTAAATATAATGTAAACAACCTGTCGTGAAAACGAACTTTGCCGCAGGTTTTTAAAATGCCTCTACTGCCTGCTGCCTGTGTAGATCAACCTACCCTCAAAGATTCGCTCTGATTGGATCCCACAAAACTTTCCCCACAAAATGAGTAGCTCTGATTGGATCTCTTCTCCATTCGTCCCTCCCTAACATTTTCGTCTTATTTTTATTCGTTGACTAAATTGTCAGTTATATTTCGTTACAGTCTTCGTCATCATATCTGACTTTTATTTAGTTTTTATTTAGTCTTCGTCCGTGAAAAAAGGTTCGTTGACGAAAATTTTTCGTCATCGTCTTCGTCAACGAAATTAACACTGGGGTCAAGCCCAGAATGGGCGAGACCCCTATTGGGATTGTTAGTTTTCTTATTATTATCTATTATTCTTCTTCTTCCGCCATTGCGTCTATGGCAGCCCATAGAACCGTACGTAGGAAAGTTATGAAATTTGGCACACTCAAAGAGGTCATTCCAAATAGTCAACACACCAAATTTGGAGTGTCTATGTCAAACCCAATAGCGCCACCAACAGTCCAAATTTTCACTTACATTTTTGGTTATAACTGCTGACCCGTACGTCATAGAAACGCAATTCTTGTTTCTTCTGATTCCTTGGCTCATGCCGATTCGATTGCACCATATGACGTCATTTTGGTTATGCTATTTATTTTGATATTTTGAATTGTTTGTAAAACCTACTTTTTCGAACTCGTCCTAGAGCTTTTGTCCAATTTGCGTAAAGAATGGGTGTGTAGCATCTAGAGACACTCATGGCAAAAAGTTAATTCGTGTCGATTCGCCAATCCGTTTCCGTATATCGCGTCAACGAATTTTACGTAGAGTGCGTAAAAACGGATTTGAGGCTGTATCTTCACCAAAGTTAAATGTATTCACACGACACTTGGTAGTTTTGATGGCAGTCATGACCTGAGGGTTCGTGCCCAGTTTCGTCACAGCGCCATCTAGTGTTCACGAGATTTGAAAAATGGCTATTTTTGCTTATAACTACTGCAAACTTGAGTCTAAAATTATACAAGTGCTATTGTTAGATTCCTTGAGGCATGCCGAGTCAAACGATACCAAATGGTTTTCAGTCGGCCATTTTGGGGGTCGGCCATTTTGATTTTTAACTTTTTTTGTCGGAAAGTTATGAATTTTGGCACACTCAAAGAGGACATTCCAAATAGTCCCCACACCAAATTTGGAGTGTCTTTATCAAACCCTATAGCGCCACCAACAGTCCAAATTTTCACTTGCATTTTTGGTTATAACTGCTGACCCATACGTCATAGAAACGTAAACAATTCTTGTTTCATCTGATTCCTTGGCTCATGCCAATTCGATTGCACCATATGACGTCATTTCCGTTATGCTAATTATTTTGATATTTTGAATTGTTTGTAAAACCTACTTTTTCGAACTCGTCCTAGAGCTTTTGTCCAATTTGCGTAAAGAATGGGTGTTTAGCATCTAGAGACACTCATGGCAAAAAGTTATGGAATTCGTGTCTATTCGCCGATCCGTTTCCGTATACCGCGTCATAACATTTTTATGTAGAGACCGAACAAACGGATTTGAGGCTGTATCTTTGCCAAAGTAGTCTTGATGGCAGTCATGACATGAGGGTGCGTGCACAGTTTCGTCACATTGCAACATAGTGTTCACGAGATTTGAAAAATTGCTATTTTTGCTTATATCTAATGCTAGCTTGATATTAAAATTATGGATTTGTGGAAGCAAAGTCGTTGGAGCAGCTTAAAGCTGAAAGAACCAGCGCAAAAAAGATTCTTCTCTCGACTCGCCAGTTTCATTTACAGAACTTATATGGACATATGCGAGGAAGAGCTCAGAGAAAGCTTAAATAATCTTTCACTTCAAGCCACAAAAGTCATAGAGGCAAATGAGGATGTGGAGGCTGCTTTCATTGCGAAGGGAGAGACTGAGAATGCTGCAGAAGATGAGCCAGCATTGAGTTTGCGACAAAGGGCTGATCTAGTGAAGACAGCAAAAGAATGTGAGCAGAAACTGAAGGAGGGTAAAGATCTAATTTCAGAGACTCTCTGGGCCAAATTTGGAGATGCTCGAATGTCCCTGGCTTTCCAAGTGGCAGAAGCGGAGTGTGACCGTGTCTCTATTGTTCAATTATGTGCAAACCTAGAAGCATATGACTTTATGCTGAGCCACCTGGAAGGATTGGTAAAAGCTGCAAGAGAAACATATGCCTGTTGGGCTCGCTGGGCCCCACCTGCTGAACAAAAAGACTTTCAAAGCCGTCTGATGAAGCTTGAAGTATGTCACTCTAAACTAGTTTCCAGAAAGGCAGAGTTAATTCAGGCAAAAATTTAACAGGACTCTGAGAGTGGAGCAGTTACAGCCCACAGTTCTTTAATGCCAGCTATCAAGTTGAAGCCTACATCCCTACCTAGGTTTACAGGAAGTAAAAGTGACTTTCACCGTTGGCGGAAGGAGTGGGAAGCCCTGCAGAAGCAAGGTGATCCAACTGGATCAAAAGAGGTGAAGAAATTTCAATTGCTGGATAGTCTTGATGATAAAGTCGCTAGAGAGCTTCGACTTATAAGTTATAGTACAGCAGGAGAACCGCTTTTGAAACACAACTGCTATCGCCCTAGAAATTGTGGATGAGTTGCAAGCAATGCCCCGCTAAGAGGTCACCAAGTTAGGAAAATAGTGGAGCTGATTCAAACAGTGGAAAAAGCCCTGCAAGACCTAAGTGAGCTTGGAGACACCGGCGCCATGAACAAACCCCTGGTGACAAAATCCATTGAGAGCAAACTCCCGGAGTCACTAATAAAGGAATGGCTGGTTTATACTGCTCATATTGCTGTTGCACCACACACACGTTTCGACAGGCTTCTTGAGTTCCTCAAAGAGCAGGAGGGAATCTTTGAGCAGCTGGAACAGCTAAGAGAAGATGAACCCAGTAGGAAGGAGACCAGGTGATGCACAAAACCATTGACTAACCAGAGAGTTACTAGGTATTGTGGCCCTGTGTTTGTTTGTCAGCCAACTGCTTTTAATTCATGTATGAATTAAAGTAGATTTTTAACCATGTACTTAAATTCTAAACCCCCAGGACATTGAAGAGCCAAATCTAGACCGGGACACAGCAGCTTCATATGATGCCTGTGGAGATTTGGGAGTTTCAATGCATTTGAGTCCAGATGGTTTAAGGGCTTTTGACGACCTGGTGAATTCAACTGGTTCTAACATCCCTGTTAAAGAACTGTATTTACTTTGCCGAGAGTTTGTTTAAACAACTACAGTGTAAATTAAAAAAGACCAAAATACTAAACAAGAATAAAAACTTTGAATTTATTTTGCATTGAAGCTTACTGCATATGCGTAACAGTTATCAATTCTGAATGAAGAGTTTGGAACAATGACAGCAATCTTGGCTGCTTCTGTGGCGGTACATGTCAATAACAACTAAATAAATAAGTAATACCCTTTGGATATTTTACTGTAGTTTTTACTACAGTAAAATATCCAAAGGGTATTACTTATTTTTTAAAACGCTGCAACAGAGCATACCCAGTACATTGAATAAACGTTGTAAAACATGCATCACATGAACGACTAAATTCTCTGCTATTACTCACAGCCCGTCTCATAATGCCAACAAACTCTGTGTAAGTCCGTAAAGGCTGTGTCACGCTACATGAACATACATTTACAATAGGGTAGCACACACTATGTTGGCCATATCGCAGCTGATGGTCATGATCAAACTCTAAATGTATTTTGAATTCTTCTCTCTGTGTGGAAGTAATGGGAACATGTCCCTGACCAGTAAGCCACTGCATGAAGCGACTGACAGTGATCTTCTCTTGTTCATTGTCATTGTCATCCTCACCTCTTGTTAGGAATTTCAGAGTGTCAACTTACTACTAATAAACAAAGGTACTGAAATAAGTTAAGAAATTAAATACATTGAATGCATTTCATAAAACTGCATATACTATCCAATGGCAGTACTGCATACGAGGGAAGCAAAATGGTCAGAAATTCTTTCATTAGAGCACCACTGTCTATCTCAAGCTCTCCGATGAAAGTGACTCTGAGGTATGAGGTGCGGGAGTTGACAAAAGTGAAGCGAACTCTGCGTGAGAGTGAAACCACATGAGAGAGAACGAGTGTGCACACGAGAGAGAGCCACACTGCGCGAGATGGATAGAGTGTGCGAGAGAAATAACGGGTGTCGGGTAAAGGATCAAATGTACTGAACCATTTTAACTTGTACGGTAGCGTTAAGTGGAGGTATCCTGCAATTTTTTAAATATGCCTAAAAAATGTTTTTTATCAATTATACACTATTGCTGTACTGCATTAGTTGTCAGTGCAACGACATACAGAGATATTTCAGAACACTTGTGTGCAAGTTAATGATGAATGTATGCTGTCCAGAAATGTTAACACCATGGAGCACTGTCAAAGGTTATTGGAGGAACATTTTCAAATTCTATCCAGGATGTTGGATCATTTGAGACATTATACTGTGTATGAAAAAGATATAAGTATAATTTTAACACAAACTTTTTCATAGGACAATCAAATAACGCCCATGCTATATGAGTTACATGGCAGTCTCTCAGAAATGTTACTACAACTTGAACTTTTCCTTCATCCTCAATGTACACCGACAATTCAAATATCAGGATCTAGGACTGGTGGACGACCAAGGTTAATGTGTTACTCCTTTTTTTAATAACAAACACATGTATGATGATAATCTACCACAAATACATACAAATAAACATACAGATTTTCAGACATCTATAGAATATCTATAGTTCAGCGCAGAGTAATACTGGATTATGAAACAACCAATATTTTATGATTTAATACTATTACTCTTGATGGTGTACAGTGGTTCTGACTGAAGTAATAGGGACTTTAAGCAACAGCTTGGAATGCAACAGCTACGGCGACCGGAAGTATGCTGTCACACCGCCGTAGCCAAGAACATAAAAATCACTAAGCAACCGTAAACAGGACAGCGCAACGCGGCATTAATTAATTTACTGAGATACAACAAAATTTCATTTAAAAAACAAGAGAAGGATTGCTTTTGGCATTAAATGACAATTTTTTGTCAGAAGAGGAGTTTTTACTATTGCATGATGTATATAAGTCTAAAAACCTAGATTTAGGCAATACTTGAAAACGTTGAATACTTAAAAATCGTTTAAATTAGCTTAAATTTAAAACATTTTAACACATATTTTATAAAAGATTTGTGGTACAATCATAAACTGATGCAATTACAATGTCATATGCCATAAATCATAACATTTATTTACATAATCTCTCACGTTGTAGCGACTACGGCAAATCAGCTGTTCTACCGTAGTAGACCGTTAGTAGAACGTCGCAAAGTAGCAGTTAAATTCGCGCATGCGCAATACAACGTCAGAATGCCGTTCCACCAGAGGCTGTTGCTTAAAGTCCCTAATATTTAGAAAAGTTACCACTGTTATATATATTAAATGTGCTGTGCTATTGTTGAAATATTTAGAAATTATTATTCAACAGGATACAACTATACAGAGCTGTGGATAGAGGTATTAATGAGTTTAAAATGAACAGGCAATAGAGAACCACATAATGAGAAGAATTGGACAAAACAGAAAAACATGGTATAAAAATCTTTTTTTGTTTGACACATGACTGCACTAAAAGTCTGCATTTCCATGTGTATCTTTACACAGGTATGATCTGACCAGAAAGCAGCTGATCAAGTTGAGAGAGACAGGATGTGACAGACCCGATGCTTTGCACCAACTTGCAAAAAGTAAGTTTCTTAAGTGTTTATTGTTTATTAACTTAAATGTTCTTTTAATTTGCTGCTTTCTCATCATAGTTGGCTTCTGGAGATTTTGATGCCTTCAACAGTATAGAGGCAATTGTAGATATGGCTGGGACGTTTGCAATTATAAAGGACCTAGAAACAGCCATGAAGTTGCGGTGGACACAGCACACTGGTACTGTCTTGGTCTGCATTCGAGAGGTGTGCAATACCTGATAATAGAGGTCTACACGGAAGACCCGGGACCCGGACGGGTTCGGGTCTATATTTTAAATGATCAGCCGGGTCCGGGTCGGGTCTCAATCTATTACTTCGGGTCCCGGGTCTGTTTAACATTGTGGGTAATACCCGAGGTCAATCGGACTCGGAGAACACACTCACATTTAAATAAAATATTTCAAAATCAGCAACAAAAACTTAGATGAACTGTCGCATAAATTTTTTCTATGACGCTAAAATTGCGTTAAAAAGTTTATATTTGGTTGCTCCAACCAGGCAGCTAACGCGCATGTGCTCTTTTAATGTGTCTCTGGCTACCAGTCAGGAGCTTCTGCAGTGAGACGCAATGACTTTACCTTTGACAATTGGCTCTTTTATTTAGAAGGCGGGACCTATTCCGCCGTACCGCGCATTTTGCACTGACTTCTCTAATTTTTATAATAATATTATAAATTGATCGTCTTGCTGTAATATCTAAAGTTTTCGTTACTCAAAGAGCACAGAGATGATAGCAAAGAAGCAAAGCTAACGAAAGCAGCCTGAACGAGCAATCGTTATTATAATCAAAATGGGCAAACATTATTAAGCAAGTTGACCCGATGTAAAACTGCGTTATTAATCACAATGACTGTAAAGTGGACTTTAAAAGCTGGAATAAGCATTAAACATTTCAAACGTCAAGAGAGAAATAACATGGATGGAACTTTCTTGGAAATAAGGATTGTGCATCACACAGACAGGTACAAGGAGGGAGAAGACTGACTTCTATGGGTAAGACAAAAAGTTTAATTTTCGCTACTTGTTTATTGACTTATTAATAACATTTAGCTAAGAATATTTGCCGGTCGGGTCTGTGTCTTCCCGGACAGGTTCGGGTCCAGATTTTAAATAATAGACGGGTCTTCGTCGGATCCGGGTCCAGCTTTTAAATAATAGACGGGTCCGGGTCGGTTCCGGGTCCAGCTTTCAAAACAACAGACGGGTCGGTTCAGTGTAGCACATTTGCGGGTCTGATCGGGTTTGGGTAGTAATTTTTGGACCCGTGTAGACCTCTACCTGATAATACTCTTTTCTTTGGACTATAGTTTAATTTTATTTCACTGTTTATAGAAAGTTAACATTTAAAGATGTTCATATAAATAACTACACTAAATATGCATTTATTCTGTCTTTGGCTTGTACCTCTAACTTTTACTTCCTTGATATAACTTAACAGATTCAAAGAAGGTTTGAAATCCCTGGGGGTTCTGGAGGCAATGCAGAAAAACCCAGCACCCTTTTCGAAGATCATGTGTCATCACCCTCAACCCTTCACATACAGCAGCTTCTCTGCACTTCTGCAGCCTGAATTAACGGCGTTTTCACATTAGCACTTTTGGTGCGCACCCAGGTTCGATTGACATCAAAGTTCGGTACATTTGGATGATGTGAACGCTGTCTTCCGAACTCGGGTGCGCACCCGCGAAACGTACTCGAGTCCGCTTAAAAGGGTTCGTTTCATGTGAACTCCTGATCGGTTCGCTGCTAATGTGAGCGCAATTGTACCAAATCGCGGAAGTGAACCGCTGTTAATTACGTATTATATGGAATGTCCCACCAAAACAGACGTGTGTGTTTGTGTGCATGCACTTACCTTGACAACAAAATGCATAGAATGCTTGCTTGAGTTTTGTTCTTATTTTTTTAAACCTTTGGTTTTGTTTTCAAAAAAATAATACAGAAACGCACTTTCGTCTGTCTGCCGCAAACATACTAAAGTCATTTCGATGACAACGCGGTCTGTCCGCCGACGTCAATTTTTGCGGAGGCATTCAGAAATCATCTCTCTGCTTGCAGTTAAGTCAATCACACTTGTCGTCTTCTCGTTTACAGCGGTTGCCAAGCAACATGAGAACGCGCCAGCTGCAGCTTGATGATGCAAGCGTACCGCGGTTCGGATGCAAAAATAATATGTGAACACAGTCCATGGGGGGCATGGGGAGGGGGGAGCAATCGAACTCGGGTTCGGACCAAGCAATCGTACCAAATGTGAAACCGTCCTAAGTGTGCCAGGTTCTTCCAAAAGGATCACAGAAAACCTTATTTTATCTTTTTGGAGAACCCTCCTGATTGAAATTGAAGGTAATGGAGTCATGTTGTAAATGCTTAAAATGCTTATTATTTTTAACCAAAATTACTGTAATCCCTTCTTTTTTTTACCCGTTATTGTAATAAAGTATTATGGTTATAAATATTTAGGTACTTAACACTCTTAGAAAGGATATGTTAATCTTTTTGTGTTTAGCTTTTAACACATTGTGTCATTTTGTGTTGATTTTTAACACATCCATTCTAAGAGGGAAATATTTTCTTAGGTTGGTATAATTAATGTGAGTTCATAAAACTCTGATTGCGTAATTGTAATGGAGGTTAACACAATAGACATGTAAAGTACAATGTCATCCACTCCACTTTGTGGTCCTGATCACCCTGGAATCATAAACCAATCAGATTTAGAATTTGCATTACAGAAAGTTGTGTAAAAGCTTAAAGGGACACAAGGCAAGTCTGAGTGATATTTCCCTAATAGCTCCCCCTAGTGTCTGCGAGTAAATGCTTTCAAACAATCTGTCGTAAAAACGAACTGTTGCCCCTCCCCCCCTCGCAACACAGCTTATCAAGTGTCAACGCATCTAAGCAGAGGAACCGGCTGTTTCTAATTATGTGTATCGAGGTAAGTAATATTTTTTCAACTGATTTTTTATTTTTGTTGTGTTTCATGCATAATATTATTTTTACCATGAACGAGGCAAACTATTGCTTTCTTGTTTTGTTTTTTGGGAGAGTTGGCATGAGAATAATACATTGTCTGTCTGTCTGTCTGTCTGTCTGTCTGTCTGTCTGTCTGTGCGTGTGTGTTTGTATACATACACGCACATACACATATATATACACACACACACACATATATATATATATATACCTCTGGAAGGAGTGCATCCATTGTGCAAACAAAGCACTCCTTCTCCATGATGACTGAGTTTTTATTTGTTTCGCGTTTATCTACGGAAACAATGTGGACCACATCTCTGGAGTCTTGATTGTGGTGTATGTGCAGAACTGGGCACAATGACCTGAGGAAAAAGCACAACTGTCAGCATATAACTTGTGTACATTATTACAGAGGCTGTCAGAATAACGGTCAATGAGAAAAGAAGCTATGAGCTATGAATCATGCTCAGGAGAGAGCAGCAGACATAATTTACACATCCCAATGTCTAACCACAGGAAAAATCTAATTCAGATTATGCAATTCACAAAGGGAGGTGTGAGATACAATGGACATATTTTTTTATTGTTAACATTGAGGGTTGCACCCTCTACCAGGCAAAATGTTATGCTAAAAGAACAGTTTGACAGTCTCGGTGCACCATGATGCTATTTCAGTCTAAAGGCATCATCAACATAAAATCAAAAATTTTATAAGACAATGATAAAGCAGTACAACAGTACATATATACAAATCTAAATCTAAATTTTGACAGTATGCATACAGAACTTACCAGGAAAATCCATTCTGCCATCACCTATTGCAAACAGACATTATAAGCATTAGAATCACAGATTCCATCGTACAATTATAGCACATAATACAGACTTCTCAGTGTAAAAGATGGTCAAACGTGTAAGACTGTTCCTTACCCAGGAGATCAACATGGTCTTCTGCCGTAAAACGGTCTTCTGCTCTAGTTTTATCCCAATACTCCTGCATTGGCTTTTACAGTAAGCATCCTGGATTCTGTAGAACGTGGATTCGTTAACCATACCCATCGACATAAACTTGAAGAGTAGGGCTACTTTTCTGTAGTTGTTCCCAGAGAGAAGAATGTTGGCAGACAGCATAAAGTCACTGCCCTGCATGCCGAATTTCAAGGTTGACATAAGCCAACAGCCACAAAAAAGCAGATCAAGAAACCCTCTATGAAAACAATACACCATACTATCATATGGTGGTGTATCAAAACTTCACCTCGTTTCCAAATCGCCAACTTCTCCCTCTCTAGACAACGGCTGCACACAAAGCTCAGGAAGATTTACAGGAACATCCCTGAAATGTAAAACAGTGCAGAAGTAACTGGAACTATAAAATGACAGGCAGGACTAATAAAGGCTGGGAAAGAAAACTTATTGGTCTCGTTCAGAGTCTTCTGTGATACTGGAAACATGGTATATGGTAGTCTGGAGTCTGTCTTGCTTGGTGTGGATGTTACCTGCCAGCGCTTTTAACTAGAAAAAAATAAGACCGCATTTTTGCAACATTTCTAACAGAACATTGTGAAATTGTATGCATATAGGTGTGGCAATGCTAACTAATGATTTGTACCAACTACGCCACCCGGGGGCTATTTCCGGGACTGCCCTCAATTTAAAAGCACACAGGTTCATTACGACTGGGTCAGGTATCAGGGCTTAATTGTATTTTACGAGGAATTGTAGCATACAGAATGCGATCGGTGAGCCATCGGCTTCTACACTATGTAGCGCACTGCAAACAAGCTACACCTGCGCCAAATAAAAGCAAAGTAGCACCTGGATGCAATGTGCACGCTAAATTAGCCACATAGCAAGGCAGCATCCAGCTATATCAAGCAGAGATGGGACCAAGTCACACACTCGCAATTCTCAAGTAAGTCTCAAGTCTGAACCTTCAAGTCTCAAGTAAGTGCCAAGTTTTTTTTCTTGGGCAAGTCAAGTCAAGTCGAGTCACTGGCTATGTCAAGTCAAGTCAAGTCAAGTCCTGTAGTAGGTCAAGTCCAAGTCAAGTCACCTTGTTATTGTAATTTTACCTGCAGAATCTGATCTTAATAAAGATATATAGAATATAAAGATATAAAGAAATACTCATGTTCAGTAAAATACATCATGGAATTAAACAAAATTGTAATCTCTTCCGTTCGCGCGCCTACATTTGAAATAATGAACTTGAGCATGCAAAAAACGCGATATGTAAACCGGCCCTAACATTGTAGAATCCAGTTATTTTTCTCTATGTGTGTGTGTGTGTTCAGGTGGCAAACTTAGAAAAAGTAGCCAAGTCTCAAGGGAAGTATTTAAAAAAAATATTAATTAAACTTATTTTGCCTACATTTGTCCCTAACACGGTATGATGAGGGTTAATGGCTACTTTAGCTATTATTACATTAGCTAACTACCAACTAACTAACCAGATATTAACAAATTGACAAGCACTTACTGGGCAGAATGGCTCTTCAAATGACGGACGGGCCATCTTGTTGAAGCCGAAAGCGATGACCCTCGCTACCCCTCTGGCTGACATAATGATATCTGTTCTGTGGTGTGTGGTGTGCGTAAGGTACGAGAGGGCATGACTGATGATAGTGTCATGATTCAGTCATGACAACGCCATTCTCAGCCTGCGCTCCAACTGGGTCAACTTTATTTTTTTAAATAGTTAATATATTTTATATTCAAACTGAAAACATTCAAGTCATCGTGTCTCAAGTCAAGTCAAGTCCTGAGTCTTTAACTTTCAAGTCCTAGTCAAGTCTCAAGTCTCAAGTATTTTATTTTTTGTCAAGTCAAGTCACAAGTCACAAAAATAGCGACTCAAGTCGACTCGAGTCCAAGTCACCAAGTCACAAGTCCCGATGTCTGATATCAGGCCAAAATCTCCCCTAGCCACTTAGCGTGCTGAAAACTGCGACGATCGTAGAAAATCTTAGAATACAAGTCTTTTTACCAACAAAACACTATGACGCACAGCAAAACAAAAAAAAGAGGTGTAAGAACTGACTACCTAAAAACGATACCCATGTTTGCTACCAAACAAACGATCTCCGCTAGCCACCTAGCTACCCCGTAATATACATTCATAGAAATACCAAAAAAACTTCATCGACCGTTTCTGGAAATACAGTAAAAAACACATTTACAGATAATAATGAAAGTACAACCATACACAAAATAAAAAATTAAATTGTTACTTTCAAGCGCAAAAGCAAGAATGCGAGGTCTGCATCTGACTTGGAGCCTTCGTTGTCTTTTAGCTCTTGCCATTCAGAAAACACTTGACCAATATTTATACGTGTACGAGCCCACGCTTGGTCTGAAGCTCTTTTCCTTTTCTTGGACTCTTCGGTCAAGGGTTTTCGCTGCTTCTTTCACCGCCTCCTCTGGCTCTGATTTGTTTTCCTGTAAAGTGATCCTGCTTCTCGGGATATCTGAGACTTTGCGAGACTAAAGGACACCGGGTCGGATACAGCGAACTTGCAAGTGGGGTATTCTTCCTACAGACGGTAAGGGCGGGCGAGAGAGTCTTCAACTGTCATGTAATGAGTCATTTAACCATATACCGACTAACGAAGATGATTTATTAACATAAAAATGCTGCCTTGTGTCCCTTTAAAGTATGTGACATGATTCAAAATATATTTAAAATATATATATTCCAGTCTAATTTAAGAAAGTTAACCACTTTATTCAACAGATGAACAACCGAGTGAGCTTTATTACAGTGACATCTTTTTTACCACGGGCCTAAAGACTCTACCACGTTTAGGACTGAGACCTCACCCAAGCATTCACTTTCTCATGATGTAGAAAAGAACAAAATTCTATCTCAACTTTCTAAAGCAAATACCCTGTTACCTTCCAACTGTTCATCAACATGATGATTTTAAAGCCAACATGATTTATGTTATTCAGAATTGCCAAGGCTTTGGGTTTTATTAAATGTTGTTTTGTTGTGCTGATAGTTAGCACACATACAGGTTTAAGCATTTATGTCTAAAAAAATCTAGCAGTGCATTGTGCTAGCAGTGCAAAGTTCGTAAGTTTTATCTTTGGAAAAAACTTTGTTAAAATGTGTAAATGTCAATGGGATTATTTGTTCATTTTGTTTACCCAATGTATACAACATCTTATAAAATCTACTAATCATAATCTTAAAAAAAACATGCTTAAAGGGATAGTTCGCCCAAAAAAACTTTTTTTCTGATTAACAAAGAAGATATTTTGCAATAAATTAATACTGGTTTACAACAACATGAGGATATGAAGTAAATAATGACAGAATTTTCTTCCTTACTATCCCTTTAATAACATACTAATGTTTAATGGTTCATGATACAGACCCGTTTGCCACTGAACCTGCATTAACGACGACAGTGGGGCTTCCGGCCTTAGTCAAACGGGTTAACACGTATGGTCGGGTTGCGATGTTTTTGGCGTTTTCTCCTGGTCCTGTAAATGGTATACAATATAGACCCGTTTGCCACTGAACCTGTATTAACGACGACAGTGGGGCTTTAGGCCTTAGTCAAACGGGTCGTCAGGTTTCATTTTCTCTTAAAGATCGGAAGGTGACCCTTATTTACCATATATACCCTCGCATTGGGCCCCCAATTTGCTAAATCCTCAACTGTGGATAACATAATTATGCCGCAATATTTAGTCTGTCTGGAACTAAGCTGAGTTAAACCACATCACTGTGTGACACTGGAACTAAGCTGAGTTAAACCACATCACTGTGTGACACTTCAATACATATGAACGGCCGCTACGCTAATACGATTTTGTTTTTCTCTCCCTGTCTCGTCCTCGACCCGAGGACGAGACAAACAGACCCAGTCCCGGTAGATGTGAAAGTCGGCACACCTCTGATCTACTGGCCGTCCTTCAACATTATGCCCAGCTGATGCCTGACCAACGATCACCGGCAGAACCGCTTAATCTCCGCTAAATCTCCATTTCCGTTCTCCCAAGGGTTTTTCCCTCCTAGGACTTATTTTTCCTCGGATAAAAGCACAGGGTTTTTTTTTCTCCTAGGGGGTTTTTCACCCCGGGGAGGCAGCCTTTTTGGGCTTTACCTAGTTTCCTCTTCTATACGTTGCTTTAGTAATACATGCAATTATAATATTGAGTCATAGCCGCAGCAAATTTAACTGCTCATGCTTTCATGTATTTTGTTGTGCTATCTGTCGTTTTCTGTGCTTTTCACTGCTTCTATTTATGTAAAGCTGCTTTGAAACAATTGACTTTTGTGAAAGGCGCTATATAAATAAAATTGAATTGAATTGAATGATGAATTGAATATATGTTTATTTGTTCAATTTGTGATTAAAAAAAGTACATAATACCAAAGAAGTTGAACACACTTTTTTTATGAAAAAGTCACATACAGTACAGTTCAATATTTTTTTGTAAATGATACATGTATGTAATTGTGTGCATGCCATGCACAGTCAGGATGTTCTGTAAGAGTGAACTGAAATAAAATCTCTTACAAAAATAAAATGATTAATTCCATAGTTGCTGTCATCTGTGAGTGGGTTACATACGACTTGTAAACGGGTAATGTTGTCAGGATTTAATGTAAGGTTGCTTTCTGGAACTGTTATTTGCTCATTATCTTCCTGAACTATCGGACCATCATAGTCAACCCCATAGTCATCAATTTCTTCAGAGGCGGACAGAGTACACAGCTTCATCACTTGAGTAAGAGTATAGTTACCCGTTGCTAAATTTTACTCAAGTACAAGTAAAAGTACTGCAGTCAGATGTCTACTCAAGTAAAAGTAAAAAGTACTTGTTTTTAAATGTACTTGAGTATCAAGAGTACAAGAGTACATTTAAAAATGTTGCATTACTACTGCCACAGTGCACATTGAACCACGTGAGATGATTGACAGCTGTACAGCAAATGATAGAGCTCTGAGGTCAAATCTGACACGAATCAGGAAGAGGAGACACACATCTCACTCCGTTCGCTCTTTGAGCTCTTCAGATCACATAATTCAGTGGAAAATGAATAGAAATCTTATTCTGTATTTTACTAACATGTGATAATTAATCATTATTTCTCCAAATATGCGCATCATTGTACTAATAGCCCTTTCGGATTCTGTATATTTTATGTATTTGAATACAAATAAACCAGAGAAGACGAGAATGAATGATTTCTATTAAAAATAACGTACAATACAGATTAATTATTTTGCACTTCTGGCATAAATTAAGAAATGACTGTCACTGCAAACCAGTTTAATCACAAACAGTGGTCAAATGTCGAAGCTAGAGTCTTAAACCTGTCTTGTGATGCTGAGTTTGTCCAGATCAAGTAAGAGTGTGATGTTTTGAAGAGTAATGAATTTTGATCCCTGCCGCTCTCAAGGGGTTGAATTTTTGTAAGCGGTGATGAAGCTCTGTTTTGGTAAACACAGCAAACACTTAAAGCGAAAACTATCATTAATTTGTTTAGAAAATTAAAATAGTCTGGCGACGTGGAGCCACGGGTTGTCACATTCCCGGGATGGACCTGCTGCGTCTTCATCCATCTTTTCGTCCATGGTTTCTTCTCTTATCTAAATCTGACTATTGGGACTTTGGCGGAAAGCTGAAGGTGATAGCTGATAGGCTGTCCCAATCAGTGGCACCTGCACAATCCAATCGCGTTTGAGAAAAGGGAAACAACAAATCGAGGGTTTCTGAGATTTTTCTTTTATCCTTTTTTTTTGGAAGAAGTAACGGGTACTCACGGTTATGGATAGAAATGTAGTGGAGTAAAGGGTACAATATTTGCCTCTCAAATGTACTTGAGTAAAGTCATGAGTACTCCCCAAAAATAATACTTGAGTAAAGTACAGATCCCTCAAAATTGTACTTAAGTACTGTACCCAAGTAAATGTACGTTACTGTCCGGCTCTGAATTTCTTCCTGTGTTCGAAGCTACAGATTTGGCTGCAAAAACATACCTGGATAACACATTGCTATGGGTGTCACGGATAGGGCTGAACTTAAAGTATGGTGGAGTGTTCCATATACTGGAAAAGTTGCCTGTAGAAATCTGACACTACTCTACTGACATCAGCCCAAAGGTGTTCAATTCTCTGATTATGAACACTTCTTCCCACTATTAAACTTCCTCTTTCATTTCCACAATTGTTTATCATGTACCTTGCCACTTCAATGTTCTCACCACCTCTATCCCCTCTGAATCTGTTGCCACACCTTGTCGAAAAAAAAGTAAGTACTGTGTATCTCCATGCAATTAATTTGTGTTTTGAATTGATGTGCCTAAATAAAGAGAAGGATTTATACTGAGTTGAATTGTATTTATTTACATAATATAAAACATAGATAGCAGAAATGTAAAAAAGCTATACAGCTGTTGGCCTGTTACATTTTTGATTTCCAAAAATGCAGGTGTAACCACAATCTGTTGTGTGACACAAAGATTGTCCCTGTGTTTAAACCAAGTAAAAATGAAAACGCAATGGGGGCTTTTGCGATACCAATAGAGGTTACCCAAAAAAATTATAAAACTAACACCAATCTGGTCTTGGACACCTGGGATGGACTAAATCCTATGTCTTTTTAATACATACCAAAGATGATTTGGTCCTCTAACATTATATACTCTTCTTTTAATTGCATATCTTGTCCGGATCATGGTGCTAACAGGATCAATTGCTGCCAGTCGCTCCCGGACACGGCTTCTTTGTATAAAGAGTCCCCTACTTCTGAGGCTTCCTACAATACAATTTAACAATGTTAGGTTCATAAATAATAAGCACTACTTTCATAAAAATGACAAAGATATTAATATTTTGTACATAATAAGATTATTTGCCTAGGACAAGTGTAACTCCAGCATGAGGTGTTTGAGTAATAATAGAATTAATCAGTGCATCAAGGTCATTGTGCTGAAATTAGTCCCCATGCCACATTGAAGACGACATCTTCCTACTGTTCGACAGCTCACACCCAAACAGGCCATGACATTCCTGTCTCTGTCAGCTGGATCAGCTGTTCTCTGGTCAGATCATACCGTTGTGAAGATACACATGGAAATGCAGACTTTTAGTGCAGTCATGTGTCAAACAAAAAAAGATTTTTATACCATGTTTTTCTGTTTTGTCCAATTCTTCTCATTATGTGGTTCTCTATTGCCTGTTCATTTTAAACTCATTAATACCTCTATCCACAGCTCTGTATAGTTGTATCCTGTTGAATAATAATTTCTAAATATTTCAACAGTATGCACAGCACATTTAATATATATAACAGTGGTAACATTTCTAAATATTACTTCAGTCAGAACCACTGTTATCAAGAGTAATAGTATTAAATCATAAAATATTGGTTGTTTCATAATCCAGTACTACTCTGCGCTGAACTATAGATATTCTATAGATGTCTGAAAATCTGTAAAATGTTTATTTGTATGTAATTGTGGTAGATTATCATCATACATGTGTTTGTTATTAAAAAAAAGAACTAACACATTAACCTTGGTCGTCCACTAGTCCTAGAGACTGATATTTGAATTGTCGGTGTTCATTGAGGATGAAGGAAAAGTTCAAGTAGTAGTAAAATTTCTGAGAGACTGGCATGTAACTCAGATAGCATGGGCGTTATTTGATTGTCCTATGAAAAGTTTGTGTTAAAATTATACTTATATCTTTTTCATACAAAGTATAATGTCTCAAATTATCCAACATCCTGGATAGAATTCGTAAATGTTCCTCCAATAACCTTTGACCGTGCTCCACACTGTTAAACCTTACCAGGCTTTTTAGGAGTAAATTACTGGCAACACTGTTGCCAACTAGTTACTGTACAGCATCTGTAACGGTGACTTACTGGCAACAGTGTTGCCAGTATAGTACTGTGTCTATGACAATACAGTGAATAACTGGCAACAGTGTTGCCAGTAATTTACTGTCTCTGTACCATTACGGTGTCTTACTGGCAACAATGTTGCCAGTTTTATACTGTAGGTTAGGAATTACAGTTAATAACTGGCAGCAGTGATTTCAGTTAATTACTGTATGGTACCACATGCTTCAAATATAATACTGTATATACAGTATATAAAATGCCGTACTCATTGTGGTACTCTAAAACTTTTGAAAGATTCTTTTTTTATGTTACTTTATTAAAAAGGGAGAAATAACCCCAAAATATTTAGACTAATACAATTTATTACTGTGGCAATAGATGTCAGGATCAGATGGCGGATCAACCCAACCACAGATGAAGTCTGGAAAATAGAAAACACTTTATTTACTAACATAAAACAAAACCCACGAGGGGGTACACAACATGAAACACCGTAAGCAGACAGATAACACTAAACTTGACAAGATAACTCCGCTAGATAACCACATGAAAACGAGAACAAAACAAAATGAACCTGCACAGAACTAAGGACACAATGACATTATATAGAAAAAAAACAAACAAGATAACGAGGGGAAAACAGGTGATGGGAGAAAACCAATGATTACTAATAAGCAGGAGAACAAGGGGGCGGGGACAAGAGACAAGACACCGGAGGCACATGAACCAATAAACAAGGCCATGAACCTCCACACAGAGCATGGGACTGCCAGAACCCTGCCATCATGACTAGATATAAATACAAAACAAGACTCCTTGGCAGGATCCTGACAATAGATAAATACAAATAGACAAATGCTTTTAAGACACTTAACAAAATCATGTCAAATCCCACCCTAAAAAAAAAAAAGATTTCAGTCACCGTTGACCCTCAGGTTATTCCAAACCTGCAGTAATTCAACATAATTTGCATGACCTTCTTATATCCTTGCTATTCAAGCTTTAACAAAAAAGCTCCATATAATTCGAAGTAGAAACCATAAATTAAGCATTAGTGTTTTTTGCACAGGTCTACTAAAGGGTTAATGGTGCCACATGGTGATCAACAGTAAAAATGACAAATTTTACCTCTTTGCAAAAGGAAAAACTATCAATAATCAAAAATGCATAATAACAAGGTGTCATAGCTTTGCGATCAAATTTTTTTTGCTATAATGGAAGTCAATGGGGCAAAAACAGCCACTAACAATAAATGAAGAAGAAAAAATTTTTTTATATTATGCTGCTCAAAAACTAAAAATTCATCAAAGCCAATGTTTTTTGTAATCTTTGAAATGCCCAAGACTGTAGGGGTTTTAAAAATCCAGGCCTAAATCACTTTTTTAAAGTGTTAGGGTTTGTGTTTTGTGTTTTTTCCCAAATAAGTAACATCACTTATGAACTTGGCAATTAAAGAGTTACAATCATGGAATTTTTGTAAATATTTGGTAATTTTGATCAGTACTGAGGTTGATTAACAGATTTATAATCAGGAAGCTATTTGGAATCTTATCTTTATGTGTTTTAAAGACACTCACAAATATTTTAACAGTTTACTTACTTATAGTTGTGTGATCCATTTTCAGCTTTTAAACATACAAATCCACTATTATATTGTTAAACACAGCACGCTCCAGGTTAAACAAACAAACAAGTTTATCAAGGCAAATTGGTGACACCTGCACCTGTGGATGAATTGTTTGTATGCATGCACATGTATGTGTGCGTATGTGTGTGTTAATGCATTAATCCTTGTTTTCTGACTGAAGATGTAAACAGTTTTCAATAAATTGTGATGTAGTGCATCATGGGGAATGTAGAGGACAGTAATTTACCAGATAATATTACAGTTATTTCCCTTAATTGGTGCAAAGAGTAATTTACTGTAGTTTATTATTAGTGCAGCATAACTGCACCCCATATCACAGTAAAACACCTTTCACCGATGTTAAAGCTAAATACTGCCAATTTTACAGTTATTTACCCAGAAATCTACAGCAAGGTTTAACAGTGCATGGTGTTAACATTTCTGGACAGCATACATTCATCATAAACTCGCACACAAGTGTTCTGAAATATCTCTGTATGTCGTTGCACTGACAACTAATGCAGTACAGCAATAGCGTATAATTGATAATAAAACGTTTTTTAGACATACCGGTATTTAAAAAATTGCAGGATACCTCCACGTAACGCTACCGTACAAGTTAAAATGGTTCAGTAGATTTGATATTTTACCTGACACCTGTTCTTTCTTGCACACACTTTGTCCCTCTAACACAGTGTGGCTCTCTCTAGCACGCATACTCGCTCTCTCTCGCGTGTGGTTTCGCTCTCTCTCGCAGAGTTCGCTTCACTTTTGTCAACTCCCGCTCCTCATACTGAGAGGATTCCATGGAGAGGACTTCTTCTGTCGTTTCCATTGTGTCAAGCCTCGATTAAACATGTCCTCCCTTGTGACGCAGACACTGAATACAGTACAGTTTTAGTGTCGATTGCCTCTTTAAGTTTTTTTACTGCTTCTGTTAGGCTTGAAAAACAAAACACACAGATGCATTATTTAGTTTTTTAAACTAAAACTTAAGTCCGCCCCCAAAAAAACAGATGCAACTTTCATGCACCTGTTTTGCTTGTCTGGCTTTTTTGGTTCTGTCCAAGCAAAGTCTGAATCAATACTTGGTAAATTTTCACACCTGAAAGAAAAAGTACAAATTAGCAAAAGAAAAATCACTACCACACACACCAACACCTGATAGTCAGGACTGTAGGTTGAGGCAATAATTTCAGGAACACACAATGAGGAATAAAACAAATTGAAAACAATAACCTTTCCCCACAGGTACTTGCATGAATTTCAATCAAGTCTTCCGAAACAGGACAAGACACCTTACAAACAGAGAAACATTTTAAATGCAGAAACCCCAAAATATGTCATTATCTTTATCAAGTTAATTAATTATCATTAATAACCAATTCATCTGAACATTTTTATTTTATTTCCTTTTATAAAAACAGAATACATACTCATGCATTGGTCTTACCTTGACATCCTTTAATGAAAATCACAGTTGTCAGTTTGGGTTTAGAAATGGCAACACAAACTACTTGTCTACATCAATTAAAAAAAGCAGTAGTTATAATTTGCTAAATGACAACATAAAAAAAATGAGGTACACCTTACATATTCAAAATCACTGCTGTTGAACAATATATCTGTCTCGCACTTCTGGATGTGTGCAGCGAGTAGTTGAACAGGCATGTCTGTGTGACACGTGGCACATCTGGCTTTTGGCTTTTTTAAATTCTTTTGATGAGTAAGGTAAAGGGGAAATGTCCAGACTGTTTTGTATTGGCATGATGTAAAGACAGCTCTTTCCTCCTACAGTTTTAATAAGGCAGGACCCCGTGTATCCTTCAGCTTCTGGTGCAACAACATTTAACTTTCGTTGACCTGATTCATCTGGATAAATTAATTACCGTCTGCTCTTGTTCCGGTCCCTGAGATTCCATGGTTGTGGTTTCAATTGTTGTTGTCCTTGACCACTTTCTGCCTCTCCTTGTTTTCTTCTTCTTATATTGGATTTTGTATGTTTGGGTCTTTCGTCCAAAAAATCTGACATAGAAGCAGTTGGTGAAGACATATTAGAGATAGAAGTGGATTCTTCATCGCTGGTAGTAAGATTGAAGGACACAGATCTCTGTTTATGTCTGTCCCTGTGATTTGGTCTCGTCCACTTATATACTCTGTCTTCTTTGAATTCATTCATCTTCTCTTGAATTTCTTGATCTTTTGTTGTCTGACCCAATCTGTAAGTTTCTCAAGGTCCTGTTTCAATTTATTCTCAAAGGGCAATCTTGTATCATCATTGCTCATTGCAGATATTTGTACTTTTATCTCATTAATTTTTTCTTGTATAGCTTCTTTTTCTTTCTTGCTGTGTTCAATAATTAGCAGGATCAGATCTAATGAGCATTTGTTCAGAATAGCTTCCCATTTTGATCTAAAGTCTGTATCTTCTAAAGGAGGGGAATTTTTTCATTCTAAGGCCTCTTGGAATGCGGCCCTCGCGCCAGTAATCAGACAGATTAACAATACTCAAATGAAGCTTAATCTCTTTCTCTGCCATTATTTTTAGTTCAGAATATTTTTTACTCACATCTGGTTCAGCTCCAGGAGGATTTGTAGTACCGTCGAGTATTTTTGGTGTTGAAGTGTTTTCTGATTTTCCAAAAATTTGTTTTAAGAGGGCCCCAACACTACGAGATAAATTAGTACCTAGTCATCTTCCTGCCAAAAAACAGACCACTTGGCTTCATAGAGAGTTAAAAGGTACTTATAAGTGTGGGTTTTGCAATCATTGCCCTAATATCAAACAATGTAAAGAATTCTGTGATTTTAAAACACATAAGATGTATAACATTAAGGCATTCATCAACTGTAATACTACTTTTGTGGTCTATAGGTTATCTTGTCAATGTGGATGCTTCTATATAGGCAGGACGAAAAGACGTCTTAAAGATAGAGTATCTGAGCATAAAAATGCCATTAGAAAAGTTAATCTAGATTACCCTATGGCTAAACATTTTAAAAACGCACACAATAGCAATCCAGAAAGCCTCATGGTAGAGGGCTTAGAAACTATCAAAAAGAGTATTCGGGGAGGTGATCGATTAAAAATACTTTTACAGAGAGAAACATTTTATATACATGAGTTACAGGCCACAGTATACCCTGGGTTAAATGAAGAAATAGACTTTAGTCCTTTTTTGTAAATGGTTGTATATATTTTTTTTTATTTTATTTTTATTTTTTTATGTATGTATGTAAGTGTAAATTTTTTTTTTCTCACATTTGCCTTGTAGCCACCCTGTGGATTCTCAATGTATAGGCATGTCTTATGTCACTCAGGTGTTTCTGTCACAAGCCAGGGGCTGGCTGCTAGTGGTTAAGCCACGCCCCTTCTAAACTTCCACCTCGAGGAGGTCCCCAAAACCAACCCAATGACCAGACAACAACGAGGACAGGTAAGTATAAAATATTCTTTATTTATTTAAATAGTTAAAATGTACGGGGACTTGGGGGAAAGGGGAATTAAAACTAAAATCAGGCTCTGCCCTCCAGGGGGCCACGGCCGAATGAGTGACAGAGGGTGGGGGGGTTGCGTCGGGGAACTGGCTCCCGCCTCTGGTTCCCTCTGCCCGTGGCGCGCTCCTCTTCCTTCCTGGAGGCAGAATTAATCACAATGAGTGTTGGTATGGACTTTTCCTGTCAGTGTACCTTATTCAGCGCACGGCGGTTCGCCGCCTATTTCCCACAGCTCCTTGCTCGTTGACGCACTCTCCTTCCCTATTCTCTCTCTCTCCACAGACTCCAGCTGGGACACGAGGACACAGTGAATCGGTTTCGAGGGTTTCTCTCACCTCCGCGCTGGTTACAGCTCCCGGGTAGGTATGGCTCTCTTCACAGCTCAGTATCTCGGCACTCACGCTGACTCTCTTTCTCTCCACAGACGACTGCTGGGATACAGGGACACAGTGAGTCGATTTCAAGGTTTTCTCTCACCTCTACGCTGGTTACAGCTTCTGGGTAGGTATGGCTCTCTTCACAGCTCAGTATCTCGGCACTCACACTGACTCTCTTTCTCTCCACAGACGACTGCTGGGATACAGGGACACAGTGAGTCGGTTTCAAGGTTTTCTCTCACCTCTGCGCTGTTTACAGCTTCTGAGTAGGTATGGCTCTCTTCACAGCTCAGTATCTCGGCACTCACGCTGACTCTCTTTCTCTCCACAGACGACTGCTGGGATACAGGAACACAGTGAACCGATTTCAAGGTTTTCTCTCACCTCTACGCTGGTTACAGCTTCTGGGTAGGTATGGCTCTCTTCACAGCTCAATATCTCAGCATTCACGCTGGCTCTCTTTCTCTCCACAGACGACTGCTGGGACACGGAGACACAGTAAATCGATTTCAAGGTTTTCTCTCACCTCTACGCTGGTTACAGCTTCTGGGTAGGTATGGCTCTCTTCACAGCTCTCACAACTCGCTCACTTCCCTGTTAATCAGCAGACAAAACAGGTTATACGGTAGCTTACAGGGTGGCGGGCTTACGCTGGCTGGCTATGCAATGCGTCGATTGAACAGTGGCTTGCAATGGGACGCCCGGGGACCAAGACCCTCTCGGCGAACTCGTTGGTTGACAGAGGGGCGAGAACGTCACGCCGGCACACCGGGTCGAGCGCTGCCCTTTCCTCGAGACCCGTTGGTCGATCGAAAACTGGACCGGGGCGCCCTTTCGTCGAGACCTCGGGCCGGCGGATCTCTTTCGCCTCTACTCTGTGATGATGAAAAAGACACAAGTAAGGTAACAATAGTAGATGTGATACTCACGCACACCGCCAATCGCACAGTTCTTCACCGCCACTCTGTGATACTGTTAGACCGAAACACACTACAGCATAATCGTACAGGTGTTCTCTAGCACCGTTTTTCCTCTTCGTCGTCCCGGGACGAGTGACTGAAGCGGGGTTACGTCAAACAAGACACAGCACTCTCACTGCAATACACAGCATTACACAGCACCACTTCAAGTGAAAATTTCTACACCCAAAGACTCACCCACCACGCTCAGTGCACACAATAGACACCCGTCTTCTTCCACTTCGCTCTGGGCGAGAATAGGGAGATGGTAGACGGCCTAGTATTTGTTTATTGTCGTCACTGTAGCTGCTTCCACACAAGAACCCTTCGGCTCACCCACCACGCTGGT
This sequence comes from Paramisgurnus dabryanus, assembly GCF_030506205.2. Classification (NCBI taxonomy): domain Eukaryota; kingdom Metazoa; phylum Chordata; class Actinopteri; order Cypriniformes; family Cobitidae; genus Paramisgurnus; species Paramisgurnus dabryanus. Next base: position 49,109,161 of record NC_133342.1, read on the forward strand.
ACAGGGGCAGGGCCACTCACTCTCTCTTGAAAACACTCAAAACGATGTCTAGGTCAAGTACATACAAAACACCTACTTCAAGGGATTTGGTTACTCACAATTTCTGTCTTCCTTCGTCCTAGGTTGACTTCACGCTGTATTAACTCCAGATGCATAGACAGGGCGTTTTCCAGCCACCAACACCACTTTTCCACAGATGTATACTCACAACAGTAAGTTTTCCTCTTCCTCCGTTTCTCTCATCCGACGTCAGTATCCGTCTAGTATTCCACCTATAAGGTCGTCGATATCCTCATTAGTATCGATCTATGATCCAAACGAGAGAGAGAGAGAGCAATACAGCGATCCAAATAGCGTATCCGGCGAGCCCAACTCGGCGCTACGATACACATCAACACACAGCGGATAACATCAGCCAAGACTGTGGTTTAAGTTGTTCTTAAATACTCTCCTGGTGTTGCTCTCGTCCAATCACCCGGCACTCCTCTTAATAACTCCCAGCTGTGTGTAATTTGGCTGATTACAGCGTTCGCGACGCTACCGGATGTCCGATGTTTTCTCTTACCGGTCCGGGCGGAAACATCCGGGCGGAACCAAACTTTCCCAATTTTTTGGTTCCGCCTAAAAGATCGTCACTCCTGTGACATTTCTAATCACCACATAAAAGAGACAATTGTTTGTTTGGAGTACATACCCTGAAGAAGGCTGTTTTGTGGCGCTACGCGTGGGTTGTTTTCCATACCCCATGTATTTTTAACTTTCTAATATGAAGTAGCCAGTTTAATAAAGGCTTTTTAAATTTTTCATTGAAGAAGAGTGCCTTGGATTCATCTTTTTGATATATTTATTTGGAATTCCCTATCCCAAAGAGCACCTTCAAATATTTGTTTTTTGAACTCCTTGAGCACCCTGGACATTCTTTTTCTCAGGTTTTACATGTAGTCTTAGCCATTTTATTCCATTTTATCTCTTACTTTTAATTTGTGTGTATGTCTCTTATTTTGATATGGTCATTACCACTTGTGTCGGCCGAATGTTTTGCCGCATATTCAGCAACAGATGGTGATGTTTTCGCACACACTCCACACACGTTCATCTTTAGAGTTCATTTGATTTATTAACAGAAATCTTCTTTACAGATGCTTAACGAAATTGACAGTTCCAAAAGGTAAATCCAAACGTTAATAGAACATAATGAAGTGGTCAAAAAAGCGTGTGACTCCACCTGTCCTAATTCCAAACAAACTTCTTTTACCAGTCTCCGCCCCCTGCCTATATGCGATAATGTTTTTTTTTTTTTATTTTTTATTTTTTTATTAACTTAATGAGAACATACAAAACTAATGCCAGGGGTTACAACGCATGTTACAAAATCAGTAAATGTCATATAAATGACACAATGAGACAGTTCTTAGGGCTTTGGAGTTGCTAGATACAGAGAGAGTGTCCAGGTAGGATTTAAGTTCCTTGTTAAAGATAAAGAAGTAGGGCTTTGCACCCTGAAATTTACATTTGTGTAAGAAAAATTTTGCTAGAAAAATAAACAAATTTATCAAAAAGTACTGGTCCTTTACATCTTTATCAAAGTTGTGCAAACCAAATAAAACATCTTTATATAATAAAGAAAAACTATGTGACAAAAAAGTATGTACAAAAATACAGAAGTCCTTCCAGAACATATTTGTATAAGAGCAGTCCCAGAATAGATGAGAGATAGATTCCTCAACAGCACCACAAAAAGAACATAAAGAATCAATATCAGGAAACATTTTTTTTAAGTAAAGCTTTACAGGATAAAAAAGATGAAGTAATTTGTAGGACACATCCTTGACCTTATTGGTTATTAAATATTTAGATGATAAAGTCCATACTTTTTTCCATGGAATATTGATAAATTGGCCATTCCAGTAGGACACAATGTAAGGAAGAGAAACAATCTCGTTCTGAAATAACTGTCTAATTTTCCTGTTCCTACCAGAAGAGTTAGATAAGAAACAAATATTTCCAATCATTGTATCAAAAGGATGAACAACTGACATAGAAATCTGAGATTTAGCTGAGTCTCTGAGAAGAGTAATGGCACCATAAGGGATGGCATCCATTACTATAGCAAAATCTCGAGGAGTTACAGGAATGTTATATTTGTTCAAAAACTCAGAATATGAATATAAATGTCCATCAGCATTGATTAATTGAGAGACCAACATAAGGTTATTACTCACCCAGTCTGGGAAAAACAAGGACTTATTTTTATAAAGAATATCACAATTATTCCAAATAAAGTACAGATGAGGACTAAAATTATGTTTATAAATAAGATGCCAGGACAAGAGTGCTTGTTTATGGAAATTTGATAATTTAAGGGGTAATTTATTAATGTTGTAATGACATAACAATAAGAAAGGGAGACCTCCCACCTTAGAGAAAACAAGATTAGGAAAAATATTCCAAAATGACACAGGGTTAGTTAAGTACTGTTTTAACCAATTTATCTTGAAGGTATTATTTAAGGAGGTAAAATCCAGAAAATTTAGACCACCACAGTCATAATTATTTATAATCACAGACTTTTTAATATAATGCCTTTTATGCTTCCACAGAAAATCAAACATCATTCTGTCAATATCTGCACATGTAGATTTGTCCACATGTAGGGAGAGAGCAGGGTAAGTCAATCTTGAGATACCCTCAGCTTTAGCAATAAGGGTTCGTCCTCTAAGAGATAAGTCTCTCTGTAACCACAAATTGAATTTTCTTTTAGCTTTCCCAATAACTGGGTCAAAGTTCAGTTTGCATCTAACTTTAACATCCTTACATATGGATACTCCCAGATAGTTCACCTGTGACTTAACTGGAATACCGTAAAGAGAGGAAGAAGGACAGGCTTTAATAGCAAACAACTCACATTTGTTAAGATTTAAATTTAAACCAGAAGCTTTAGAGAAAAAATGTATGTATTGTATTGCAATCGGGATCTGTGATTCATTTTTCAGAAACAAAGTAGTGTCGTCAGCTAGCTGACTAATAAGTATATGATTATTATCAATACTAATACCTTGCAGCTGATTACTCAAAAGAAAAGAAGAAAGAAGTTGCGCAGCCACAAGAAATAAATAAGGGGATACAGGGCAACCCTGACGAACTCCTCTTGACAACTGAAATCTAGGTGAAGTACCCGATTTAAGGTTGATGGAGCAGTTGGCATTATTATAAAGAGTTCTTATAAATTTGCAGAATGGATCACCAAACCCGAGCTTTTGAAGAGATAAGAAAATAAACTCGTGTTCAAGAGAGTCAAAAGCCTTGTAAAAATCTACAAAAAGAATAAAGCTGTCATCATTAACTAATTCGCTATAGTCTAATAAATCTAGAACAAGACGGATATTGTTTGATATGTGTCTTTTTGGCATAAATCCAGATTGAGTTTCATCGATAACTGAACTTAACACAGATTTTAGTCTTTTTGCCAAAACCCAAGCAAAAATTTTATAATCATTATTAAGGAGACAGATGGGTCGCCAATTGTCTATCAAAGTAACGTCTTTTTAAGGTTTTGGAATCAGAGTTAAAAGCCCTTGTGTTAAGCTGGAAGGCAAAGTTTCTGACTGAATACTCTCCAGAAACATCTCTAGTAGGAATGGTGCTAATTCATCAGCAAAATCTTTGTAGAACTCGGCTGTTAGGCCGTCAGTTCCTGGAGATTTGTTATTTTTAAGACCCTCAATCCCCTCAACTATTTCAGTCATAGTTAAAGTTTTATCACATGCAAGCTGCTCATCTTTAGAAATTGATTTAATTTCCTTTAATGATTGAAAGAAAAGTAAAGCTGAATCCTTACAGTAATTAGATTTATAAAGTTCGGAATAGAAATTGCTACAAAAACATGCTATTTCCTTACGATTGTCAGTCAAAATACCATTAATTTGCAGCGAGCTAATGGTAAGATTCCTAGAGTTGTATTTTTCCATTCTAAAAAAGTAGGCAGAGCTCTGTTCTCCTTGTTCTAACCATTTTTTTCTTGAGCGAACATATAGTCCTTCCGCCTTGTATTTATAAATACTGTCTAATTTAGTTTGGAGCTCTGCAAGTTCTGTCAGGTCAGTTTTTGAAAGGCCATCATGAGTTTTGCTTTGAAGTGTCAAGATATTGGATATAACCTTCTCTTCTTCATACTTTCTCTGTTTAGCCAAATTGCTACTAAATTGCCTAATGCACACACCTACTTCATATTTTAGCAACTCCCAATTTAGGCCAAACTTTTTATCAGAGGAAGCTTTCACCCAGTAGTACCGAATCAGAAAGGAAATTCTTTTTTTTTAATTCATTATGTCGAAGTAGAGAGGAATTCATTTTCCAATATGAGGCCCTAAACCCTATATTTGAGTGTCCTGTGGATAGAGGAGTAGAAAGGAAAATAGCGTGGTGATCTGTTAAGGGAGAGGGGAGAATACTAACAGAAACATTATGGTGGTGTTTAAAGGAGTGCGGTACAAGCCAATAATCTATACGAGAAAGTCTTGAGCGATTCTTGTTACCCCATGTGTAAGATTTAACATTTGGGAACTTCTCCCTCCAAATATCAATTAAATCAAACTTCTCAATGAACTTTTTCAGTTTTGAATGAATAGAAATGGACTGTCTAGGAGGAAATCTATCAATACTGTTATCCGGAGTAATATTAAAGTCTCCACCAATACAAATTATAGCATCAGGAAATGTATTAAGCCATAACAAAATTTTGTCTCCTATGTCTTCAAATAACAAGTCATTTTCCCGAGAGGTATTATACCCATAAACATTTATCAGTAACATAGAGATATTATTAATACAAATTATCAACAACAAATAATGCCCCTTAGGATCTATGTAACTCTGTAACACTGAACCTGTAAAATGGTTTTTCATTATCATTACACCAGCAGAGTGCTCTGAACCATGAGCCATCCACACCTCGTTGCCCCATTGGTTTTTCCAAAAAGTAATGTCATTGTGTCACAGGGTGACGATCTTTTGGGCGGAACCAAAAGTTGGGAAAGTTTGGTTCCGCCCGGATGTTTCCGCCCAGACCGGGAAGAGGAAACACCGGACATCCGGTAGCATCGCGAGGGCTGTAATCAGCCAAACAAGGCACAGCTGTGAGTTGTTAAGAGGAGCGCCGGGTGATTGGAAGATGGCAGCACCCAGAAAAGTATTTAAGAGCAGTTAAAACCACAATTTGTGTTCGTTGTTGGTGTGTATTGAAGTGCTGAGTTGTGCTCGCCTAATACGCTGATCGATCTTTATGCTTGCTCTCTCTCTCGTCTTGTGTCATGGATTTATGTTGATGGAGATACCGAAGACCTTATAGGTTGAAGAACAAACGAATATTGACATCCAGAAGAGAGAAACAAAGGAAGAAGAAACGTACTGTTGTGAGTATACACCTGTAGAAAAGTGTGTGTTGGCGACTGGAAACCGCCCTGCCTGTGCATCTGGAGTGTTTGTAGTGTGGATTAACGTAGAGAATGTGAGACGAAGGAAGTGCAGCAGCCGTGAGTAACAAAACCCATTTTATGGAAATGAATTGCATGTACTTGACCTGTAGATCTTTTTGAGTGCCTCCAAAAGAGAGCGGGTGGCCCTACCCCTGAGTCAGTGTGGTGGGTGAGCCGAAGGATCCTTGTATGAAGCAGCTACAGTGACGAAAACAAGCACTAGGCCGTGTTATCATCGCCGTATCTCACCCAGAGCGAAGTGGAGGAAGACGGGCGTCTTTTGTGTGCACTGAGCATGGTGGGTGAGTCTTTGGATGTATAAATTTTCACTTTGAAGTGGTGCTGTGTAATGCCGTGTATTGCAGTGAGATTGCTGTGTCTTGTCAGACGTATCCCCGCCTCCACTCACTTGTCACGGGAAGACGAAGAGGAAAGCGGTCCTAGAGCAAACTTGTACATGATTATGCTGTGAGTGTGTTTCAGTCTTGAATAACGGAGTGGCATCCTGGAGTGTTTTCGCAGCCGAACGCTTGGCGGACGTGTGTTTGGGAGTGGCGGTGAAGAACTGTGCAGTTGGCGGTGTGTGAGTATTACAAATAACATTGCTACCTTACCTGTGTAATTTCATCGTCGCAGAGCTAGAGGCGAAGGAGATCCGCCGCCCCGAGGTCTCTACAAAAGGGCGTCCCTGTCCAGTGTTCGATCGCCCAACGGGTACCGAGGAAAGGGCAGCGCTCGACCCGGTGTGATGGCGTGACGTTCACGCCCCTCTGCAGACCAACGAGCTCGCCGAGAGGGTTTGGTCCCCGGCGTCGTATAGAGACCACTGTCCAGCTGACACACTGCGAATGCCAGCTGTTGTAAGTCCGCCGCCCTGTAAAGTGCATACTAACCTGCTAAGTCTGCCGATCAACAGAGACGAGGAGTGTGTCGTGTATATCGAGCTGTGAAGGAAGCCACACTTATCAAGAGCTATAGCCGGCGAAGAGGTGAGAGAACAAATTGAGATCGATTCATTGTATTCTTGTGTCCCAGTTGCTGTCTGTGGAGAGAGAGAGAGCCAACGTGAGCGCTAAGAAACCGAGCTGTGAAGAAAACCACACTTACCAAGAGCTGTAGCCAGCGAAGAGGTGAGAGAACCAATTGAGACCGATTCACTGTGTCTTTGTGTCCCAGCTGTCGTCTGTGGAGAAAGAGAGAGAACAAGCGTAAGCGCTAAGGAAACGAGCTGCGAAGGAAAACCATACTTACCAAGAAGCTGTAGCCAGCGAAGAGGTGAGGGAACCATTTGAGATCGATTCACTGTGTCCTTGTGTCCCAGCTGTCGTCTGGGAGGAAAGAGAGAGAACAAGCGTGAGCGCTACGGAAACGAGCTGTGAAGGAAAGCCATACTTACCAAGAAGCTGTAGCCAGCGAAGAGGTGAGGGAACCATTTGAGATCGATTCACTGTGTCCTTGTGTCCCAGCTGTCGTCTGTGGAGAAAAAGAGAGAACAAGCGTGAGCGCTAAGGAAACGAGCTGTGTAGGAAAACCATACTTACCAAGAAGCTGTAGCCAGCGAAGAGGTGAGAGAACCATTTGAGATCGATTCACTGTGTCCTTGTGTCCCAGCTGCTGTCTGTGGAGAGAGAGAACAGGAGTGAGCATTGAGAGAACGAGCCGTGAGAGAAACTGCATTTACCAAGGGTTGTAGCCAGCAAAGAGGTGAGAGCCATCCCGCCTGATTTAATTGTGTCCTCTGTGTCCCAGTCACTGCCTGTGGAGAGAGAGAGACAGAAAGGAGAGTGAGTCAACGACAAAGACCTGTGCGAGTCAAGCGGTGAAGTGCCCCGAGCGAAATACAGGTACGCAGACAGGAAAAGCCAATACCAACATTCATTGTATTTTATTCTGCCTCCAGGAAGGAAGAGGAGTGCGCCACGGGCAGAAGGAACCAGAGGCGGGAGCCTGTTCCTCGACGTTACCCCCCACCCTCTGTCACTCACTCGGCCGTGGCCCCCTGGAGGGCAGAGCCCGAGATTAGTTTTAATTTCCCTTTCCCCAAGTCCCAGTACATTTTAAATATTTAAATAAATAAAGAATATTTTTATACTTACCTGTCCTCGTTGTTGTCTGGTCATTGGGTTGGTTTTGGGGACCTCCTCGAGGTGGAAGTCGAGAAGGGGCGTGGCCATACAATTAGCAGCCAGCCCCTGGCTGGTGACAGATTTTGGCGTAGTCGGCAGGGCTCCACCTCGAGTTGAGTAACCAAGCTAGCCCAATGACCGACAACGCGGGGCCCGCAGCCCAACCCCGTGCGGTGCCTGTCTTCATGGGCAGCCCTTGGGTCCAAAAGTATGGAGGGACAGAGTCGGAAGTACGACTAACGGAATGGAAGGCCCAGTTAGAGTATCTGGCCGACTTACAGGGCCTTAGTGCAGCCCAGCGGCTCCAGTTCGTGCTGAACTCCCTAGAGGGAGAAGCGCGGCGAGAGGTACAGGCCGCCCCTGAAGCTGTCCGAGCCAACGCCCAAACTATATTCCAGTTCCTCACCGAGCAATATGGTGACCACACCCCCGTAGCCGTTCTCCGTTCCCAATTTTTTAACTGTAAACAAGGCCCCCGACAACCTATTAGAGCTTTTGCCCTGAGACTGCGAGAGAAGTTCACCCGGCTGCAGACCCGCCGCGATCATGGGCTGGGAGACGGAGAGACTTTGCTGCGCGACCAATTCCTTCTGGGGATGAAAGAGGGCCCCGTGAGACAGAGTCTGAGGGTCCAGTTTCGGAGGGACCCCGACCTCACATTCGAAGATCTAAGGAAGGAGGCGCTAGCCTTGGAGGGCGACGAGGTTGAAGTGAGTGAGACCCCAGTATGTGCGGTCGTAAGTGGAAACGCACCAACACAACCTGAGCGCACGGATTGGAAGCAGGCCTTGAAAGCAGAACTTTTGAAGGACGTCCGAGAACAGATGTCGGAACTGTCCAAGACTCTTCTGGGAGAGCTGCGCCAAGGTAGGGCGCGGGAGGAACCAAGGCCGGCACCCCGAGAGCGAGTATACTCGGAGAGGAGCCGGGAGCCACCCGGACGCCCAAACCGCTATAATCGGCCCCGGTTCGAATGGGATGACCAGGGGCGACCAATCTGCAACCGTTGTGGTGAGCCAGGACATTATAGCCGTCAGTGTGGGCCCCGCAGGGCATCTGAAGGGGTTTTTTAGGACGACCGGCCACAGTGGGTCGTGTGGCCGGGACCCCTCGAGAAGACCCGGGAAGAAGAGACAGCTCTAGGCAACAGATGGTCGGGCATAGCGCGGTGGCGGAAGTAAAAGTGTGCGGCAAGCTGATTCAGTGCCTGGTGGACACGGGCTCCCAGGTGACGATGTTTGCAGAAAGCCTCTCCAAGGAGATATTCGGAAGGGAAGGAAAACAAGGAGCGGAGGCCCCCTGGCTGACGTTGAAGGGCGCCAACGGCCTAGAAATCCCCTATATTGGCTATCGCCTGACGGATCTCGAAGTGCATGGGGTGGTGGTCCCCCAAAAAGGTGTGATCATTGTAGAAGATAGGTGTTTGGGCGCCCACCGAGCCCTATTGGGCATGAACGTCCTCTCCGAATGTAGCCTGGCCCAAGGATCTCACCTACTGAGAGGTCCAAGTGGGAGCGCGTAGTGGCCGACTGCCGCCGGGTCCAGATGAACCAGGTTCGTAGAGATCGGGAGGAAGTGGGAAGAGTAATGTGTCGTTTTGCTTTGTCTATTCCCCCTAGAAGTGAGGCTATCGTATGGGCAAGAGTGCCCCTTCGGGAAGCAAGCCCAGAGGAGTGGGTATTGGTGGAGCCACACACAGACTGCCCACAAGTGGAGGTCGCACGGGGACTAGCGGCGGTCCACCGGGGGAGAATTCCTGTGAGAGTACGAAACGAGCACCCCTATGCAGTACATTTACACCGACATCAACGGCTGGCCTGGCTGACGACGGTCACGCCCCACCAGGTGAGGGAAGAGAGGGACGTCAGCTTTCGCCAGGTGCGCCCCACTGTGATCGAGGTGGCCCTGACACAAATGGACGCCCCGTCGAGTAACAAGGGGAGAGATGTGCCAAAACACCTAGCGGGTGAGTCATTGCAAGGGGAAGACCTGGAACAGGTACAGACACAGAAACTGCAGGCACTCCTTCGGAGGTGGCAACATGTGTTTGCGAGGCACGATGAAGACTATGGGTGCACCAGGGTGGTGGAACATCACATCCCCACTGGGGATGCAGGGCCAAGCAGGGAGAGGTACCGACCGATTCCACCTACCTTGTATGCGGAGGTACGCACACTTCTGCAGGGCATGTTGGGCCGGGGCATCGTTAGGGAGAGTAGTAGCCCCTGGGCAGCTCCCATCGTGCTCGTGCAAAAGAAGACGGGAGCCTGGAGGTTCTGTGTGGACTATCGCAAGCTGAACTTGGTAACCAAGAAGGATGCTTTCCCCTTACCACGAATTGAAGACTCCCTCGCCAGCCTCACGCAGTCAGCCTGGTATTCCACCCTAGATCTGGCCAGTGGATATTGGCAGGTGCAAGTAGCCGAGGTAGACCGAGAGAAGACTGCCTTCACGACCCCTTTCGGACTATTTGAATGGGACCGGATGCCCTTCGGGCTCTGCAACGCTCCGGCCACCTTCCAACGCTTGATGCAACGCTGCCTTGGAGGTCAGTTGATGGAGTCAGTATTGGTATATTTGGATGATGTGATTGTGTATTCCCCAGATTTCGATTCACACCTCCGGCACCTAGAGGAAGTCTTCCGAGCCATGGAAAGGTACGGGCTGAAGCTGCAGCCGGACAAATGCCACTTGCTGCGGCGAGAAGTGAAATTTCTAGGCCATGTGGTCAGCGCGGCGGGAGTGGCCGTAGACCCCGGAAAGGTCTCTGCAGTGAAGGATTGGAACGCGCCCAACACTGTGAGGCAAGTACGATCCTTTTTGGGGTTCGTGGGATACTATAGGCGATTTATTAAGGATTTTTCGAAGATTGCCAAGCCTCTTAACCAGTTGCTGGTTGGCACAGGACGAAGCCGGGGCCGTGGATCGCCCTCCATTAACTGGGATGATAATTGTGAGATGGCTTTCCAAGGGCTGAAGCAGGAATTGTTACAGGCCCCCATCTTGGCGTATGCTGACTTTTCCAAACCTTTTGTTTTGTATACAGACGCAAGCAACCTGGGACTGGGGGCGGTATTGGCCCAACGGCAGGAAGGAACAGAGCCGGTGATCGCTTACGTGAGCCGAAGCCTCCACCCGGCAGAGAGGAACGATGCCAATTACAGCTCCTTTAAATTGGAACTGCTGGCCCTGAAGTGGGCTCTGAGCGAAAAGTTCAAGGACTACCTTTGGGGAGCCAAGGTAACAGTCATCACAGATAACAACCCTCTGGTGCATTTACAGACGGCGAAGCTGGGGGCCGTGGAACAGCGGTGGGTGGCTCAGCTGGCCAACTTTGACTACCAACTGCAGTATCGGCCTGGGCGAGAGCATACGAACGCGGACGTCCTCTTGAGACTGCCAGAGGTAGAGAGCCCCAGGCGCCGGGGGTATCGAGAGGAAGATAGCCATGAGGAGGGCTATATGATAGGTGCCGTGGAGGCGCCAGGAGGCCAGCAGGAGGCCGTGCCAGGGAACTGGGGTGGGACCCCCGCCGATGGATAGAAAGGCAGGCCCAGGATCGGGACGTGCGCCAGGTGAAGATATGGGTGGAGCAGGGCCAACGGCCGACGTCAGTGGAAAGACTAGCCCAGACGGAGACTGGGAGGAGGCTACTGGGACAGTGGGAGAAGCTGGAACTACAGGAAGGAGTGCTTTGCAGGAAAACCCGCAACCCGAAACTGGGCGAGGAAGTGTGCCAGATCGTGGTACCCGCCGACCAGGTAAACGCATTAGTCTAAGCCTACCATGATCAGTTGGGACACCAGGGACAGGAGAGGACCGTATCCTTGCTACGTAGATTCTTTTACTGGCCTGGGCTGGAGGCGTCTGTGCGCAACTTGATTCAAGCCTGCCCCAGGTGCATGTTGTTCAAATCTAAACGAGAGACTCGAGCGCCGATGGTGCCCATCCACGCTAAAGCCCCCCTCCATATAATGGCGATGGACTTCCTGACGCTGGGCCGCCCTCAGGACCGTTATCAGAACATTCTGGTAATCACTGATCTGTTCACCAAATACGCCTGGGCAGTCCCGACACTTGACCAGACAGCCAATACCACCGCCACAGCTCTATGGCGAAATATCTTTCAGACATTCGGATGCCCTGAGTTTCTGCACTCCGACCAAGGGGCCAATTTCGAATCCAAAGTAATCCGTGAGTTATGCCAGTTGTATGGATGTACTAAAACCCACACGACGTCATACCATCCCCAGGGGAACGGCAGCTGCGAGAGGTTTAATCAGACCCTATTGGGGTTACTGGGGACCCTGGACCAACGACAGCAGAGCGATTGGGTGAGTGCTTTACCAAATCTTCTGCAAGCGTATAATAACAGTGTTCATAGCACAACGGGGTATGCCCCTACTTACCTGATGTTCGGCAGGCACGTACGGATGCCCACTGACCTGGTCCTGGGAGTAGCAGCAGACCGGGAAGAAGTGAGTGTGACGGAGTGGGTGGGGCGCCACCACCAGCGCTTACACTTTGCTTACGAACAAGTGTCAAGGAAGATACAGACGACAGGGGAAAGGAACAAGCGGTTGTATGATCGGACTGCCCGAGATGCCCCCCTGTTACCAGGAGAGAGGGTCCTGGCGAGGGATAATCGGCGGCAAGGAAAGGGAAAGCTAAGCGACCGCTGGGAGGCCATCCCGTATGTGGTCTGCAAGCAGCAGAGGCCGGGACAACCGGTGTACACCATCCGGCCCGAGGGAAAACCCGGCCCCGAACGTGTGGTACATCGGAACATGCTTCGCCCCTGTCCAAACTACCCTGAGGCCGCGAAGGAGGTGCCCACAGGGCCAGTGCCGGCGGCCCCCTGGATGGAAGGATGGGCTGTGGTACCAGGCCGACCTGTGGTGGCGCTACCCCCGGCCGCCCAGATGCAGCCAGAGTTAGCACCCGAGCCAGCTGAACCCCCGGCCGCCCAGATGCAGCCAGAGTTAGCACCCGAGCCAGCTGAACCCCCGGCCGCCCAGATGCAGCCAGAGTTAGCACCCGAGCCAGCCGAACCCGATTCACCCGTGAGACGCTCCCAACGGGAGAACCGAGGACGTCCCCCTGCCCGGTACGGTGAGTGGACGACTCCGAGGCATTCCAGGGACTAGAATGCATTGGCGGGGGAGGATGTCACAGGGTGACGATCTTTTGGGCGGAACCAAAAGTTGGGAAAGTTTTGTTCCGCCCGGATGTTTCCGCCCAGACCGGGAAGAGGAAACACCGGACATCCGGAAGCATCGCGAGGGCTGTAATCAGCCAAACAAGGCACAGCTGTGAGTTGTTAAGAGGAGCGCCGGGTGATTGGAAGATGGCAGCACCCAGAAAAGTATTTAAGAGCAGTTTAAACCACAGTTTGTGTTCGTTGTTGGTGTTGTTGGTGTGTATTGAAGTGCTGAGTTGTGCTCGCCTAATACGCTGATCAATCTTTATGCTTGCTCTCTCTCTCGTCTTGTGTCATGGATTTATGTTGATGGAGATACCGAAGACCTTATAGGTTGAAGAACAAACGAATATTGACATCCAGAGGAGAGAAACAAAGGAAGAAGAAACGTACTGTTGTGAGTATACACCTGTAGAAAAGTGTGTGTTGGCGACTGGAAACCGCCCTGCCTGTGCATCTGGAGTGTTTGTAGTGTGGATTAACGTAGAGAACGTGAGACGAAGGAAGTGCAGCAGCCGTGAGTAACAAAACCCATTTTATGGAAATGAATTGCATGTACTTGACCTGTAGATATTTTTGAGTGCCTCCAAAAGAGAGCGGGTGGCCCTACCCCTGAGTCAGTGTGGTGGGTGAGCCGAAGGATCCTTGTATGAAGCAGCTACAGTGACGAAAACAAGCACTAGGCCGTGTTATCATCGCCGTATCTCGCCCAGAGCGAAGTGGAGGAAGACGGGCGTCTTTTGTGTGCACTGAGCGTGGTGGGTGAGTCTTTGGATGTATAAATTTTCACTTTGAAGTGGTGCTGTGTAATGCCGTGTATTGCAGTGAGATTGCTGTGTCTTGTCAGACGTATCCCCGCCTCCACTCACTCGTCACGGGAAGACGAAGAGGAAAGCGGTCCTAGAGCAAACTTGTACATGATTATGCTGTGAGTGTGTTTCAGTCTTGAATAACGGAGTGGCATCCTGGAGTGTTTTCGCAGCCGAACGCTTGCCGGACGTGTGTTTGGGAGTGGCGGTGAAGAACTGTGCAGTTGGCGGTGTGTGAGTATTACAAATAACATTGCTACCTTACCTGTGTAATTTCATCGTCGCAGAGCTAGAGGCGAAGGAGATCCGCCGCCCCGAGGTCTCTACAAAAGGGCGTCCCTGTCCAGTGTTCGATCGCCCAACGGGTACCGAGGAAAGGGCAGCGCTCAACCCGGTGTGACGGCGTGACGTTCTCGCCCCTCTGCAGACCAACGAGCTCGCCGAGAGGGTTTGGTCCCCGGCGTCGTATAGAGACCACTGTCCAGCTGACACACTGCGGATGCCAGCTGTCGTAAGTCCGCCGCCCTGTAAAGTGCATACTAACCTGCTAAGTCTGCCGATCAACAGAGACGAGGAGTGTGTCGTGTATATTGAGCTGTGTAGGAAGCCACACTTATCAAGAGCTATAGCCGGTGAAGAGGTGAGAGAACAAATTGAGATCGATTCATTGTATTCTTGTGTCCCAGTTGCTGTCTGTGGAGAGAGAGAGAGCCAACGTGAGCGCTAAGAAACCGAGCTGTGAAGAAAACCACACTTACCAAGAGCTGTAGCCAGCGAAGAGGTGAGAGAACCAATTGAGACCGATTCACTGTGTCTTTGTGTCCCAGCTGTATTCTGTGGAGAAAAAGAGAGAACAAGCGTGAGCGCTAAGGAAACGAGCTGTGAAGGAAAACCATACTTACCAAGAAGCTGTAGCCAGCGAAGAGGTGAGAGAACCATTTGAGATCGATTCACTGTGTCCTTGTGTCCCAGCTGCTGTCTGTGGAGAGAGAGAACAGGAGTGAGCATTGAGAGAACGAGCCGTGAGAGAAACTGCATTTACCAAGGGTTGTAGCCAGCAAAGAGGTGAGAGCCATCCCGCCTGATTTAATTGTGTCCTCTGTGTCCCAGTCACTGCCTGTGGAGAGAGAGAGACGGAAAGGAGAGTGAGTCAATGACAAAGAGCTGTGCGAGTCAAGCGGTGAAGTGCCGCGAGCGAAATACAGGTACGCAGACAGGAAAAGCCAATACCAACATTCATTGTATTTTATTCTGCCTCCAGGAAGGAAGAGGAGTGCGCCACGGGCAGAAGGAACCAGAGGCGGGAGCCTGTTCCTCGACGTTGCCCCCCACCCTCTGTCACTCACTCGGCCGTGGCCCCCTGGAGGGCAGAGCCCGAGATTAGTTTTAATTTCCCTTTCCCCAAGTCCCAGTACATTTTAAATATTTAAATAAATAATGAATATTTTTATACTTACCTGTCCTCGTTGTTGTCTGGTCATTGGGTTGGTTTTGGGGACCTCCTCGAGGTGGAAGTCGAGAAGGGGCATGGCCATACAATTAGCAGCCAGCCCCTGGCTGGTGACAATTGAAAACAGAGTGAGACTCCTGGAAAAAACAAAAGTCCGTCTTGAAAGACTTAGCATACAAAAACAACGCTTTACGCTTCACATTATCCCGTAAACCCCTGGCATTGAGAGAAACAATCGAAATAGACATTCAGAAGAAAAAGAAAAATAAGTAAAGGAATAAAAAATAGAACAATAATAGAACCCTTAAGGAATAAAAGTGAATCGGTAGCTGACTAACATTGAAATTAATCCAATCTTTGGCATTAACTCAGTCAATCAAATTATTGAAATAACAAAGTGAAGCAATTGACTTACACCCACTAAAACCAAACAGTTTTACCATACTTAAGGTGGATGAATTTCAGATCCATCAACAAAAGCGCGTCCTCCCACGAAGTGAGCCCTCTTTCCTTCCTTTCGAGCCGTATCTACAGCAGGCCAAAGCAGCTTTCTTCTTTCCCGATCAGGTGCGGTGAGGTCCTCAGTGAAGCGCAGCTGATTTGCACAAAGAAACTCAGACGACCTCGCTGCCTTCCACACTCCATCCCTTGTCACCCGCGAAGAAAATTGAATAATAATGGGCCGCGGACGTGAACTATTCTGCAGCCTCCTTCCCACGCGGTGAACGGTGTCAATTTTGTCTGCAAGGTTGCTTCTTCCCTCCGAGAGCGTAGCTTCACAGATACGGATGGACATCCTCTCTTTCCTTCTCAGTTACACCATGCAAACGTAAATTCCAGCGACGGGAATATCTTTCCAATTCAGTGAGACGTTGTTCACAGAATACCATCTTCTTCTCTTCAGCGTTCAATCTTATCTCCACATGAGTGACTTTACCTTTTATATCGTTTAAAGGAGCGGTGAATCAAATACTCAATTTTAACTTGATAATTTGTTATATAAGAGGTCACCATAGTTAAATGAACATCCTGCAAGTTTCAGAACTGAAAACGTCCGTGCTACTGAAATATAACAGTTTTTGGCACCAAGCCAGTAAAACAAGCCAGTGTGGAATTCGGAAATCTATGACGTCAAAGTAGAATTGAAGCACCGCCCCATAGCCAAATACAAGGATCACTTTTGTAGCCCCGCCCACAGCTTCGCGTGACACACGTGTGTCTCAACAAGTAAATATGTCTTTAAAGATTGACAAATGTAACCAAAATGACTTTTAAATAAATTTTTTCTGAGAGACTTTTATTTTGACGCGGTGATCTGTTATGATAGACTGGAAACGCATTTTCGGTTGTGGAAGAACCGCGTGGGAACAACACAGAAGCTAAATACTTTAATTCGGAGGCTTGAAACATAACATTAAATGCGTGGAAAAAGTTTGCTTTTGAAGAAGTTCCAGCTCGTGTGGGGTGTGTTTGTTAACTTTGTGTACACGGATTCATTTGTAAAGAAGTCGATGCTGGATTTGCAGAGAAACTGTGATTAAAAGCACCACTTATATTGGATCTGACAACAATGACACAGCATTATACACAGTAAGACATTTTACTTTATTTAAGTTACTGCGTTTCACTATTGCTTTGTTAGAAGATATTGCTTGATATGTCCTGTTGTAACATCCGTGTCTAAACACGTTTGTTTGACTGTTTTAATTTACTAAAAACATTAAACGATTAATAAAGGTACAACACTTAACAATACGACTGTAATTTAAAGGTAGAAATATACAAAGTTAGTTATAAGGAAGGATTTAGCAGCCGCAGTTTAGATTCTGATGCCCGTTTACTGTGTTGTATACGGTAATTTAGGCGAGTTACGTTTGAAGGGTCAAACACTCAACAAAGCTTATTTTTTATCATATAACTGTGGTATTTAACATTACGTGAACGTAAAAGCAACCTCACAAGCACAATCGAAATATACAAAGTTATTGATAAGGATTTATTAGCCGCAGTTTATAATCTGATGCGCGCTTACTGTGTTGTATACGGTAATTTAGTCACGTCGAGTTTTGTTTCTACTTTAATATACGTATTGTCATTTATGTGTATCATATTTAGCACCCAGAATCTTTTGTGGCTCAAACATATTTGTGTTCGGCTGCTATTTTTATCACATTAATGTTTTTAAAACATTTCCCACATGTAATGACGGGGAATGAAGCCGTCCAATCATAGCAGTGGGTGTTTACGTCCAGGCCTTCAATGCGGCCCGCCCGTTCAAACGAACCATTTCTCCAGACAGCCACTAATCTATGTTACAAAATAGCCTATTACTTATTGCTTTTGATGTTTTTGAATGTAAAAACCACGCGGACATCATAAGTAGACATCAGGCAACAGTATAAAACAATAAAATCGACAAATTCACCGCCCCTTTAATTCAGCACACACAAAGTCCACTGTTTTTTTTAATCCCTCGTTTTTCAAGGCATTTTCACTCACCATTTTCTCTATGGTGTCAGAGCGATTGTTAATCAGATTGGAGAGTGTTGAGACAACAGAGGAGCTAGTATCATCACCATCAGCCTTGCCCTTTTTGGGTGGAGGTTTAGCTGGGCTATCTGGAAGTGGGGTTTTAGCCCCAGCTAGAGTATTGTAATAGCGGTTAGATTATTACATATGTTGACTGACAACCAATGAGAGTGAGAGGGGGCGGGACTTAAATTCAGTAGTCTGAGACTGAGGCATTAAGACGGTGTCTGTAACGTTCTATTAAATAAATAAGTTCTAAGCAACAAAGTCGTTGTAAGAGAGACTTATTTGACATGGTGTCAGAAGTTGTGGAGAAGTAGAAATGGCGAAATTTGCTCCACCCACGAACTTCACCTTTGATAGACCTCAGGAATGGGCCGCATGGCGACAGCGCTTCACGAGGTACAGGATAGCCTCGAAGCTGAAGGAGGAGGATGGCGAAGTACAAGTGAGTACCCTCATATATGCCATGGGACCAGAGGCAGAAAACATATTCAGCTCGTTCACGTTTGAGAGAGACGAGCAGAAAAAAGAACAAGTTTAACGATTATTTCATCCCGAAAAAGAACATCATCCACGAGAGGGCGTGCTTTTACCAACGCATTCAAAGGCCAGGGGAAAAGGCAGAGATGTTCATCCGTGCACTCTACGAATTAGCAGAGAGTTGTGATTTCGGTGCACAGAAAACAGAGAACATCAGAGATAAGCTTGTTGTTGGCATCAAAGATAAAGAGCTTTCAAGAAAGTTGCAGCTGATGACTGACCTTACCTTAGATACAGCGGTGCTGATGGTGAGGCAGGCGGAGGACATCGCACAGCAGGTGAGCCAACAAGAGGAAGGTGCGACAAGCAGTGTTCAGGAGGTTACACGCAGACGACCTGAAAGGAGAGGAAAATGGGATGAAAAGAAGCCAGCAAGAGGAAGGAAGGATAGAATGGCTGGGGGCGGATGGTGCGGAAAATGTGGAAAAACGAAGCATCACTACAAGGAAAAATGCCCCGCAGCAGAAAGTGAGTGTCGAAAATGTAAAAAGAAAGGACACTGGGAGCGTATGTGTTACTCAAGGACAGTTAATGAGGTAACAAGAGGAACACACACACAGCCAAGTGATGACGATGAGGCATATTACCTGGGAACGGTAAGCAGAACTAGTCAAGACGTCTCAGAGAACTGGTTTGTGAAACTGAACGTGCTAGGCTCACGAGTAAAATTTAAAATTGATACCGGAGCTGACGTGACAGTCATGAATGAGGAGACTTTTAATTCGCTTGGAAGTAAAGTGAAACTGAGTCAGACACATGCGAAATATGACAGCCCAGGTGGAAGGATAAATTGTTTAGGACAATTTGAAACGACCACGGAGTACAAAGATAAAAAGTTCAAGTTCACAATTCACGTCATGGAGGGCGACACCGTGAACAATCTGCTAAGCAGAGAACAAGCAGTTGAAATGGGCTTAGTTAAAAGAATCGAGCAAGTCAGCGCAGCTTTCGGTGAACAGGGAATAATGAGAACAGAACCTGTTAAAATAAATCTAAAAGAGAACGTAGAGCCTTACGCAGTTCACACCGCGAGAAGAGTGCCGTTACCATTACTCCCCAAAGTTAAAGCTGAACTTCAGAGAATGGAGGAGAATGGAGTCATTGAAAAGATAACGAAACCTACGGACTGGTGCGCGCCGATGGTGCCTGTGATGAAACCTAACGGTAAAGTGCGCATCTGTGTGGATTTGAAAAAGCTAAACGAAAATGTAAAAAGGGAGCGGTTCATCCTACCCACGACTGATGAAATTCTCGCCAAACTCGCCGGCTCAAAAATATTCTCTTCATTGGATGCCGCAAGCGGCTTTTGGCAAATTCCCCTCCACGATGAGAGCAGCCTTCTCACTACATTCATAACGCCGTTTGCAAGATATTGTTTCAAGCGCTTGCCCTTCGGCATTAGCATAGCGCCAGAAATATTTCAACGCAAAATGAACGAACTCCTAGGTGGCCTAGAAGGAGTCGCGGTCTACATGGACGATTTGATCGTTCACGGCGAAACCCAAGAACAGCATGACGAGCGTCTGAAGCGCGTTCTGGAGAGAGTCGAGCGCGCAGGGCTCAAGCTCAATAAAGATAAGTGTATCTTCAGACAGAAGGAGCTTTATTTTCTGGGGCACGTCATAGACGAGAGAGGAGTCAGGCCTGACCCGGGGAAAGTAAGAGCTATATCAGAGCTGCAAGCCCCACGAAATGTGAGTGAATTGAAACGAGTCTTGGGAATGATAAATTACATGGGACGCTACATTCCAGACTTGGCGACAGTGGGCGGGCCGCTGTTTGATTTATTGAAAGGGACTGTCGCATGGACATGGGACCAGCCTCAAGAAAGCGCATTTCAAAAACTCAAAGAAACCCTAATCACTGCACCTGTCCTTGCGTACTACGATTCAGGGAAACCCACGGCGGTGTCAGCAGATGCGAGTAGCTACGGGCTGGGAGGAGTCCTACTACAGCAGCACGGAGATAGCTGGAAACCGGTGGCATATTGCTCGAGGAGGTTAAATGAGGCGGAAACCCGGTACGCGCAGATTGAGAAAGAATGCTTGGCCGGAGTCTGGGCGTGCGAGAGATTCGAGAAGTATCTCATAGGCTTGGGCAGGTTTCGCCTTATTACGGACCACAAACCCCTTGTACCATTGATTAATAAAAAAGACTTGGACACGGTACCAATACGCTGTCAAAGACTTCTAATGAGACTGATGCGCTTCGCAGTGACCGCGGAATACGCACCTGGGAAAACATTGGTGGTAGCCGATGCACTGTCGAGAAGTCCAATAGGTGATGATGCAACCAGCAGTAGACCTACAGCGGACGCGATAACCTGTTACGTTGACGCGGTTATAGCCAGCTTGCCCGTGTCACAGTCAAAGTTGAGCCAGATCGCAGAAGCAACGGAAAAAGATGAACAGTTACAACTAGTGAGTAAGTTCATAAAGCAGGGATGGCCAGAGCACATAAGAAAAGTACCAGAAGGTATTAGAGACTATTTCTCAGTGAAAGATGCGCTGTCAATAAGTGAAGGACTGATCATTCTGGGCAGACGCATTTGTATTCCAAAGGAACTGAGACAGGACATCCTGGAGCGCATCCACGAAGGCCATTTAGGGTTGACTAAATGCAGGGAACGCGCAGCTTCATCCGTATGGTGGCCTGGTATATCATCGGACATAAATAACAAAATTGACTTGTGTATGTTCTGTCGTGAAAACAGGAAGACGCAAAGAAAAGAGCCACTTAAGTCAACCCCGTTACCGGAGAGACCGTGGCAGCGCGTGGCTATTGACATTTGCGAGAACAAGGGCCAGATGTATTTGATTGTTTCGGATTATTACTCACGTTTCATAGAGATCCTTCATCTGCCAAAGATAACGACGGCGCAGGTGATTAACAGACTGCAAGCTACATTTGCGAGATTTGGAATTCCCGAGCAGATCATGAGTGATAACGGTCCGCAGTTTACTAGTGAGGCATGGACTTTATTTAAAGAAAAATATGACTTTGAACATGTTACATCGAGCCCGCACAACCCGCAAGCAAACGGGCATGCCGAGCGCGCGGTCCAAGTTGCTAAACGCATCCTCAGACAGGACGACCCGCACCTTGCTTTGATGTGTTACCGCGCAACACCTCATTCATCTACAGGGGTAAGCCCCGCCGAATTGTTGATGGGCAGGAAAATCCGTACGACCCTGCCTATCTTAAAGAAAAACCTGCAGCCAAAGTGGCCAAATAGACTGTTGGTGAGAGAAAGAGATGCTTTGTCTAAAAGACAACAGGCCTTCTACTTTAATCGGAGACACGGGGTGCGTGACTTACCTGAGTTGCAGCCGGGTGATGCTGTGCTGATGAAACTGGACGGAGAAAAGTCGTGGAAAGGTCCAGTGCAGGTCAGAACGCAAGAGAGCGCGCCGCGCTCATTCGTGGTGGAGGCTCCAAAGGGGGAAGGTGAGATGAGGCGGAATCGCAGACACCTACAGAAAGTGCCTGCGGAATGTCTAAATGCTGATAATGACTGTGAAACGACGGCGAAGAGCCCGCTGAATGTTGAAAAACTGTACATCAGTAATGCGGAAAAGCCAGTGTCGCAGACACCGTGTGAAACACAAGGAGTGACTGTGACCAGGTCCGGCAGAGTAATAAAACCTACTGTTAAACTGAATTTATAGTTAAGTAAATAGAAAATCTATGCATGTTTAATGTGTAGTGGATGTGAGTTATGCATCTTAAATGGCTGCTATGTAAAGTGTTCATTTGAAAAAAAAAAGGAAACTGTTAAATGTTGAAATGTTCATTATAGTTAAAATGAATAAGGGTAAGTGCTTGAACGTAAACAAAGAATTACAGTTACAATAATGTGTTTCTTTTGGAAACTTTAAAGGGGGAGGTGTAATAGCGGTTAGATTATTACATATGTTGACTGACAACCAATGAGAGTGAGAGGGGGCGGGACTTAAATTCAGTAGTCTGAGACTGAGGCATTAAGACGGTGTCTGTAACGTTCTATTAAATAAATAAGTTCTAAGCAACAAAGTCGTTGTAAGAGAGACTTATTTGACAAGTATCTTCCACAGTATAGTTGTGAAAGTCCATCTTGTCAGATTGCCGCGAAACACGCGAAATCTCTTTCCTTTTGTCAGCAGCCGATTTCATATTTCAAAACTCACCGTAGGAGGACCGATATATGTGAGTGATTTAATGCAAAGGTAAATCTAAGAATGGTAAATATGCCGTTATAAAAGTTTGTCAGCTGAGCTCGGCGAAAGTTAGCAGGACGCCATCTTGGACCCCTCGCCTATATGCGATAATGTAGATGTGGTGACGCACATGCAATGACGTTTCTTTACATAATAATAATAATAATAATGAATGAATATAAACAAAATATAAATATAAAATACACAAAAAAGGCTCACAAACAAACGTCTACAACACCACTCAAATGAAAGGAAACAGGAAGTGACTCTATAAATGAAAGTAGCAAAGAGCACATGGGTAGCTAATGCTAAAGCTCAACCAAACTGTTGTTGGTCAGTGGAGTTACTTTTATTGGACTTACCTTTCCAGAGTTTGGATTATCACTAGCAAAGAAATCTTTAACATTTTTCTTAAACACTAAAACAATTTTAAGAAAAGTTCAAGAAAAAATTGCTTACCCCATTGGCAGATTTTTTTGCTTGTTTTATGCACAAAATCACTTAAATTTGATATTTTTGGTCTTAAAACTAGACTTTTATTCTTGGGTCGTTTTGCTCATCAAGAAAATACATCTTAATTTAAGAATTTTTAGATTTTTTTTACTGAAATACTAAGAATTGTTTTCTTAAATAATTTTTTGCAGTGTACATCCTCAGCCTGTCTCAAACATTAGAGGAAAAATCTCAGGTAAATCTCTTGTCAAGTCTATAGAATTGCATTGTTGCTGAGAAAACTAACATATGTATGTGTTATACTGTTCTGTATTTTCAGATATGAAATTAATTTACTAAAATTTAACACTAGGACACTACATAAACAGTTAGCAGTAACTTTGACTGAGATTATTTAATATAGCAGTCATAAAATGACTAGTTTCTTAAAATATTCTTGTAAGAATAAGTTATTAATCATTGCTATCATTGTATAATGTCGAAAATATTTCTCTGCTGTCATTATTTCCAAACATGTTATTTATGCCTCCCAAACATGTTAATAATGTTAGGTACACTGCAAAAAATGAATTTCTTACTTAGTATTTTTGTCTTGTTTTCAGTAAAAATATATTTAAAATGTTTTAAATTAAGATGTTTTTTTTCTTAATTAGCAAAATCACTTAGGAAAATAAGTCTAGTTTTTTTCAAAAACACTTAATTCAAGAATGTTTTTGTATATTTTTTGTCTAAAAACTAGATGATTTTTCCTAAGTGATTTTGCTAATCAAGAAAAAGCATCTTTATTTAAGAATTTTTAGATATTTTTACTGAAAACAAGACAAAAATACTAAGTAGGAAAGTCATTTTTAGCAAGTGTATGATGAAGATTATACTTAAATATTTAAGTATATAGTTTAAAAACATATGTATATTTTGCAGGAAGAGTGGGTTAAGCAACATTTTATAGAAGTGTTGCACACATCCTGCACACAGTAGGCTTTAAAAAAAGTCAGCAAAAATGGGGGGACTGTGCCCCAGTAGAGCTTTATGTCTAGCAACAACCTGCTGAAAGAGGAAAATAAAAAAATTAAATATTAAACTAAATGCAGCTTTGTTGGAACAGACTTCTGTGGGGAATGAGGCATGGGATAAGGATATCAACAGAGAAACTAAGACAGCTGTGTTTGATCACGAAAATGTCATCATGTTTTGTCAGGATTGTTGCATGTACATGAAAGAAAAAACGAAACAAACAATTTCATGGTGGGAACTAATCATTTTAAAGTTGAGGCAGTAATGTAAAATGAGAGGGCCCGACGTCATCAGAGAGCCTAACGTTAATTAAAAATGCAAAGACAGGTCGTATTGAAGAGAGCCTTGCTGAGAGAAGCCTCACTTTATGTTTGTTTTTCATGCCAACAATGCTAATAAAATTATCAAATGCATTCATTTGGCACTCATAATTTCTCTTTTTTCCACCAGAAAAAAATTGGCTAATGGAAATTCTGATTGCTGGTGATCAAAAAAGTTAATTTAGAACCATGTTATCTACTACCTGTCAGTTTACCCTGTGGAGTTAGTAGCAATTTTACTAACATTAGGGTGGAAGGTAATGAAACACTGGATATTCTAGCAAAAACCTCTACAAAGCATGAAACAGTACATGTGCACATACCCAATAAGTAGAGCAGAGGTCCAAACCATCATAAAGCAACTTTCACTTAAAATATGGCAGGAATATTGGAACACAGCAGCTGATACAGGACATAATTTATACACTATACAAAATTAAGTAGTCACAAGCATGAGGAAGGGCAGAAGCCCAAGAGAGCGTGTCACGTCTGGTTTCAATACAACATTGTACAGAATAGGAAAACAGTCCACTGGATTATGCACTTATTGTAATTTACAAGATACAGTAAAGCATATACTTAGACTCCAAAACTATGAAGAAGATAGGGCAGAATAGGCTTTATGACCAGCTGCACTACTTCCTGAACTTCAGCCAGCTCCTTGTTTCCTGTCT
Organism: Paramisgurnus dabryanus; assembly: GCF_030506205.2. Lineage (NCBI taxonomy): Eukaryota > Metazoa > Chordata > Actinopteri > Cypriniformes > Cobitidae > Paramisgurnus > Paramisgurnus dabryanus. Next base: position 49,133,949 of record NC_133342.1, read on the forward strand.
GCCATTATTGGACAAACTGATTAATCCAGGTGTGTCTGATTATTGTTGTTGTGACTACTGAGGTCAGGCACACCTGGATTAATCAGTTTGTTTGTGACTACTGAGGTCAGGCACACCTGGTTTAATCAGTTTGTCCAATAATGGCAGACAGGAAACAAGGAGCTGGCTGAAGTTCAGGAAGTAGTGCAGCTGGGCATAAGGCACAAATGGATGAACAAAGCATGACACGTGAGCATTTATGAGGGAATGCATCTGGGAGAATACACAATTTGTTCATTTTATTTTGAAAGACACTGGGTTAAGTCTCTCTCCTTTGATATCATTCTAATACCCACAGTCCAGTCTAGTAGGTGGCGGTAACTATAAATTCTGTATATCAAACAAAATGAAAAAAGTGCAGTTTAAAATTTTGCAGAATATATACCCATGTAATGCCTTTTTATCTAAAAATGTAGCTGATATACTGTATGTATCTTCTGTAAAAAAAGAAAGTGAGGAGCCATTTATTTTTCTCATGCAATGTTTCAACACTTTTTTGGAAAGATTTGAGTTCCTATTGCTTTTAAAAAAATGAATGTTAGTTGTAATTTACACATTAAGGACGTGATTAGTTTTTTTGAAAATCAAAACAAATCTTTAGAATCAACTGTTAACTTTCTTATCCTTGTATCAAAATTCTACTTTCACAAACAAAAATTTCTTAAGAAAATACATACTTTCATAAATCGCTAAGACTAATTGATAACAAAAAATGTATTTCTTTTTTTAAAGAAATATGATGAGATCTTTCATGTACTGTAATAAATACTTGTTTTGGATTCCCCCCCTTTTTTTCTCTTTCTATTCTCTTCCATCTGTTCAGATGACTTTGGATGTATTGTTAATACACTTTGTGTTTTATATGCTACTTGTACTTCATATATGACATTTCTGAATAGAAAAGGTAGGTGGCGGTAATGCACCCTTGAGATGAGTTGCCAACCGCCATTAAACCTAAAAGAAGAACTTCGCGTATGTGTGTGTGTGTATGGATCAACTATAGTACAACAAGCGACAGGTGATTTAATACATTTGGGAAATTTATCATGGCGGAGAATACGTCGGAAGTTACCGTAAAGTGTCCGGTTTGCATGGGGGATTTTGATGCAGACAACATTAATGGCCACTTGGATGAGTGTTTACAGAACTTTGATGATAACAACGCGTCTGATCATGGATCACCTGGACCTCCTCCCAAAAAACCTCGGACTAACCTCACTGACGAACGGCCAGCTGGACTCTTCTCACTGTTTCACACCAAATCCAAAGTTACCGATCAGAAGCAAAAGATGGAATCAATGGTCACGTGTACAGAGACTACAGAAGTCTCGATCGGTCCTGGAGTGAAAGTAACGGAGAAACCGGAATGCCTGGATGGACCACCAGCATCATCATCTGTCACATCTACTTCAAGAGCGTTAATGCTAAATAACGAAAAGCCCTTGGCAGAAATACTGAGACCCAGCACACTGGAGGAGTATTTCGGGCAGAATAAACTGATTGGAGAACAGACCCTGCTTAGATCTCTGCTGCAGTCACAGGAGATTCCATCTTTAATACTCTGGGGACCACCAGGATGTGGAAAGGTCTCTGGTTTGTATTACATTAATTTATTTCCAACGATTTGGATCACCGATACGATAAACGATATATAATCTGTACTAATGTAAATCACTGCCGAGTAACCGGATAGCAGAGGTCCACAGCTATAATTGTTTTTCTGAACCAAGAATTACTGAAATGTCAAGAACGCTAAAACATTAAATGCCATTGATGAATATTTACTCATGGGGAGGTGAAAAATGACAATTTTCACCAAAATTTTAGAGCCAAATTACAGATGATAATAAAAGACTTCATTAAAAATCACACTTTTATTTCAATACAGAAATATATAGGTAATATAAGTGAAATCTTTAGCCATCCTCCTTGATGCAATGCATGCCTGTGGTGATTGTTCAGATATGAGACAAAGCAATTTTCTCTTCTTTTTTCAAAGTTTACTTTCATGTAACTCAAAAAGTTACAATATCCTTTAGATAGACATTTTCTAAACATGTAGCTGTCTGATACTTATTGAACAATTGTTGAACAAATAATGTTAAAAGTAATTAAAAGTAAAATGTTAAAATAGAAACTTAAATTGCATCTCATTTAGTTTTATTGCATGTCTACTGTTTACAGACCACCCTGGCCCACATTATTGCCACCTCCATTAAGAAGAAAGGCACAGGACGTTTTGTGACGCTCTCCGCCACCAGCACTTCAACGGGCGAGGTGCGTGAAGTGATCAAACAGGCCCAGAATGAACTCCGTCTGTGCAAGAGAAAGACCATTTTGTTCATTGATGAGATACATCGCTTTAACAAATCCCAGCAGGTCAGTTTCATTATAGCTTCAGGGTTATGTTGCTCAAAGAGTATTTGGGCCTGACTGTTAAACTTAACTCTTTCTCTGCTAATGATGAGTATTTCTGGCAATCCGCAATACCGCTATTATCTACCAGCTCTTCTGCAACAAGAAACCTACCCATATTTGAGGGTGATAAGAAGTGAACTAATCAAAGTGGTAAAAACGAAATGTGTTTTTTATTTTTTTGAAAGCAGAGGGTCTGTTCTTTCATTTGATATATTGTATGTTTATATATTTAAAGAAGAACATTTTCTAGAAGGCATTAAACTTTTGTGAAAATCATGAAAAATGCTGGTGCTGGCTGGCAACATTAAAAAAAAAAATGCTGGCGGGGGAAGAGTTAAAGGAATAGTTCATCCAAATATGATTTTTTTTATAGTCGTTTCTTCTGAAGTGAAATGATACACTTGTGAGAGGTAACTTTTCATATTCATTGGCAGATTTTTTGTTTTAAGCACAATTCACTTACAAGACTTATACGCCTTGAATAACGCGGATGGATTAATGGCATCAGTTTTAAGTAGGGTGTGGTCATGACAGTTGTTGCCCTCGCTTCTTTTTTGTCCACCAATCAAGTGACTTGTCATAAATATGTAAAAAAGAAACAAATAATAAATGAGTAAACTACTGCTCCGCCCTCCGATACTGTCGTGTATCACAATCTCACAGGCTGACGATAGGACAATCTCAAAATGGGGCATATTGCCGAACTCTATTTTGAGTGTTTGTAGACAAACCAAAGAATTGTCATTTTTAGGTGAACTATCCCTTTTAATAAAAAAACTTATTTTCATCATAAAAGAAATGATTAAACATTGCACTTTCACCCACACTGCATTAAATCACAGCAGGGGTCCCCAACCTTTATTACATTGTGGACTGGTTTCAGCTTTTTAAAAAAATCGCTGAGTTGCTGTTCGAACAAAGTGCTGAAAATCCTCCTTTGTGAAATGTATAACATTTTAAATTGGCACATTTGTAGTGCTTTACATTTGTAGTCTTCTGTTGACCGACTGGTATTTTTCATGTTGTTCTTGTGTCAGGACACCTTCCTCCCTCACGTGGAGTGTGGTACCATCACACTAATCGGGGCCACAACAGAGAACCCATCTTTTCAGGTGAACAGTGCTTTATTGAGCCGCTGTAGGGTTTTGGTTCTGGAGAGGCTGTCAGTGGAAGCAATGGGCTTGATTCTTCGTCGGGCTGTTGACTTTCTTGGGCTGGAAGTGTTGAAGGAGAACGCAGGGGAACACGACCGTTCAACGCTCTGCTCAAAGTGAGTGTTTGAGTTTCAGTCGTATCTTCTCTGTTATTACAGATGTGTGAGATTACTTGAAGTATTAAACCACACAAATGGCTCAGAAAACTATATTCTTCAAAAACTTGGTTTTGACATCTATAGAAAACATGTAGTGATGTGGGTCCTGAAGACCAGAGTTAAGACACACTACTCTCAGTCTTGATGTAAATAGACTTTCATTTGATTTATTTTGATTTCTCTTTAGTCCTCAGGTGTTTATTGAACAGAAAGCGCTGGATACTGTAGCACACCTGTGTGATGGTGATGCCCGAGCTGCTCTTAATGGCCTTCAACTGGCCGTGAAGGCGTGTGTTGTTCAGGTGCGCGCTGGTTCCTTCAAACCTGATGAAGCTCCTCAACATATAGTAGTGCTTGAACAACATGTTAAAGAAGGCCTTCAGAGATCACACATTCTTTATGATAAAGCTGGTATGTCTTCTGCTCACACTTTATAATGAATACAACACAACAATCTGAATACACAGATAAACACAGTGAACAACTGAAACATAATATTGCTATGTAAGATATCATGATGACATTTGATTCGTTAATATTAGTTTACATGAACTAACCATGAACAATCCTTCTACAGCACTTCATAGTTTTAGTTACTAGTACACTTAGGGGCGGTCTCCCTTAGACTAAATGTAAGAGCTGTCCAAACTGAAAACAACTTGCACTGAGATATGTGCATTTTGAAACAAAACAAAAGGCACAAAGTAATGTTTTTAATAAGGCATGTTTACTAAAACTTGTTATAATCTAATTAAACTAAAGCCTAGTCCTGGCTTAAGCTAACCCCTGTCCGGGAAACCACCCCTTAACGTGTGTCTATTAGTATTATTTAATGAACGCTGAACATGCAAAAACAACTTTATTGTATAAAAGGAATAGTTCACTGTTCAAATTAAAATTAAACTTTCGAATATTTGTAGAATAAAAAAAATAACTGCATATTCGAACGTAAAACTGTGCATTCGAATTTGACCTGTGTCAGGACGCTTATCCAACCTAATGATGACGTAGCTGACGCTGATTGTTATTCATAGCGTATGCGGTTCAGCCAGCTACTTGTAGCATGCCTGCATTATTCATTTGAAAAATTGCAGAAAAAGACAGCATGGATTCCGAGTCGGAGAGGATCTTACACGAATACATTTTAAAAGTGCTATGTGGCGCTTCCTTGGTTTTTGGAGCATCAACCAGAATTAAACTGCAAAGTGAAACTGAGATGACAAAATTAGCGTCATCTGTCTCTAAATGCAGTTTTAAAGTTTAAATTCATTTAAATCTAACTGATCAACACAAATACAAAGCGCCACAATACAGCTGATTGTTTACCAACATTAAAACCGCTTGAAATACAGGGTTTTCCGTAGAGCATTTGCTAATTAAGGTGTTATCGGGGCCGGGGGGCGTGGCAATCAAAGGGGTACACGTCATGATGAAAATTAAAATATTTTTATTTAAAATACTCAAATAAAACTTAATTTTGAAGAAACTATGACAGAAAATGAATACATACTAGATCAGGCGTCTTCAACTAAAATTGCTTGAGGTCCAGTAAATGAACCCTCCCTTACCAGCCGAGGTCTGGACAATTATGCATTGCATATAAAAACATAAATTGACGGCTTTCCCCAGACTAAAGAGATTATTGTAAATATTTGTTTTATTGAACAAAATGTAATGTTATCATGCATATTTAATAATGTGTATAAGCATTAATAATCCTTCATAAAATGGATCTCATTTTAATGCTGATTTGTTACTCTTATGTCCTTTCAGTTGCTTTGGTACAAAATATCTAAACTTATCCAGTAAAAATGTCTGACAAAAATATGAAGGGAACAGTGCAAAATGCATTCATCTCTAAATCTGCAAAACATTCATTTCAACATTAAAGCAGACAGAGAATGAAAAACCATTTTTACCTTGTCTTTGTTGAATAATGATAGTCTACCCGCATTCACGAACATACAAAAAGTGCTAAACATGCTAAACGTCTCAGTCTCATAGAAATTCCTCTTTTAGAAATGTCAGCCAGAAAACGGCCCAATCTGAAAAACTGATGCTTATGACATCACAGGCATCTAACTGCCCCTCCACTTTAAAATAATTGGCTACATTTTTTGAGTGGCAGCAAAGTCAGCCAATCAGTAATGGGATTGCAAGTTAAGCCAGTAGGGGGAGCCAAATAGGTGCAAAACCGCTTGTTTAAAATCCCCCACCCTAATAGAGCTATCTGAGAGAGGTTTTTAGGAAGCTTCTAAGGCATTACAGACCCAAACAAAAAAGTTTTTGTCTACATGTCACATCACAGAAGCAGGGATAAATACCCCGTTCAATCATTCTATGTCACCTTTAACAACTTAAAAGGAAAACTAAAGTTTAACTTTTCTGCTAAACTGAGATTTACAATCACAATCAATGAACACAAACCTCTCTGGTTTAATCGAATCATATCTCATATCACATGTTATCTTCATTCTCAAAAGTAAAGTGCCTGTGTTGGAAAAAAGAAAAAGTGCAGGAAAACACTTCTCTCTTAATTTGTACTGTTCCTTTAAGTCTGTAAAATGTAAGTACTAAACTCAAATGACAATTAAATAAAATAGGCTGAACTAAGTTGAACTTAAAGACGAAAGCATAAAACATCCTAGGGCGCACTCACATTATCCAAACCAAACCGCGCTCGGGCGCGTTTGACCCCCAAAGCCTGGTTTGTTTGACTAGTGTGATCGCTTCGTTCCGCGCCCGGGCGCGGATTGTTTAATCGCGCCGCGGCCGGGTTGCAGAGGTGGGCCGGAGCGCGGTTCACTTGGGCTCAGGCGCGGAAGGCTGTGGTGTGAGCGCAATCGCGCCTGAGCGCGATTCAAAAGGTGAAGACGTCAGTTGCGCGACCACTCACCTTCATCTGCCTCCGTAAAAACCTTTTGATGCGCGCAGCGGGGTTACGTGAATGTCCGAGCTGCGCACGTGACAGATGAACTAAGCAATATGATGACATGTGAGAGGGCTGTCTGTAATCGCGTACCAAACGACTCCGAATAAAAAAAAACAGACTTATCATTACGGTGGGTTCCAGTGTTAAGAGAGCGCTTTACTTCCTGCTTTTTCAAAACAATCGCATCTTAATGACGAAAGCGCGCCCGGACTCGGATCGATAAGAAGTACAGTGTGAGTGCGTGCACCTGGGGGAGTAGGGAGGGGTGGCAATCGCGCCCAGGCATGGTTTGGTTTGGTTGGGATAATGTAAGTGCGCCCCTAGTTAAAAAAACAATGTTCATTTGTCATTCTTGCCTGTATTGACTTTCGATAATGTTAAGTGTTGAGAATGCGGACTCACAGCTATATGTTGAGCCAAAAATGTTTCAAATGCAGCATCCATGCACTCCTTTACTATTTTCCCATCTATAAAGGTTTGTTAGCCAAATAAAAGCTCAGGAACGGGTTCTGCTGGTACAAGCATCTCCTTCTCCCACAGAAACTTTGACCTGTAAACCAGTTTGAGGCGAGAAGCTCCTTCATGGTCAGACCCCTAGATGCATGGTCGGCAGGATTTTCCTTTGTTGAAACGTATCTCCACTGCTCAACAGTTATATTGTGACATATTCTTTGCCCTCTGTTTGCAACAAAAGTGTGAAATCTACGTGCTTCGTTGCTTATATATCCCAGCACTACTTTGGAATCCATCCAGAACATCTCTTTGATAAATGTATAATCCAATTCTGTCTTGAGAACACTGCTCATTCCAACAGAAAAGACTGCAGCTGCTAACTCCAATCTTGGGACTGTTATAGGATTAGGAGGTGCAAGTCTTGACTTTGCCATCACTATAGCGCAATGAACATTTCCTTCCTTATTCTTAAGCCTCAAGTAAGAGCACTGACCATATCCATAAGTACTGGCATCAGAAAACTGATGTAACTCCGCTTCAACAGCTTTCCCAAAGTCAGCAGGTGCATAAGTTCTTATTACATCTACTTTCTGCAGATCATTTAAGTCTCGTTTCCATCGCTCCCACCTAATGCAGAGTTTATCTGATAAAGGATCGTCCCATCCACTGCCACACTTACACACTTCCTGCAATATTTTCTTTCCAATCAAGAATAGGCAGGTTGAATTTTCAGCTGGACCTTGAACTTAAAGCAGTCAGATTCTCTGTCCCATTGCATACGTAGTGTTCTTTCTAAAGGCAATTCATCAAATGCAAGGTCAAGGGTTTTTATATTAGTGTTTCTTCCTGATACAGGGATACTTTCCAACACAGCTTCGCTGTTTGATACAAACTTGTGTAGCCTTAAGCCGCCTAAAGCACAGTTTTCGAGCCTCATTAGCAATCTTGATGGCTTGGTCTGCATCCTCTATACTGATTACTCCGTCATCAACATAGAAGTTTTTGAGTACAAACTGGGAGCCTAATGGATACAACTTACTGTTTTCAGTTGCAAGATGTTTTAAGCTGTAGTTTGCACATCCTGAGGATGAAGCAGCACCAAATAGATGAACTTTCATGCGAAACCCACAAGCTGGTTGGTTAATGTTTCCATCCTTCCACCAAAGGAAGCGCAAGAAATCTTTGTCCGTCTCATCTACATGGAACTGATTGTACGTTTTCTCTGTCACACATAAGTGCAATGGGATGTTGACGAAATCTAATCAAGATACCATGTAGACTATTTATCAGATCAAGTAAATTATCATTTAAGGAGCAGCATTTTTAAGTTGCTACACGCAGTTTGTCCGGCTTCTTCGGATGAAAAACACCATGATGTGGTAAGTACCATGATTCTCCTTCCTTACCATCATCATGCACTTCCTCAGGATCTTCTCTCCAAAGAATTTCACTCATGAACTCACTGTATTGTCTCTAATAGGACTCATCTTTCATCATCTTCCTCTTGAGGGGATCAAACCTAATCATAGAATGTCGTTTGTTATTTGGCAAATTGGATCTTAGCCTGAAGGGAAGTGGCATTTGGTAATGACCATGAACATTTCTATGTATACCTTGTTTTAATTTCTCAAGGAAAAGAATGTCATCCTGCGATACCTTCGCAATCTCTTCCTCAAGTTGTTTAAAATCACTCTCTAGGATCCGCAGTACATTGGTTGACCTGGTTTGCTGTCCCATGTCAAGGGTTCTGCCTTTACGGCAGCGGGTAGTTGGACGCGATGCAGGCTGTTTACCTTGAGGGTTTCGCCACCGCTCGTGTGGCGTTTTGCACAATGCCTCTGGGCACCCAGTGGCTGGGCACCATCTGGTTGGGCACCATCTGATTATCAGAATTAAGGGAGTGAAGCGGTCACCTTGCTTTCTTATAGTGTCCCGTTAGGGATTAGGTGCCTGAAACCACCCTCAGCGCCGTTACAGCGCAGGCGGTTATAATCTGCCTTCTATTATAGCTCTATGTGAGCTATGCTCTGCTGGGCTTTGTATGTTCATCTGAGTGCTCGACCCCGACACGGGCGTCTGAGCAGCTCTTTGTGCCATAGCGGCAGTGCTGGGGGCAGCCTCTTTTTAAGCAGAGATATTGCGTTGGATGCGGACGCATTTCCTGGGGCTTTCTGAGCTCTCTCTGTGAGTTACTCCCACCCCACCTAGCAGTCAGCTGCTTGGTTGGGTGCTGAGAGAGGGCGACACGTCGCCTCCACTCTCAGGTTGTGGTGTGTGTCAGCAGTCGCGTGGTTAACGCAAATTCACAGTGTGTACCCCATGTTGCCAGTACTACTGTGTTACTGCTAATGTCAAGGAATGGAGCTGTATTCACTTCATCCTCGTTTCTTTCACACTAGCTATCCTGATGTGCATCTTATGCTACGCCAGCAGATGCCGAATGCAAGTATGCTTGCTATAGCTTGCGTTATGCTAGGCTTGACCGTTTGGTCGTTTATTGGATTGTGTAGTGCAGTGATAAGACCTAGATGCTGGATCTGTCTGTGTGTATTTTGCCCTGGGTCAGGACGAGTTTCTGATTGGGTCCTAGAGGCTCTGGCATCCAATTGTTTTCACGTTGACGTATGCCAACTGTGCTAGGACTCTGCTATGTGCTACTGCTAAGCGTTGTAAGCTCCACTGGGGCTGCTCTTTGCTGTTCTCACAGCGCTGATATACAGTCTCCCATAGCGTCAGCTACTGACGCAATGTCTCGTTCCCGTTTTTGAAAGGGAACGTCTTGGTTTCTATCGTAACCTCGGTTCCCTGAGAAAAGCTGCCGTGTCACTGCTCAGATCAGCTCTCTGTTTTTTGTCAAAATAATCTGACGATATGCCTTAGAGATGGTTGTTATATAGCGGCTAAAGCCACACCTCTATACGTCTTCATGACAGGCATTGGCCTGTAAACTGGGATTACTGAGGCAATGGCTCGTTCCCGTTTCTAAAGGAACCGAGGTTACGATAGAAACCGGGATGTTTGCATTTTATAAATAAATGTTTGACAGAAATGAAAAAAAAATGTCTGATTTTTGTGTGCTATTTCAAATATTGATGTCAAAAGCAGTGTGAAAAGATCTGTGACCCGACTATAAATAATGCAGTTTGAACTCGCCATAACATCATGCTGAGGCCATTGTTGTTGTTTAGCAACCTCTAGTGGCTAACAACTACATATTGTGCAGCACTCAGAAGTGTATTTATGTCATTGACAAATTTTAATTTAATGCAAAGTAAATTTCTTGTAAAGTAATTTTCCCTCAACTTCATACCGGTGTCCTAGCACAGGTGAAGTTAAATGTGTTTACAACACATTGTGTTTTGTGTGTGTGTGCGCGGACAGTTGTTTTTCTTAATCATCTGAAATATATATGTCTGTATGTGTCGCACAGGTGAGGAGCACTATAACTGTATCTCAGCCCTTCACAAGTCAATGAGAGGTTCAGAAGCAAATGCTGCCCTCTATTGGCTGGGAAGGATGCTGGAGGGAGGTGAAGACCCACTGTATGTTGCTCGCCGGCTGGTCCGGTTTGCTAGTGAAGATATTGGTAAGTAGTAGCTTACTCTTTTACATTTAACTCAAGTAATCATGGTTAAATTAATCATAATTGTTCATTTTTCAGGCCAGACAGAGTGAATTTAGTTTGCGTTTTCCAAACTCGTTCTGAACCTTACAAATATTAGTCCATTTGTTTTGTGTAAACACTCTTTACATTACAGTATGAAATAAATTAAGAAACAATACTCACACACAAAGTCAAATATAACCTTTACTATTCTTCAACACCCTGCCGCTTTGTAGAGTCCACAATACACCGTGACAGGATCACAATACAATAAAATAAATGTGTCCAACCAGTTTGCGTTTTGTGGTTGGTTCTTCCGGTGTTTATGAACAACTGTACAGTATATTTCTTGTTTTCTTATCATGTTTCACAGTTTTTCTTCTCTGTTTAGTTGCAGCACTGCTAAGTTAGGTTTGCTCACTGGGAGACTTTAGGTTAAGGGTTAGGGTTTTATAAGTTTAATAAGTTTTTAATGCTAATGTACATCTTATGGTATTATTGCGCTATAAAAACTTGCCTTTAACTTCATCTGTGCGTCCATTATAGGTCTGGCAGACCCTGTGGCACTCACTCAGGCTGTATCAACATTTCAGGCTTGTCACTTCATCGGCATGCCTGAATGTGAGGTACAGTATATCTAAATAAAGCACACACGATTTTCTTTTGTCTTTGCACTGAGCTTTTCTTGAATGTTACTTAATCTTTGCGTTCAACTCTCAAAGATGAAATCCAAAATTTTAAACATTCACCTCTGGCAAGGGCGGAGCGAAGGGGTTGCTTCCAGGGCTTCAGACCCAAATATTTTTACAAAAGATTCTTGTTTCTAAAATGATTTCATTCAGTACACTTGGTCAGTGATTTACAATGTTTGAGATCTTCTTTTTTATATAAAACCCTTCATTCAACTAATTCAGCCTCCTTCCAAGATGTTCGACTTCATGTGGCGCCATGCAGACCGACAGGTGGATGACATAATAGCAATACGTTGATGTCATCCACCTGTCTGTTCTTGCAACGCCATGTGAAGTCAAACACAGGTGAGAAAGTGTGGAGTTATTTGATCTCATGTTTACAATGCCAAGGCAGCTTTCACTTTGCCTACAATTATTCCACTGGAGTTCACAATGATTTCACATAACTAAGACATTTAGACAGAATGTGGATTCTCCCCAACCTTATTATACATTTACATCACAAATACTTCACTTATTATCAGTTATTGTATATTTGCTTTAATTATTATCAGATTTAATGTACTTGTCTAGTTGAACACAAGGTTTAATAAGTGATACTGCAAGCAGAAAGATGCATCAAGAAGAACCAGGTGAGAAAGTGGCAAAACCGTAATTAACAATAACAATTATAAAATTCAGAGAATATAAAAAAATTTTGCCGCCACATGAAATGCTTTCTTATTAAATGCAGACATATTTTGTCTTTATTTTTAGTTGGCAGCCGTTATTGTCACAACAAAAAATGTTGTGCTACAGTTTCAGAGTGATAAATATAAAGTTAGATTAAAAAAAAAGGTTCTTTGACTGAAAGAAAATCTCTTCTGGGACCATGCCCCTGGACCCCCTAAATTTGGGCTAAGCCCCCAATGTTTACAAAAGCCGCCTCTGACCCGTGGTGTTTCTCACTAACATGGTATTAAGTGTTCCCGCAGCTTAATTGGTGGAGTGTTGCGTTAGCAGTGAAAATGATAAGGGTTTGTTCCTCTGGGGGACACAGATCTATACCTTAAATGCACTGTAAATTTAAATGAAAGTATCTGCCAAAGAATAATGAAAAACTTGACTTTAACTTCATCTGTGCGACCATTATAGGTCTGGCAGACCCTGTGGCACTCACTCAGGCTGTATCTTTCATAAATGTATTTTTCTTCATGGTCTCTTTCATTATTTTAGGTCATTTTAGCCCAGTGTGTGGTTTATATGGCCAGAGCCCCCAAGTCTGTGGAGCTGTACCAGGCCTATAATAATGTAAAAGCCTGTCTGAGAAACCATCAAGGACCATTACCATCTGTGCCACTTCACCTACGTAACGCTCCCACAAAACTAATGAAAAATCTTGGTTATGCTAAAGGATACAAATATAACCCAGACTTCAGTGGCCCGGTGGATCAAGAATATCTTCCTGAAGAACTCCGGGATGTCAACTTTTTTACCTGGACACCGAAGAATTTATGATTGAACTTTTCACTTCTACGGCTACAGTTTTGATTTTGTCTCCATCATGGTCTGCCTCATGCTGTCAGTGTCAACCTACATATTCAACTTATTGTATTACAGTATATGATAAATAAAAAACACTTGTATTTGATTTAGTTGTTAATAGTTTTTATATTATAAAAGGTTTAATAAAAGTTTGTAATTAAACTATTTTTTGCTGTTCCGTCTGCTAAAGTGTCATCATTATATTCATTAGGGGGACAATTTTATTGATTTTACATGGCTTAATAATTGATTGACTAATGTACTATTCGCAGTGGACCTAGTGTGAAATGACCTCCCTACGTCTGAGTTTCGTGGGGCCGGTTTGCACGGGATAAGCAAAGCCTGTGATTTCACTTAAATTTACCGACTTATCTCCCAGATATAATGTTGGGGCTTTGCATAACACTATTCACGCGACACGCTGTAAAGGGTACCTTTTACGAAATCCTTTTTCATTAAATCATACAGTGAATGTGTGAGAAAAAACTTGCGTCGTCTATTTACAGGGCAGAATAAAAAAAAACATTTAAGGTCAACCCTTAATAAATAAGACATTACAACTCATTGGAAAACACCCTACTGGTCTGTGTGAATATTGTCAAGAGGAGAAATCAGTGGGGCATGTATTGTGTCATTGCCGAAAGTATATTACAGAAAGAGAAATATTGAGAAGGACACCACAGGAGCCATTAACTGTTAAGCAAATACTCGGACAATTAGGAGGTTATCATTCTGTAATTATGTTTTTGAAGGAAACTGGGTTAATAAACAGAATTTAAATTATCTCATTAAAGGAAGTTAATTATCTGATGTTGTATTCATATTACTATTATTATTATTGTTAGTCCTATTTTATATATATATATATATATATATATATATATATATATATATATATATATATTATTAATAGATACAGATATAGTTATAAATATTATTAATAATGGGGAGATATTCTGGTTCACACTCCAGTATAGTAGGTGGCGGTAATGCACCTTAACTTTGGATGCCACCCGCCATAAAACATAAGAAGACGGTGTTATTTATTATTATTTTCTACATTTCATTTGTATTATTATATATTAAATGTAAAGTAGATCATTTCCATGCTGCATACACCGATACAGTAGGTGGCGGTATAAGTCATGGTTGCAAGAAGAAGAAGACGGTGGTGCTGTTGTTGCTGCAGGCTTTTCCGAGTCTACAGCTTCATAATATTGGATGAGATGGTTGTATTTTATTAGCGCTTCGGAAATGTAGGTGTTCAAAGAACATCGTCATATTAGCCTACTAAAAGGGTTTAACATCTTCATTATATGTAACGTTAAAAGTAAAATTACACTTAAGTGTGAAAACCTGGCCTCTTGATAATGTTTTGTTTCTGTGAGTAAAGCACGCTTTTGACACGCTGCATACAGAGATACCTGTATATTTTCTTTCCTGTGTAATTAGACGTGAAGACGCGTTTTCAAACAAACAGGACCGAAAATCTGCTGGAGAAGATGGAGTTTGTTAAAGCACACACGAATGATTCAGAACAGCACAACATGATAAAAAAAGAAGATATTGAGGAACAGAGAGGTTGGTGTCCTTTATTTATCAATGACTACTGACGAGCTGTAAATACTGACCTGTAAATGCCATGATATCAACACTGACTCTCTGACATTTTATTTTACTTCATAAACTACTATCAGTGTAAAAATTTGCTTATATACTGAATTTAACACAATTTGTTACAGTAATAATTAATACAATATATAGACATATGTTTAATTATATGGTAGGTATAACAACCGTACAATTTTAACAATTATATTGTTAAAGCAGTGACAAAAATGTGACAAAAAAAATCGAAATCCCTCTAATTGCAGTTTATTGACCTACAATTAAAAAGAAATTCTGATTGTCTATAATTTAATTTAACTATACAACATACACAAGTCAAGTAGGGTCATTTAATAGTTTTTTATGCTTGTGGTGTAGTTAAAGCTGTAGTGTACGATGTTGAAAATCGGTAGAGAAAGCCTGAGACGGTTAGTAAGTTTTAAAAAACTCATCCCGCCCCTCTGTGCTACCTGATCCCTCCCCCCGGGGAACCACCTGAACAAAGTCACTCATTCAAGCTGTGATCACTGGTAGTAAACATCAGAACAGAGATTTACCGAGCAGTAAACACATAAAGCCTTGAAGGAATGTACAATTACAATTATGATTGTAATTGACGTTATTTACTTTCACAACAACGTTTGGCATACGTTTCCCCTCCTGAGCTTCAAGAAATGACTTTATAAATATAATTATTTTGACCCGTGATACGCGATGCTAAACGGCTAACATTCCGATGCCGACCGACAGCATGTTGTCAGACTCACACAATACAAAGTATAAATAAATGCGTACCTGTTCAACAAAAGTCTGCCGTGTCGGCGTCGGTTTTCAGCCCCAAATCTCCCAGAAGCTTCCTCCAACAGTCAATGGCGGAGCGTCTCTCCAGTTTTTGCAATTTTGCAGTATTATTCCTGCTCATCTCGGGTCTGTTCGTACTGAACAGCTTTGCTTTAACATCATACACCCGACAGGAGCTTTTGGGTATCGGTGAGGACTTTACCAGCAGTTTTATCACCAATCTTCGACTCTAGAACGCTAGAACAACCGAGGCTTCGCACTCTACCCGGCCGGGCGGAAGTGCTCGCAGGCGGCGTCGAGATCGTAAACAAAGGCGGGGGAAGCGCGGAGGTCTAAGAGCCAAGCTAAAGCTAACACCGCTCCGGCTCTCTTTACCCAGCATTTTCCTCGCTAATGTGCGGTCACTGGTGAACAAAATGGATGAGTTACGACTCCGCATCACCCACAGTAAGAGACTTACATATTATAGACCTTTATTCTGTACTTACTGCTTATTGCACTTCTGGTTAGATGTTAACTGCATTTCGTTGCCTTGTACCTACATGTGCAGTGACAATAAAGTTGAATCTAATCTATCTAATCTATGTTGCTGCTTCGCTAGCTACCATACACTGACACAAATTTCATGTCGCAGGCAGGAGAGGGGCGGGGTGGTGTGCGATGGGGTGGAGACGCGAGCACGAGGTGGATTTTCAAATGTAGCAGGGATTGGATGAGAGCAGTTAACCAATGTAAGCTGTCCGGCCGGACAGTTTACATTGGTCAACTTATCTGCTACCATACACCCAATAGACTGAATGGATTTTTTAAATTCTTTTTTCTCTTTATATTGTTAGGATGTTACTGTAGAACCATAACCAGCATATAAACGAGGTTATTAATAATGAACAATCTTTGAAATCGTAGACGATAGCTTTAAGTGTTGGCTCTTCAGTCAATGAAAGTTATTTTAAAGATCTACTGTAGCCTACTTGACTCTTTCTCAGGTTGTTACATTTTCAGTTCCACCTTTTTCATATGTAAAAGGCAGCACTTGTTCAACATCTTTGTTGTCTGCATTCTGTAGGAACAGAAAGTGTAATTATTTGATGGTACTGTATGCTCTTGGCATTTTGTTTTAAGTATCAGTGTTTTGCAAACAATAATTGTGGGAATTTCTTACTATGAGCACCTAACCACACAACTTATAATGTGCTTATACCTCAGGCCACTCTTCAGCTGATCCTCACCCTGAAACCATTAATGAAACTTTATCTATCAACACTTTAACACAGAGAATAAACCAGTGGTTTAAAATCTCTCATACTCCCAGGGTTTAACATGATGAATTGTGGCTCTATAACGCACACATAATTTGCCATCACTATAAAATAGAAATGTTTCGTATAACATGTCATGTAGTAGTTATTAGTCAAGAATATGTTTAACATATCAACCGTTTAAACAGTCATTCCTTGTAGTACTGTAGATGACATGAATTCAGATGCTGTCCACCCACTGTCTCTCAGTGACCTCTTGAATTTTTTTATAAGGCAAACATTTGATCATTTCTCAGTGCCAATCAACTTCAGTCTTCTTTGGCAACTAACATAATGAAATTAGACATTTCTAAGAGTTGATTATGCTTAAATGATTATGTAGACTACTAACCATTATGAACAATATCTTTGTTTTATTTTCACCTGATACTTTTTTGTAGGACTGGGCAAAAAAATTGATTTTTCGATTAATCGTTTTCTTTTTAAGTGGTCGATTCCAAATTGATTCTCAAAGTGCAGAATAATTTTTTTCCCCATATTTATTTCTGCAAACATTGAACGTAAGATTAACGTTAATCTAATTACTTGTCTTCTTCACTACATGTCACCCTCTTTTTTTTGCCTTGGGTGATGTTACCAAGAAGCGAGAGGCGAGCCTGTCATTCATTCATTCAGTGCTTAAAATGACCGTTTCAGGTGCTTCATCGACGTTGATGCCAGCTTTCAAATAAAAATTCTGTTCACTGTTCTTTTGTATTAATATAGTATTTGTATTAAATCTATTCATTGAGTTGAATCGACAATGGAGTATAAAAACCGACCCGAGAACTGGGATCAAAAATTGAATCGAATCGAAAATAAATCGATTTGATAGCTTGTGAATTGAAATCAAATCGATCTACAACATCTGAATCGATACCCATCCCTACTTTTTTGTCCACTCAAGTTGCTGCTTTTTTAATGTGCCCCCATAAAAAACTGTTAAATGTGAAGTACTTTCCTCAATATGTATTATATATGTTACACATATTATAAATAATAAAAACAAGTTAAGGTCAGTATGCCTTGTATAGGTTTAAAATGTATACATGGTATTCTAATAATTTACAGGTTGTCTTTTTTAAATCTGTGTTATGTTTAAAAAGTACAGTATATGGAGAATACAGGAAAGTAGAAAAAAGAAGCAACAAAAACATCACAATACGGGGATCGAACTCCCTGCACTGTTGAGCTATTTGAGAGCACTGACCACCAGGCTATCATTTCCGATGAGGTTCCAAACTGTTTCAAGCTGTGATTTGATCGGAAATCATATAATTTAATTTAGTTGTTGCATGAAAGTATTTATTCCATAATGAGTTCCCAAGCCTCTTATATGGTTTTGTTTATTGCAGCAGTATTATCATTTTTAGTCAGTAGTAAATTCTTCATACATTTCTATTACAAATCAGCGCTCTCTATTTAACTTTGATCGATTTGATCTACGCTCGACCTCTAAGGCTGCTTAAGAATAGTGTGCATGCGCTATTATCTTGACTTCTTGAGCCTCGTTCAAATTAGTAGGACTGCGTAAACCTCAACTAACCATTATGGAACTGATTTAAGTGGGACTGACACATTTGTTTAATTCAAGTCAGGTTTTTAATCCTCTCTTTCAAGCGAGTTTTATGGAACAGCCCTCAGGACCATTGTGTTACATATAGACACTAACATAAAACAACACAGAGCTAAGGCAACATTATCCGTCTGCACAACCAGAGGCTGCAGTTTCAGGACCGCATTTCTAGGACCCTATTTTTTTTGTGACAGCGCCACCTAGCGAAACTGTAGCCTCCGGTGGTGCAGGCAGATGCTACTCGAAAAATGTGCCACCAATGCAGTATTTTCACCCAATTTTAACTACTTTTAAAGTTTTCGATATTTTTAAAGGTTTATTATACCCACATACTGCTTTCTTTATTGAAATTAAATCTGGTTTTTAGGAATGTTGAGTAATTATTGGCTCTACGTCTCATTATTTAATAACTCGTCAAGTAAAATAAACAAGGAATAAACATGGTAGGCCTATAGCCTTTTCAGTCAATCACATATTCAAATACAGAGGGAATACACAAGGATGACTCTGAGGGTAGATTTAAAATGTGTGTATATTTTATAAAATGATATATTGCAACAGTTGAATTTGAACACACACAAAAACAAATTTATAATAAATAAACGTGTATTAGTGCAGTTCATTATTACTCCCTAATGTTGTTAACTAATTAACCTTATTGTAAAGTGTTACCCAAATTTGTTCATGACATGAACAACATAGGAAGAACTGCATGGACAACGTCTTCACTGACTCCTGAGAGAGAGAAAGATAAAGAAATTAATGAAACCAGGAACATTTAGTTGAACATGTTCAACTCTTTAATTTTTTATTTAAAATTTTAAAGATCTTAATCACCACAGAGCACACACATTATGCAGTGTAGCTGCATTCGTTGATCTGGCCAAGGCCTTTGACTCTGTGGACCATGATATATTGCAGGATAGACTATGAGGCATTGGACTTAATATGAGCTGTTTGGCTTGGTTCAAGAACTACTGCTCTGGTCGTTCACAATTAGTTAGGGGGGAGGGGTTCCGGTCAGATCTATCTAAAGGGGTTCCACAAGGAAGCATACTGGGGCCTATACATTTTAATATTTATGTCAATGATATTGCTTCTGCTGCAGGTGATTCTCACATACATTTATATGCTGATGACACCATTATTTATGCATTTAATTCTTCCTTAACAATCGCACTGTCTTTATTGCAGGCGAGTTTCACTCGTATAAAACATGCCTTCTCCAGTCTTCATTTGGTTTTAAATACAAAAAAAACAAATGCATGGTTTTTAATAGAAATCTACCAGACATTGAACATTTGCCTAAACTCTTATCGCTGGATGGCTATGCAATCGACTATGTTGATTGCTATAAATACCTTGGTATCTGGCTTGACAGCAAATTATAATTTGAAACTCACATAAATCTATTGCTCGGAAAGGTCAAATCTTGTATTGGTTTTCTTTATCGTAATAAATCTTCTTTTACACATTCTTCAAAACAGCTTTTGGTTAAAACAACAGTGCTTCCGATTCTGGATTATGGGGATGTAGTTTACAGGTCTGCTTCAAAAACCGTCCTCTATAAATTGGATGTTATTTACCACGCTGCAATCCGTTTTGCCACTGGAGCCTCATTTAATACTCATCATTGTGACCTGTATTCTTTATTGAATTGGTCATCTCTCCATTCACTTAGGCAACTTCATTGGTTTTTGTTTATTTATAAAACCATTATTGGTAAAACTCCATCTTATTTACAGTCCCTTTTAAATGTTTATGATATCGGTCCTAATCTGCATTCTAGCAGTCTTTTTAACCTTCGGATACCCAAAGTCCGTACCTCTTTTGGTCGTTGTTCTTTTAAGTTTTCTGCTGCACATGATTGGAATCAACTGCAGCAGACGCTAAAGCTTAGCTCATTCATTTCGCTTTCTTCCTTTAAAAACTTAGTTCAATCAATAACATATGACCAATGTACTTGTTTTTAGTAGTTTCTAGGGGTGTAACGATTCATCTATTACATCGATGTATCGATTTATATTCCTATGATCCAACTACATCAATCTATGCTCAGCAAGTTGGCTTTCCGGACGACATATATCGATCAAACATCGTTTTAAACGTAATCAATCGATTGAATCAATACTAAGAAATAACGCATTGAATTTAAACACGGCAGACTCTATATTATGGATGTTTTTTCTTAGCACTTTTAATGATAATGGCGTTAAACGTTACTCGATTCAGTCTGCCTATCTGTGACGTCATCGCCGCGCGCTAGCAGTGCAAAGACAACAAAACAGCATGGCGGATGGCGGAGGAGAAGCACACGAGCGAGAAATTATAAAGCCACCATTGCGGTCCAGTGTCTGGAAACACTTTGGCTTTTGCAAAGATGGAGATGTTCTAAATAAGTCACTCGCTGTTTGTCGGATATGTAAAGGTCAAGTAAAGTACAACGGCAACACGACAAATCTCTCCAACCACCTACTAAGGCGCCATGGGATTTCACACAACACTGATCGTCCAGGCACCTCTTCCAGCGTTCCCGCTGCAGCATCACCGCAAGGTAACATTAAAGTCAACTCCGCAAAATCCTTGGGCCTCGCCTGCATGTTTAGTCAGAGACTAGGCCAAAACTCGTCTCGGGCAAAAAATATCACGGCAACAATTGCCAAGTTTATCTGCAAAGATATGCGACCCTACAGTGTGGTTGAAAACCCGGGGTTCCGTGAAATAATTAAAACTTTGGAGCCAAGGTACACGATACCAAGCCGACCACACTTTTCAGAAACGGTTATTCCTGCATTGTATGAAAGTACTAAGAATGATTTGAAGCTGTCGCTCTCTCAAGCTAAACGAGTAGCGATAACAACGGATGGCTGGACATCATGCTCAAATCAAGGGTATGTGACAATTACCTCTCATCACATTGATCCGGATTGGAAAATGAAAACCTTTGTTCTGCAAACCAAAGTTTTAAATGAAGCCCATACTGGTAAAAATATTGGCGCGTTACTGCGTGAAGCCTGCATTGAGTGGAAAATCTCCGACAAGAATCCTGCGATTGTCACAGATAACGCCAAGAACATGATTGTGGCCAGTGCAGAAGCCCAGTTCAGTCCACACATTACCTGCTTCGCACATACGCTCAACCTTGCCTCGCAGAAGGGTTTGGGGATGGACCGTGCTTCCAGGTTGTTGGGAAAAGTGCGAAAAATTGTTGGATATTTTCACCGCAGCCCGATTGCATGTCACGTCCTACAGGAAAAACAAACTCTGATGGATTTACCAAAACACAAACTAATCCAAGACATTATCACCAGATGGAACAGTTCATTCGAAATGCTTGAACGTCTTTTGGAACAACAGCCAGCTATAATGGCAACTCTGATGTCCAAGGATCTGCGAAAAGCGGTCACAGATGTATGCACGCTGAGTGAGAGTGATATTGCCAACATGGATGACATTGTTCAGTTGATGGGTCCTGTCAAAATTGCAACAACTGTAATGTGTGAGGAAGACCAGTGACCAATGACCTCTCCAAACGCTACAAAGGCACCCAAGATGCTCTCAACATAGGTAATTAATTTGTAGTCTTAATTAAAATCTACTTGGTTAATATTTTAGGTTATTAGACTGTATTATTTTGTAAAATTAAAAAAAGTTTGAATTTGAGTTTTTTTTTCATATGGAAAAGTAAACAAGATATCTGCAATAAAATTCTTAGTTTATGGTGGCTTTACATCATCATTGTGCCACATTTCTTTTAAACATACTATAGTTTACTCTTCTGATTTTGTGTATGAGGAGGTGGTCATCACTTGCAATGTCATGTCAACTTAATTTAATAATGCAATGAATGCAATATTCTTGTTCTTTAAACAGCATCAGCGTTGGACCCGCGATTTAAAGAACTGCCCTACCTGGACAAAGAGGACAGAGAAAAGTCTACGCAAAACTGATTTTTGAGGCAGAAGCGTCCCACCAGGTAACTCTTCTCTCCTCTTTCCTCTGCTCCTTTCTCTTCTCCCCTTTAATTTGTCCTCTCTTAAATCTCATCTGTTCTTTATCTTCCTCTAAATTTCTGTGTGTAGTCTCACAGAGCAGAAATTTGACCAGTTCACACATTCTTACATCAATAGATGCAAGCAATGGGAAATTAGGAGGAAGACGAGGGAGGCTCAAGCACAAAGCTGTCAGGATTCGATGAAAAGACCATAGGTGTGTTTCATGTGATACACAAAAAAGATTGTTGTTGTTGTTTTGTATTAATGAGAAACATGACTATATTTTGAAACAAATGAGTCACCTCCTTGTAAGAAGAAAGCCTTAGATGCACTGTTTGGCGATTCCTTTACCCAAAGAGAAAGAAAATCCACAAGCGAGACACCCAGAGCAGAGGTTATGAGGTACTGAGCAAGAGATGCATTGCCTTTGACTGAAAATGCCATGAATTGGTGGAAATCTCAGAAGAACGTGCTACCTGTACTTTCAACCCTTGCTAAACGGTACCTGTGCATTCCAGGCACAAGTGTGCCAGCAGAGCGAGTTTTTAGTACTGCTGGCGACATAGTGAACGCACAGAGAAGTGTTCTGCGGCCAGATCATGTTGATCAGTTGATATTTTTGAAAAAAAATCTGTAGGGTCTTTGAAGAGTAGTTTGTTACACTTGACCTATTGTTACATATTAGTGCACTGCTGTTTGTTTATTAAAATGAGAGTAGTAGCAAGTTCAGCCACTGCTCATTTAACCTTAATAAATGTTGGTTGCACTTTACTTTTGATATTAATACTGTATTTTTATTATTTTTATGTTGAAAAACAACAGCAAAGGTAGCAGGTAAACCTACTATTAATACAACCTCAGGAAATGTTGGTTGCACTTTATTTGTGATAATACTGTATTTGTATTATTTTTTATGTTGAAAAACAACAGCAAACGTAGCAGGTAAACCTACTATTAATTCAACCTGAAGAGATGTTTGTTGCACTTTATTTTTGGTATTAAATAAAAATTGAATATTAAAATCTCTTCTGGTTGAATTAATAGTTAATTTTATACTTTATATTTTATATACTTTTAATATTATAATATTTTTATGTTGTAAAACAAAAGCAGAAGTAGCAGTTAAACCTACTGTTGAAATGTTGGTTGGTTGGTTGGTGCACTTACTGTACTGAAAATGTTAATTCAACCTAAATTGTTGGTTGCACTTTATTCAAATAAAATGTGAATGCACATGCCATTAATTGTTGTTTGCTTTTTTGTTTATATCCATAATAATTGATACCTTAACAAGAAACAATCTAGGAAACTTCATCTGCACTGTCCAGTATCCAGGTATTTATTTCAGTCACACTGGTTGAATTTTTGGCTAAAAAGCTACTGAATCGTTTCGGATCGTATCGTTCTACCAATGTCGTCATTGAATAGTACTGACAACCATGAATCGTGATACTAATCATACATGACATACTACAAGCAAGCGCAACAACATACAACAAAGACCGCAAATAAGTTTACAAATAAGAGATTTACTTACTAGTCCATCAACAAGATCGCCAGATCAGCATCCCTGTTGCATCCAGTGCTGTCTTTTAGCTCACGCAAACGAGTAAAAGCCTGACCGAGTGGGACTCTTGTCCGGTTCCTAACGCGGTCAGAATCTCTTTTCCTACTCCCTTCCGAATGCGCTTTCTTAACTTTTACATCGTCAATCATCAAGTCTCAAATTTGCTCGTGCAGTTGTTGTTTATAGGCTTGTTCGACTTCATGCGGCGCTGCAAGAACCGACAGCCGGATGATGTCAAAGTACCGCGAGAATGATCCAAGACGGCACTTTTACGTCATCCGTCTGTCAGTTCTAGCGGCGCCGCGCAAAGTCGAACAAGCCTAACGTGTGTGATGTCGTTGCTGTAAAGCAAGTCGTGATTCTCGCGAGATTTGTCAGGGGCGCTGCTCTCAAGCTTGCATTCCTGGTTTTTCTAGCGGCGTCCTTCCCGAGCTTCAACAGGGCAACGTACAGAGTAGTATGCAAAGCTTCTTACGGGTAAGTATACGAAGCTTAACACTTCTGCTTACTGGGAAGTATACAGGGCTTAACACTTCTTCTGACAGGTGAGTACACAGAGCTGAACACTTCTGCTTACCGGGGAGTATACAGGGCTTAACACTTCTTCTGACAGGTGAGTACACACAGCTGAACACTTCTGCTTACCTGGGAGTATACAGGGCTTAACACTTCTTCTGACAGGTGAGTACCCAGAGCTGAACACTTCTGCTTACAGGGGAGTATACAGGGCTTAACACTTCTTCTGACAGGTGAGTATACAGAGCTTAACTCTTCTTCTGACAGGTGAGTACCCAGAGCTGAACACTTCTGCTTACAGGGGACTATACAGGGCTTAAAACTTCTTCTGACAGGTGAGTACACAGAGCTGAACACTTCTTCTGACAGGTGAGTACACAGAGCTGAACACTTCTTCTGAAAGGTGAGTACACAGGGCTTAACACTTCTTCTGACAGGTGCGTATACAGGGCTTAACACTTCTTCTGACAGGTGCGTATACAGGGCTTAACACTTCTTCTGACAGGTGAGTACGCAGAGCTGAACACCTCTGCTTACGGCGGAGTATACAGGGCTTAACACTTCTTCTGACAGGTGCGTACACAGGGCTTAACACTTCTTCTGACAGGTGTGTACACAGGGCTTAACACTTCTTCTGACAGGTGAGTATACAGGGCTTAACACTTCTTCTGACAGGTGAGTGCACCGAGCAGAACATCTCTGCTTACAGGGGAGTAAACAGGGCTTAACACTTCTTCTGACAGGTGAGTACACAGAGCTGAACACTTCTTCTGACAGGTGCGTATACAGGGCTTAACACTTCTTCTGACAGGTGCGTATACAGGGCTTAACACTTCTTCTGACAGGTGCGTACACAGGGCTTAACACTTCTTCTGACAGGTGTGTACACAGGGCTTAACACTTCTTCTGACAGGTGAGTATACAGGGCTTAACACTTCTTCTGACAGGTGAGTGCACCGAGCAGAACATCTCTGCTTACAGGGGAGTAAACAGGGCTTAACACTTCTTCTGACAGGTGAGTACACAGAGCTGAACACTTCTTCTGACAGGTGCGTATACAGGGCTTAACACTTCTTCTGACAGGTGCGTATACAGGGCTTAACACTTCTTCTGACAGGTGCGTATACAGGGCTTAACACTTCTTCTGACAGGTGAGTACACAGAGCTGAACACTTCTTCTGACAGGTGCGTATACAGGGCTTAACACTTCTTCTGACAGGTGCGTATACAGGGCTTAACACTTCTTCTGACAGGTGCGTATACAGGGCTTAACACTTCTTCTGACAGGTGCGTATACAGGGCTTAACACTTCTTCTGACAGGTGCGTATACAGGGCTTAACACTTCTTCCGACAGTTGAGTACCCAGAGCTGAACACTTCTTCTGACAGGTGCGTATACAGGGCTTAACACTTCTTCCGACAGTTGAGTACCCAGAGCTGAACACTTCTTCTGACAGTTGAGTACCCAGAGCTGAACACTTCTTCTGACAGGTGAGTACCCAGAGCTGAACACTTCTGCTTACAGGGGACTATACAGGGCTTAAAACTTTTTCTGACAGGTGAGTACACAGAGCTGAACACTTCTTCTGACAGGTGAGTACACAGAGCTGAACACTTCTTCTGACAGGTGAGTACACAGGGCTTAACACTTCTTCTGACAGGTAAGTATACAGGGCTTAACACTTCTTCTGACAGGTGCGTATACAGGGCTTAACACTTCTTCTGACAGGTGCGTAATACAGGGCTTAACACTTCTTCTGACAGGTGAGTATGCAGAGCTGAACACCTCTGCTTACGGCGGAGTATACAGGGCTTAACACTTCTTCTGACAGGTGCATACTAGGGGTGTGCAAAAAAATCGATTCACATTTGAATCGCGATTGAAGCTTTGCCGATTCTGAATCGATTCATAGATTTCCAAAAATCGATTCATACATTTTTTTGTAATGCCGTTTTACTATTGTCCTGAAATGAGTTCATCTCAGTATTCCCATAGATGACGCTGCGTCGTATTCACTCTGACGCCTGCACACTCTTGTCACAGTGTTTCCCACACATTGACTTTAATTGGGTGCTGTGCCTAGTTATATTAACAAGTGCCCAAGTATTTCTGGTGTCAAATTTTGTCTTTTTTGTTTTTCTGTGATGATGACACTCTTTAATAATGACATTTTGTGTGCGACATGATGAGCTCGGTGTCCGTTCACGTGCTCTCTGTTTCGCAATGAATTGGGATGTGACGCGAACAAGCTCGTGTCACATTGTATCCTTCATGTTTCTGAACTTGAGCAGAGTTTTACCATTAGAGAACTTCACGGAGCACCCGCGGACCGTATGGTTCCGGGTTTGTATTTGAAATGGTCAGTCAGGTCTGGGTCAGTCAAAGTTAAATTACTTCGGGTCCCGAGTCTGATTAGTGAGTAAAACCCGAGTCGATCGGAGAATGACCGTGAGCGCTACCGTGCTAAAGCTCGCATGCAGTTTCAGCGTGCAGACGGTTTCTATGGCGATAAAAACGGGCTCTTTTCTAACATTATTAATAAACCATATCTTTTCCAAAATCTATTGCACTGAACGAGCAAAGCTCAAGCTGACTTAAGATTTACAAAACGTAAAGCTGTAATGTAAAGTCCCCTGTCACTGGGACAGCAAGCAGACTTTTGAATCTGAAATAATGAGTGGATTTAGCTTTTTTTTAATTGGCAAGAGAGAAATAGAAAGAGAGGCACTTTCCTTGCTTCTGCTCTATCTAATAGACATAATAACCATTATAACACCAGTCACATTTATAATCTATAGACCTGCACTGTCTATCATTCATATACTATATTATTGTATTTAATAGAGTTTGATAAAAGGGGTCATCTAATTGCTTCATATCAGTTTTTATTTTTGCATAAAGACATAAAGTAATATCAAACTACATTTAATTTGTTGTGTTTCTTTTCTTTAAAATTGTATATCTTCTACAATCAGTCACATAGGAAGAAGTAAACTACATTTACATACTGTGAATCGTTTTTTAAAATCAAGAATCGTTTTTGAATTGAAAATCGATTTTGAATCGAATCTTGAGCCTAAAAATCGGAATCGGATTGAATCGTGAAATTATCTGAATCGTGCACCCCTAGTGCGTACACAGGGCTTAACACTTCTTCTGACAGGTGCGTACACAGGGCTTAACACTTCTTCTGACAGGTGCGTACACAGGGCTTAACACTTCTTCTGACAGGTGAGTATACAGGGCTTAACACTTCTTCTGACAGGTGAGTACACAGGGCTTAACACTTCTTCTGACAGGTGCGTACACAGGGCTTAACACTTCTTCTGACAGGTGAGTATACAGGGCTTAACACTTCTTCTGACAGGTGAGTACACAGAGCAGAACATCTCTGCTTACAGGGGAGTATACAGGGCTTAACACTTCTTCTGACTGGTGAGTACACAGAGCTGAACACTTCTGCTTATGGGGGAGTATACAGGGCTTAACACTTCTTCTAACAGGTGCGTATACAGGGCTTAACACTTCTTCTGACAGGTGCGTATACAGGGCTTAACACCACTTCTGACAGGTGCGTATACAGGGCTTAACACTTCTTCCGACTGGAGAGTACGCAGAGCTGAACACTTCTGCTTACGGGTAGTATACAGGGCTTAACACTTCTTCTGACAGGTACGTACACAGGGCTTAACACTTCTTCTGACAGGTGAGTATACAGGGTTTAACACCTCTTCTGACAGGTGAGTATACAGAGTAGAACACTTCTGCTTACAGGGGAGTATACAGGGCTTAACACTTCATCTGACAGGTGAGTACACAGAGCTGAACACTTCTGCTTATGGGGGAGTATACAGGGCTTAACACTTCTTCTAACAGGTGCGTATACAGGGCTTAACACTTTTTCTGATAGGTGCGTATAGACCGTTTCAGCAGTAACAACATAAACAAGCCGCTGCTGCGCTCCGCACGTAACTTCCGGTAAACTCCGCTAATAATAAATAACAACAAAGTTCTTTAAACATAGTTTGTTTATATAACAAGCAAACAAAACAACACATAGATTACCCAGGAAACCAAAACATGTGTTATTTTCGACGAGGCATTTGTTTGGCATCAGTTTAGCAACTAGTCAGACCATCAAAAAAACGAAACCGGAAGTAAGGTTCGGATCCAGACGTGTATCACGTGCGTCCGATGAAACCGTCTGTACAGGGCTTAACACTTCTTCCGACTGGAGAGTACGCAGAGCTGAACACTTCTGCTTACGGTAGTATACAGGGCTTAACACTTCTTCTGACAGGTACGTACACAGGGCTTAACACTTCTTCTGACAGGTGAGTATACAGAGTAGAACACTTCTGCTTACAGGGGAGTATACAGGGCTTAACACTTCATCTGACAGGTGAGTACAAAGAGCTGAACACTTCTGCTTACGGGGGAGTATACAGGGCTTAACACTTCTTCTGACAGGTGCGTATACAGGGCTTAACACTTCTTCTGACAGGTGAGTATACAGGGTTTAAGTTCTTCTGCTTACTGGTTGGTGGAGGCGAGAGGGAACAAAGCAACGTACAGGTAAGGATACATGAATTTAGCTCTTCTGCTTACAGGCTGGTAGAGGCGGGAGGGAACAAAGTAACGTACAGGTAAGGATACAGGGCTTTAGCTCTTCTGCTCACAGACGGGTGGAGGTGAGAGGGAGCAAAGCAGCGTACAGGTAAGGATACAGGGCTTTAGCTCCTCTGCTCACAGGCTGGTGAAGATGAGAGGGAACAAAGCAACGTACATGTAAGTATACAGGGCTTTAGCTCTTCTGCTCACAGGGGAGTGAAATACAACTCCTTTTCCAGACGGCTGAGCGTATCACCATAGGACAACTGGTATCTGAAAAAAAACTCAACAGTAGAGCCGTTAGGCATGAAGTTGCAGAAAAGGGTACTCTTTGCAATAGGCAATGCTGGATAAACAAGTCAAGCCCACGTCTCCCCCGTCACAGCCCATCTCTAAACAAACAGTACTCCTTGTACTGAACAGGGACAAATAGTCGAGGCCAACTCTTTTTTTCAGCACTCACAGCGCCACCACAAGACTATGAGGAACATTGGTCGGTCCCCCAGTCCTAGACATATGTTTGAACACTAATATGGTGCTTTTCCATTGCATAGTACCCCACGGTTTAGTTTAGTTTGGGTCGGGTCAGCTCACCTCACTTTAGCGTGGTTAGCTTTTCCATCGAGTTTAATATCAGTTCGTAGTGGGAGGGATTATAGGCGTGTCGTTATATTTGCGCAGCCTACTGTGTGAGAGCGTCGTTGGTAATTCCATTTATTTATTTCTCAGTCCGCCACAACATTAAAATTGGCCACCACAAATAGATGTTTGCTCATCGCGTTTATCACTATCTCTGTCTCACATGACAGTTTCTGTTCAAACACCCGTGGCGTCAGTAGTTGACGCACTCCGCTGAGCCTCATTAAAGTTGCGTTTAAGAATATAATGCTGATGTGCTCGTCACGAATGTTCTGCCACAAACTGCAAGTTTGGAAAAAAACTGTTATGGTGTCCCTGATTCTCCACCTGTGGATGTTTTTCGTCGCTAAAATGGAATTTGGGAACTTATAGCAGAGCACAGATGACAACATGTTTGCTCAAGCGCAAGCTAGCACTGAGGTAAAGCTAATCTTTACTTTATAGCGATGACGCGTAGTGATGATTCTCTGGGACCAATCAGTGATCTACTGTGTTTACTTCCGTAAATGTACTTTTCCCGCAGTTGTTTGTCTAGAACAAAGCACTCACATACCTCATATGGGTAATTTACTCTTGCCGCAATAGTTAGCCTGTCTGGAACCGAGCTGAATTAAACCACTATAATGTATGACACTTGCATTACATGCGAACGGCCCCTACGCTAATAGAATTCTGTTTTTGTCTCCCTGTCTCGTCTTCGACTCTGAGGACAATGAGACAAACAGACCCAGGTACTGTTGCTGTGAAGGTCATCGCACCACTGATCTACTGGCTGTCCTTCAAAGTGATGCCCAGCACATGCGCGACCAACGACCACCGGCTGAACCAGTTTAATCCGCTTACCCGCTTCTTATCCCTACCATGTCTATATATATAAATATTAATCTCTCCCTAGGGTTTTTTGTCCTTCTAGGATTTTTTCCCATTGGGTTTTCTCCTAGGGGGTTTTTTAGTCCCAGGGAGAGTCAGCCAACTTTGGCTTAACTTAGCACTTTACTGTATACGTTACATTATCAATACGCTCGCTTACACGGTTTATCCTTAGCCGGTATATTCTACTTCTTATACTATGTATTGATTCTCAGTGTTCTACTCTACATCTACTCATGTAAAGCTGCTTTGCAACAAATAACAATTGTGAAAAGCGCTATATAAATAAAATTGAATTGAATTGAATTGAATTGAATATTTGCGTCACGTTTGGTATCAGCTCGGGTCGCTTGGAACCCCAATCGAGGTGGTACGAAAAAAAAGTATTGGGTACTACATACTGCACCCAATGGAAAAGCTCCCAAAAGTAAGCTGACCCGACCCAAACTAAACCAAACCGTGGGGTACTATGCAATGGAAAAGCGCCAATAGACCCTGGCCCACCGCTCTTCTCGGGCAGACCTCCTCCCCCGGTCTAAAGCACACTCACTGGCAAACACTGATAAAATCACTGCACTGCATTTTCCTCGTGTAAATATCCACAAATCACTCCCCACACTCCACACACTCAGTGATATAAGGCCTGCGTTCCGTAATCCAGCCCCGGGTTCCGAGTCCTGACCGTCACTGCAACTAGGCGTGAAGCAGACACAGATGACACTGGATTTACGGGCTGGGGACTCCTTTTTTCCTCCTACACTATCCTTAACAGGGAAGTACGAGTATAGACAGACTGAGTAGTTTAGAAGACACTTATAGTTACACTGGCGTCAATAGAAAGGCATCAGCACATCAAAGACCAGTCGTCCTCACCTCAATTTGAATAACACAAGACAGTACATCCACTTTTAGAAAGACATTGCTTTAGACAACAAGACAGCACTGGTATTAGTTCTAGCATACGGGCAGAGAATTATCCAAGATGGCTTGCTTTCCCTTTAAACATCCATTCTTCACCTCTCGTAACACAATACAAACATTAGACCAACCAGATCCTCTTCCTCTTCCAGTGTATATGCAAGGAAGCTTTGTTTCTCGTGTCTTCCAAACATCCAATATTCACTTCCAACCAAACAACACAGTCATGAAAGCACAATGCACGTAAATAGGCTTAGCACTTAGCTCTTCCGTGTCTGATGTGTAGATCTCCGTAGGCAGTTTGCATTTATCCAACTCCTTCCGTGAAGACAACTCCTCCTTCTTTCCACCACTGTCTGTTCGTCCAAACATTCGTTCTCACCCTCAGACCAATTACTTCCGTATCGATCCAAGCAGACGCACGGAACAAACTTTGCGCTTCCTGCTTCTCAAAAAGCCCTTTAATAGGTACTCCTCCTTCTTCGTAACCCAATCGTCAATCGCCACACTCCTCTCTCACATCTGATGATTATTTCATGTGTAATCACTGCCCGGAGTTACACCAAAATCGGCATACCTGTCAAGTATCCCGTTTTGGCCGGGAAAGTCCCGTATTTTACCCTTCTTTCCCGCCGTCCTCCCGTATTAGTATTTTCCCGTAAATCTCCCGTATTTTAACCTGCGTTATTACAAAAATAATAATGCCCGGGCGGAGTAATAAAAAAACATTCCCAATCCCAGATCGCTAAAGATCCACTAATTCCGCTAATCCACTTCGTGTTTTCCCACCCGCTCCGCAGCATCTCTGTGTGCACTCTCTGCCTGGAGAGCGAAGACGACAGTTTCTGTCTGAAGTTTGTTGCATTAACAGGTAGATTTATTACATAATATATCAGTTGTTAAACCGCAGAATTACTAATTTGGAAGTTTGTTTATGTATTTCTTTGGTTAATGATTTGCTGTCGGTGTTCTAAAAGTGCTAACAAGTTAGCAAGCAAACAGCAACAAAATATCCAGATTATTATCGTTACAATGCATTAAATGTTCCCGGTCAGATCTAAGTTAACATAAACACTACATTTGCTGTTGTTGGCACACTTTGTAGACAAAAAATACCAAAAACACCAATGGCTTCACAAAATAAAGACAGAGAACGGAAAGAGAGGCTGCTAAAGGCAGTTCAACATTGCAAACATTAATTCAAAGCTCCATCAAGCCAGCAGGTAAATCATATTGAATATCTATTGTCACACTTTAATTCTTGTTATTATATTTTCCCATTATAATCACTTGTAATCACTTGTCTAAATTGATGCTAGTAATATAGTAACACATCATTTATTTATAATACTTTATTAAAACCATACTAATAGTACCACCCCCTGTAGTGCCCTTTTTGGTTTGGGCCACTGCCCCATCTAGCATTTTCATTTTCTAAATGACTGTTCTCATTACAAAGAAACGTGATTGGTTTATAAATAATTTTGGCATTAAGGTATAATGCAAAAGAAGTTAAAATAAGGCTTTTCAAACTAATGCCAGTGGGTTTTGTACAGATGCAAATTTGTGTGTATAGTATGTACAGTATGAGTGTGACTTAAGAAATGTAGTTTTCACAGAGCTGTGTGTTTCACTAGTTTTCTTGCTAATGAATTAGTTTGTTTAGTTAATTTTAACACAATTATCAGCACTAAGGTTTAAAAAATATTATCCGGCCCTCACCAGTCTTAAAATGTAAGGAATACTGGAGCTTGTTTGGGTTGGTGGTGGGACTGTTCGCGGTGGGCGCCGGAAAATTTCCCTTATTTTCAAATCCAAAACTTGACGGGTATGAAAATCGGTCTGGGCGGAAACATCTTCAGTACACTTAGTTCCGCCCGTAAGTTGTCCCCCCGTGAATCTGACATGATGTTACTACATGCACCGCGCTCCTTCCTCTCCGCTTGTCTCAGGTAAATGCTTCTCCCAGCAAAGCACTCGGCGTCGCTCGTTCATGTGTTTTGTGGCCGAGGCTTTAGAAGAAGCCCAGAAGGGGGGGGGTTAAAAAATGGAAAATTAGTCAGGAAAGGTCTACAGACACTCGATTTTTATACTCTCTTTTTCAGAGTACTTACATTTTACTTATGTATTGGAATATAAAGACAGTTTAAACAAATTTGGAAAAAAGTGTTATAGACTTTTTTAGACTTAAACCTGCCTACTCTGCCTTTAAGAAAATAACAGCTCCGAAGAGACACCGCTTAAGTTTGAAGTAGTGCTAACAATAATAAATCTGTTACCACTGAAATGTTGATGTAATGTATTTCCAAATCTAAGCCCATCTTATGCGGAATTTGGTTTGGAAACCTGGGGGTTAAGAACAGAAACAAACTATCCAGAATTGTAAAGCTGGGCAGTAAAATTGTTGGTAAAGGACAGGGACAATTGGCAGACTTATATACTACACATATGAGACTTAAGGCCCACCACATTGTGTCTGACCCAGTGCATCCTCTGTTCAGAGAATTTAGGAAATTACCATCAGGAAGGAGGTGCACAGCTGCATTAGCAACTAAAAATATTTACAAAAAGTCATTTATACCAAGTACTATATCATTACTGAACTCACAATAGTCCATGATATCCATATTTATCTTTTTGATATTGGTGGGAGATGAAAGTGTTATCTATTGTTGTTTCTAAGGGTTACTGTGTTATTTGTCTGTTGTATTTATTGTCTTTTCATTGTGTTATCTGTTTTAGAAATCCACCTGTGGAGCCAAAGACAAATTTCCACTTTTTGTGGACAATAAACTTGAATTGAATTGAATTGAATGTTCCCTAATAGACTGCAACACGATAAAACAGGCACCTTCAGAATGCGTGAAAGACGCAACAGCCAAGGCAGGTCTAACTCACTACTGTATGTGCCTTCTAATAACGGACAGAACAACTCTTTTGTATGATTAATATTATTTTTATTTTTCAAAAAGACAAGTGTCAACTTCTGTTAAGGGCAACATGGACAATGTAGGCTAATGCTCTGCTGGTGCAAGTCGTGAGAAAGCCCTTGTCTGTTCTAGAAAGAATTCAGCAAAGATATTTAATGCTTAATGTATGACCTTGATTCAT
Organism: Paramisgurnus dabryanus; assembly: GCF_030506205.2. Classification (NCBI taxonomy): domain Eukaryota; kingdom Metazoa; phylum Chordata; class Actinopteri; order Cypriniformes; family Cobitidae; genus Paramisgurnus; species Paramisgurnus dabryanus. The sequence goes on from NC_133342.1 coordinate 49,168,434, forward strand.
TTATGATGAGGTCGGTGCGTTGTAGTTAACAATGCAATCCATGCGAACACGCCGTGTCGGCGCCTCCATGTCACGGTTATTGTATTGTCTTGCTATATTTGCTTTTTATTTATTAAATGCGTGCAATTGGTTGATGAAACATTTATTAAAATTGAGATACAATTTATACAAAGCGAAATTCACTCTTAAGAAAGGCTTTATTCAAAGCAAAACCTAATTAAGTGTTAAAAGTCATGTCTGTTGATTAATAAAAACAAAACTTAATCTTCACTTTACTGTTTAAAGACTTAAATGTAAATAATTTGTAATACAATCAGGAGAGATTTTATTGCTGTATTTTATTTACTATTTGAATGAAGGATTTTACGAAAATATTTGTATTTTATATGCTGTAATATGCAGAAATATAAGTTAACAGAAGGAGGACTTTCTTTATTTCATTAAAATATGGTGGAATGTGCAAAACATTGGTTTAACCCTTAGAGCCCTAGGGTCATTTATACAATGCATTGTCCGTCTGGTTTTATTTTCTAAAAAAGCTTGTAAAACGTCATCTCTGTTGTGCACAGACAATCTACAAACATCTTTTATTTCAGGACAAGTTCAGGGCACCAGACTGCGACCAAAATTTGAGAGTGTGCGACTGAATTTTACATCCAGTCGCACATGTGCGACCAGTAAATTTGCCTTCCCCACCCTTCGTATTTTTTTTTATACATTTAATCAATGGGACGCGAGCGCACACGCACGCAAACACACACACACTCATGAGATGCGAGCACACACTCGCGTCTCATTGAGTGATGCCTGTCTGTGAGGCGGCCAATGCGTGTGAGAAGAATAGGGAATGGCCACTGTAAGTGGCTAAAGTGTGTGGAGGGGGAGGGACTAGTAGTCCATGGGCCAAGCCAGAATGTGGTACCACCTAAGGTGGCAAAATATATTTGGTACCAGTTTGTTTGTAGAGTCCATATAAGTACTTTGAAACATGATAACCATTTTAAATGAGTAGCTTTACTAATCTTTTGGGACAATCATTATTTTTGACAGTATAGTCCTACAGTATCTGCACAGCAGGTCTAATGTAAGAGGTAGCCATACATGCTGTATGTTAATTTTTTCAGGACAGTCAGGGGTGTCCAGATCTGCCATCATTTGACATGATATTGGTTGTATAAGTTTTATATTAAGCTTCATATTAATGAAAGTATCTTTTAAATTGTTATATTTGTAAATCTTATCTCAAAAGATATTGGTGTGGGGGGATATAATTTCAGATATGGATAGACAAGACTGTCTGTAATCTGGTGATATCAGAACCATGAGGGTGGGACAATCCATGACCTAGCAATTTGAAAAAATATGTATGTAGTATGTACTGTATATGAAAATTGTATATTATCCAACTAAGTGCCATCCCACTACCACGAAACATCAAGCCTGGTCTGTTCACAACATTGGCATGGGACAATATAGAGAGACTAGAGGAGACAATCAGTGGTGAAGGGACATCACATAGAGTGAATGGAATTGCTGTGCAAACAAAGCCTTCTGCTGATCATCCTGCTGAGACCAGAGCTTTGCCTTGCATTCCCAAAACCAAGAAGAGAAGCATTGAAGCAGTAGAGATTGTACTTCCCATTTACAATGCAGGAGAATTATACAGATGATTGATACTGATCATGCCTCCTTTCTACAGGATACAATAATTAAATTTTCCTTTAACTAATAATAAAATAGAATAAATATGCATAGTTCATTTCTAGACATTTGGACACCTCACTGAAATGGATGAGAAATATCTCCCACTTATTTGTACAGGTATGCTAATGTTAGACGGGATGCTGTGACCACCAGCACCAATGGCTGTTCTGGAGCCTATGGCCTGCAAGTGTTCACGGACCTGCAAGCTTCCTGACTGTTCCTGTCTAGCCAATAAATTTAAGTGCACAGAAAAGTGCAAGCTACAACCCTGCAGCAATTAGAGGGAGGAGGATACTGATGTCATGAAACTGGTTGAAAATGTAGAGTTTCGTTGCAAAACGAGATAACTCAGTTTTTTAATTTTTCAGAAATCTCGTTTTTTGGTTGTGCATTCCAATTAATATCACTTCAACTGCAGTTGATTTGTTTTGATTTAAACCTTCATGACTTAAAAAATACAGCTAAGTAGCACCATAAAACAAAATAATAACATGATAACATAATAATAAACATGTTTTGACAAAAATGTTAAAAATTGGAGTTATCTTGTTTTGCAACAAACCTCTGATGACGAAGATGAATAAACAGAAACAGTTTGCAATGACCAAATAAGTTCATGAACAATGTAGAATTATTTTGTTTTTCTTTGTATGACATGTTCTGTTCAAATAAAGTAAAATGACTTAATTATTTGGCTCAACAGTTAGTGCCATTGAAGGCTGATTTCTGTGACAAAGCTACCACTTACAAAAGGTTATCATGTTGAAATATCATCTAGAGATATGGACTTAAAACAAAAATCAAACTAGAATTTGCCACCTTGGGTGGTACCGATTAGTGAAAATTTTGGCCTGGGCCCATGGACTATAGAGATAATCGAGCACGCGTAAACATCTGTGGGAAGGAAACGGAGACAAATATCATCACAACCTGATATGTGCGTGCGTCTGAGCTATGAGCAAGCAAACTATTGATTCGTAAATCAGAGCGCAGATGAGGCAGAGATGATGTTGAAATTTAACACGGCCTTATTCTTATTCTGAATGTATGGTATTTTGTTTACTATTTGTACTGTCATGACAGCGATGGTGCTGTCTGTTTACCTTGTTGTTGCATCTTCAAAAGTGCAGAATAAAATGTGACACTGAATTTGAAACAGCACATTGTAATTTCTGCATCTATTATAAAAGTATTTATTAGTAATACAGTGGAAATTAGTAGATTTGGTTAGCATGTTGATTTACGGTGTGCGCCCCTAAAATTTCTGGTTTTCCCTTAAAATTTTCAGTTGGGGGCCACTGTGCTCCTAGTGAAAGAAGTTAGTCTGGAGCCCTGAAGTTGGACTTTTTAACTTATCTAAATATGAATCAGAGGTGCCGTTTCAATCGTCGATGATTGATTAGGTTTCTAAGGGTTAAATGATAAGCAATTTTCTTCTACTTGCATTTAATTAAATTTTTGCTTGATGCAATGTGAATAAAGTTGAAATATAATAAAATATTGACACTAATAAAACAAGTTATGTTTGCACATGATGTGCTACTACTGTATTTAGGCATTGTATCACACAAGTTGCAACTTACATCTGTGTCATTTTTTTGTGTGAAATGGTCCCACACCCAACTTTTCTTTGCACGCTTCATCCTGTCTTCTGCTCTGGCTCTAAATTTGTAAGCCCATAAACCCAAGCGCCGTAAACTCGCGCCAAATGTTTTTATTGGTTTATTAAGTACAAACAGGCGAGTTTTGAAAAAAATGAGTGCGATGGATGCGTGCACTTCACACAAAAAGATCTTGGGATGAGATGGCTACGTGTAGTAGTAGACTTTGTAGTAGACTTTGATTAAGAATGTTGGCAGTACAGCTGGTTTAGGAGTTGGATAATTCTGATTGGATGTTTGGCTTAACCAGCCAGTGCACGAGAAGAAAAACTTAAGTGACGAAGCAAGCAAAGGCTCATCTCATTTTTCAATCTCTAATTTCAATGCATGAATATTTTAAAATGATATGTCTCAAATGACATCATGGATGTATCACGAATTCATCTGTGCAGTGTGAAACTGGTAAGCGATGCTGTATTTATCATTCAGTTGAAGAATGCGTATTTGTGCAGGCACATAGCATCATCTACTGGCCTAGCTAGAATTCAACATTCTTGTTGTTTTTACTAAAAATGCACCAACATATCGGCCAATAATAGGTATCAATTTTTAGCACTATTGGCAGAAAACAGAAAATTGGTTTAAAAACAGCTTATAGTCATGGACGATATATCCTGTCAATCATAAGAGAACAGGAAAATGCAATAAATTTGAGCTCTGTGTATAGAAAATGTAAAGAAACATCACTAGTTTAATGTTCAATATTAATAATAATTTAGAAATGTAATCTTCAGAATTTAGTTAATAAACCACCAAACTATCTGCACTGCATAAATCTATCTATCACACAAAGCTCTGGAATATTTGAATCAGATTGCAATAATTAGGGTACATACAGTACACACACACTACTTTTAGATTGAATTTAGTCAGATTGCTGAAAATAGGTGCATGTCAACATATAGTCATTCTGGCTTATTCATGCAGTGTTAAAAATGCCCACCATTGGTTAGGACTGTGTGATATTGATCAAGATTCATAATTTGGTATGTTGGAAAAAATGTTTATATGCAAGTCAAAGCCTTATTAAAACAATGTATAATGAAAATAAAATTCAAAGATAGGGTTTTCCTCAATGTTTAAAAATATACTCCTGCACAACATGCAACCTTGGAGTTAATTTCTGGCAGAGCTTATCGAACCATATCAGGAGACCATACCGATATAGATGGTATTGTCTCATCCTGTAAGCCGCTGGGAAAAATACTAATATATTACCAAAACTCTGCATACTGCCCAGCTCTACTATTGGTTCAGCTTTGCATCAAAAGAATGTGTTCAGAAAGAAATAACTTGAATGCTTGTTACTATGTGTGAGATCACTTTTTTAAAGAAAAATCACACCCTTTTAAATCAGATTATAAAATAATAATTTCTTCTGCAGCCCTAATCTTTAAGGTTGATTTATAGTTATGCATCAGACCTACACCATAGCCTCAACGCTGTAATCTACGCTTCAGTTTTCATTTGTGCTTCTGCATGGTTGTTTGCATTGATGTGCAATTACACATGCAGGTCACAAGTAAGCAGTGTCCATGGGCATGTTACAGTATCAAGGCAAATGTCAAAGAAGAAGCAGCAGCAGCAGCTTGTTGTGTACATTGTTAAAGAAGCATCAGCAGTGATGGCGGTACATAAACAGCGACGTCTTGGTCTATTATTTTTAGGTTTTTTTTACGCTTCGAAACAATTTCCGCAGCAATTGGTTCAGTTGAAAGGCTCTGTTTCTCCCATCAAAGAAGAGCGTCCTTTGGCTTTTGGATGTGGCTGCATTTCACTGTTGTTCATTAAAATGTATTCATTGAGAATGTGCATTTGCACAATTAATCATCCCAGCCCTAATTCCAATCTCAGTTGATGATCGAGTGTTGGTCATGAACAAATTCAAAATGAGCATCCCAGGGCTGCGTTCAGCTACGACAAAACGTTACACAACTTTTTTAAACAGAAACAGTGATGCGTTGTAAAAACATTGTTCCAATGGCGAAATTACGGTAGCTGAGAAGGCAATTTTTGGACTTTGCTGCCGTAACATGGCTGCCAGACTGAGGCACTATGATATTACGTAGTTTCTGAAATTACATAGTCCCCTGCTATTGAAAGATACTAAGGGGACTATTTTCAGATGCTGCTTAATATCATTGAGCCTCCTGCAGTCTTTTTATACCAGCAAAGTCCTTGATTATTACGCCAAAATGAGAGTATAGTTCCTAGCCATATCTGCCTAGAAAATCACAACTTTTAATTTTCCATCGGTCTTAGTACACAATGTAACTACAGAAGAGTCAAGTATTAAATAGGAAACATATCGAAACTCTTTAGTTATTTTTTAGGCGCGATGCTAATGGTCTAATTAGATTCAATGGATTGTGCTAAGCTATGCTAAAAGTGGTAGCGCCAGACCCAGAGATCAGCTGAATGGATTCCAAACCAGTAAGAATCAAATGTTTAACTCTAGGGGAGCTGGAAAATGAGAATATTTTCAAAATAAGTGGAGTGTCCCTTTAAGTGTCTGAAGATGCTACATACCAAATCTTGTGTAACTAGGAACTTATCCTTACTGTTGAGCTCTGCAGTGTTTGCAAATTTGGTGTCACTTTTTAGTTTCACCTTGTAGTAACTTTACTTAAATTGATTTTGACCATGTCATTTTCATTTCAGACCTTTTGCAGGTAAAGGGGGACAGCCAAGAGCCAAATAAAGTGGAGAAAAAACCTCCTTATAAGAAACGCCATTGTTTTATGCCTGAAGAAAAACCTTTAACCTGCTCACAAACTGACAAAAATGTCTCCCCAAATGACACGGAAACCAACAATCTATTCAGCTGCCCTCAGTGTGGTAAGAGTTTCACACGTAAAGGACACCTTACAATTCATATGGGAATTCACACAGGTGAGAAGCCGTACACATGCCCTCAGTGTGAAAAAAGTTTCACGAGTAAAGGAAGCCTGAAGGAACATTTTAGGATTCACACCGGAGAGAGACCGTTTATCTGCCCTCAGTGTGGAAAGAGCTTCACAAATTCAGGAGGTCTTAAGAGGCACACAAGGATTCACACCGGAGAGCGACCTTTCACCTGTCCTCAGTGTGAAAAGAGTTTTCCTAATCCAGGAGAGCTTAAGAGGCACATCAGCATTCACTCCAGAGAGAGACCTTTCACTTGCCCTCAGTGTGGAAAGAGTTACAAGCAAAAAGAGGGCCTTCGGGAACACATGAAAATTCATACGGGAGAGAGGCCTTTTGCATGCATGTTGTGTAGAAAAAGTTTTACACAGCACAGCACCCTGAAGGTCCATATGAAAATCCATTCTGGTGAGAAATTACATCAATGTTCTGAGTGTGGAAGGAGATTTACAGAGGCGTGCAATCTCAAAACCCATCTGCTCTCCCACACCGGAGAAAGGCCATTTCAATGTGATCGATGTGAGAAAACGTTTTTTTTGGCTGTACACTTAAAAACGCACATGAGGATTCATATAGATGAAAGGCGTTATGTATGTTCTTTCTGCGGCAAGAGTTTCTTATGGCTGCACGGTTTTAAAGACCATCTGAAAACACACATGGGTGAGAAGTCTTACGTGTGTTTGGACTGTGGGAAGGCTTTTGCTAGACCTGCGGAGTTGAAAGTGCACGAAAGAGTTCATTCTGGAGAAAAACCTTACAAGTGTTCGCACTGTGAAAAGTGTTTTACTCAGTCGTCAGGACTTAAAGTACACGAGAGAGTTCATACCGGAGAGAGGCCGTACCTCTGCCCCTCATGTGGAAAGACTTTTAGCCGATATGGAAGTCTGGGCAAGCATTTAAAAAAAGCTTGCCCAAAATAATCGCAGTGAGAAAAGTTTACCGACACAAATTTTTTTTCACAAAAGAGGACCAGGTGTTAACATGTAGTCACTGGGGTGGTAATGGCGCAGTGGATAAGACACAGGCATTTGGTGTGAGAGACCCCGGTTCGAATCCACTGTGACACACCATTGTGTGCCTGAGCAAGACACTTAACCCATAGTTGCTCCAGAGGTGTGCGACCTCTGACATATATAGCAATTGTAAGTCGCTGCATGGGCAACTCAAATAAATTGAAAAATAATACGCTCAACAATATTTAAAACCTCATTAAGAGGACCTGAATCTCTTGCACATGCAGACTCTTTGTGTATTAGATTAGAGAACCAAATAGACAAACTCAAAGACACTTTGTCAATTACAAAAAGTCTTCATCTCAAACATCTCAGGGCGCACTCACTCTATCCAAACCAAGATAGAGTTATCGCTCTTAGTGTGATCGCTCTCTACCACTCTATATAGAGCACAGTTCACTTTGGTTCAGGTGTGTAAGGTGCACTATAATCGCTACGAACCCGAATAAAAAACACAGACTTAACATTACGAAGGGTTGCAGTGTTAAGTCAGCGCTATACTTTGTTTTCTTCAAAACAATTGCATCTTAATGACGAAAGCACACCCAGGCTCGGATCGCTCAAGTCTGGGGGAGTAGGTAGGGCGGACAATCGCGCTGGGGCATGGTTTGGTTTGGATAGTGTGAGTGTGCCCTTGGTGGTGTTAATCTATTGACTGTGAATTCCACTTGAGAACAGTAAACTTATTGTTATGTCCATTAAATCACTCTCACACTTGTACTAAGTCCCTGGGAATCAAACCAATGACTTTGGCACGCAGTGATGGATTGGTATTAGTACGCCCACAGTGTGCCAGGAAAACATTGTACATACCACTGTACTACTGCAACCAGCCTGGACTGTTGACACAAGACTGGGTTCATGAAATCTTTTTGGCACCAAAATTTCCTTTTAACATACGTTTATAAATATCTGTGTATTGGATGTATTTCAGTTCTGCAGAAGCTCAACACTAATCACTTTGTTTTGCATACATAAAAACATTTACAAGAGATATAGTTAGGGGCGGTTTCCCAGAAAGTGCTTAAGTCTAGTCCAAGACTAAAATGCTAATTTGAGCTATCTTAATTGGAAATCAGCCTGTTCTGACACATCTCAAAAGAATATCATTGCCGTTGTTTTGTTGCTCACCAGTATTGTTTTATTGTTTATAAAGTGTGTGAACTATTAACTGTTTTTTGTGTTGTACAACCCCAAATCAGAAAAAGTTGGGACACTGTAGATATTGTGAGTAAAAAAGGAATGGAATAATTTACCAATCTCATAAACTTATATTTTATTTACAATAGAATATAGATAACATATCAAATGTTGAAAGTGATACATTTTGAAATGTCATGCCAAAAATTGGCTTATTTTGGATTTTATGAGAGCTACACATTCCAAAAAAACAAGGGACAGAACCCACAGAAAGCATTTGGCGCATCATAAAGTGAAAGATGCGACAAAGAAGACCTAAAGCCCGGTATACACTGTGCGACTTTAAATTGTCCTTTAGGATTGTTGCTTGCCACACTGTATGATCAAGATCGTAATTAAGTCCATGTCACACTGTATGATCTCAATTTCCATCAATGTCAGACTGTACGAGTTTAAAGACTTTTAACAAACGCGTCCGCCGTTTTACGTCATCGATCGACAACGGCTGGGCAAACACACGCTGAAGCGAAGGCTAGCAAACCAAAACAACATCTACCGTTCATTTTAATCATGTCTTTTATCGAGCATAAAAAGAAGTAAAAACGAAGGAAACAAGTACCTGGCGTTTGAAATTCCAGCGCGATTTCTCTCCAGGCTGCTTCATTTTTATCCTATCATGATACAGTGGCGATGACATGTTGTACAAACACTCTTTATCTTTCCATAACTCCACAAGTTTTTGCTCCTGCTGTACAGTCTACCTAGCTATTTTTGACATTTGTTTGCGTTGATTTCTATTGGTTCTTGAGCTGCCGGTTGTCGTAGGGAGATGTCACACAGCAGAATTGTGTCTCAAAATTTCTGACACTGCCAGAATTTTGTCGGAGGATAATTTTGATCGCAACGGTCATTAATTGGCTGTCTGTGAACATGTCAAACTAGCCATCAAAGATGGCAGATTTTAGCCTGGGATCCCAGACAGCTAAATTCTGGCTGAAATCTCACAGTGTGCATCAGGCTTAAGACAGTTGAGCAACTAGAAGCCTGTTTTAGACCAGAATGGGACAACATTCGTATTCCTAAAAATTGGTCCTCCTTCAGGTGTTCCTATATACACTTAAATTTTCTGGCCTCTTATTGCTACCTGTCCCAACTTTTTTTGGAATGTGTAGCTCTCATGAAATCCAAAATGGGCCAATATTTGGCATGACATATCTACATTTGATATGTTATCTATATTCTATTGTAAATAAAATATAAGTTTATGAGATTTGTAAATTATTCCATTCCGTTTTTACTAAGAATTTCTACAGTGTCCCAACTTTTTCTGATTTGAGGTTGTATTCATTTACAATCAGATTGGTGACACTATGTGTGAAAACCCAGCTACTGTAAGTGTTTTTGTGATTACTGTTTTTTTACATTAAAGTCAGATCATGTCAGAGATTGTAATCAACGTAAAGTCAAACTTTGATGCTCTAAATTTCATCATTAGATTATAAGACTTCAGACTGAATTTCACTGTCACAAATAAGGAATGTTTTTTGTGTAGTCTGTGCTTGTTATCACCTGAAAGCACCTGTAAGATTATAAATTCACATTTAGGAGAGATGTAGAATTGGCAGAATTAAACATGTTGTAAAATCTCAGTTCAGCATTATCTTTATTCTTATTTGAAGGGTTTTGATATCATAAGACATTATAAAAGAGTTTAGGAAAATACAAAGAAAATATGTGAACGTTTTGTCCAAGCAGCAATTTTTTTCTTATAATTTCCATCAAAACTTGCTAATTATTCAACAAGAGCAACAGACAGAGTTACTGGACATTGTGCAACACAATCTGGATACCACATGCTGCTTGTCATCGCAACCTCTATGGCCCTGTCCCAAACTGCGCACTTTATGTGGACTTTTGGTCTAGTGCCCTTAAATTACTCCTGCTCGCTTAGGCTGCGTTCCAGTTCGGTTTTTACGACCTTCCCTCGCTAACTTACCTCAGCCTCGTTCACTCAGATGTAGGTCATTGCTTACGTTGTACGAGTGCCCACTACTGGCGGAACACTTGAAGTAGGTTCAAATGGAACGCCCTAAATTACAGGTGTGAACTACTTTCCCCTCCATCATTTGAACTGTGCAAAGCGCGAGCTGCTGAAGTGACATCACAATCGTGTTGCATTGTAGTATATGGAGCTGCCTGAAGTGTACATATGAAGTAAAATGCTCCCTCGATTTTGACAGAGGTCTGTCCATATAAACTTCCCTCGTCCACTTGATGAAGTGGAACGCACTTCAAAATGGTGACAGGGGAAATGTTTAGGGAACATAAAATGGTGACAGGGGAAATGTTTAGGGAAGTTTGCGAGTGTGTGTCTGAAACTGGAGTGGAACGCAGCCATTGTCTACGAGTCCGTAGGGTGTCCTATCTGTAATTTTTACACTCCAAAGTGTGCTCATCAGCAACCCCTTTGCACCCTTGATGCAGTCTTCGGCAAGCCCCCACTGCTGCAGTGGCCCTGTCCAAAATGGCACACTCCAGACTTATGGACTTCCTTGGAGTCCACATTTTGATAACATCATGTATTGCAGACCTTAGGGACCCTTGATGCAAGTCCATGAGGGTGCACCGGAGTTGTATTTTGGGACAGACTCAAGCTTCACACTTGAAATAGGAAGAAAAGTTGCCCATCAGTGTGAACTCGTCTGATTAGTCTGATTGCTCTTTCGCAAGGACTTCTGGGTTGGTAAAGTGCAGGATGTGTTGTGGACTTGGAGACTCGCAAAGCGAACTGGAGGATTGGGCAGGCATGAATATACAGGTTTGAGAATGGAAAATTATTTTGGATGAAGAGTTTTGTTGATCTGTGCTTCCTTTGTGGAGAGATCGCTTACCCTGAAGAGCTGTTGGAGGATATGGTGTAAATAGGCAGTGAAAGGAGGATATTGTCCTTCTGGCTGTGTTGATGTGAGTAGCTGAAAGAAAGGAGAGGAAAATAACATCAACGGAATTGTGAGAACACTGTGCCAGCGATTTCGATTTTCCCCTGGACCAATCCTCGGTCCAAGCGTAGAGTGCTGACCCTAATTCACTGGAGTGTGTTGAATGCAGTGGGTGAGTCTGTCTTTGACGTGTGTACACCTGAAGATTGCAGTGTTGTGCCGTGTCCCTGTTGTCTGCATTCACTCTTTACGCCGAGAAGGAAATCCTGTTAAAGAGAACGTGCGCTGTGATGGCGGTGACCACCTTTTCTATGTACACCCGCTTATAACTCCTAACCCCCTTTTCCCCCACCCGGAGGTGGCGAGGCAACGACAACAAGTAAAGAACAGTGTGAATATTGTGGGAAAGGACATCAACGGAGGGAAGTATTGGCTGCTGTATGAAATAACAACTGTGTGGCCTCTGTGTATGTTTACCTACTGTGGAGTACTTCTAGAAGTTCACCTCTGTCTAGATCTCTTGTCCTGTGGGTTGGAAGAGAGGAGAGGGAAGGCGTTTGACTCCGGTACTCGTCTATACACGTACCTGGTATAAACAACTGACCTGAACCCACCCATCGTGGTGGCGGCGGCCGCGAGCAGCAGTGTCCGATTCATACCCCCCATCTACCCTTGTCTGAAGCCAAGAGGTGGTGTATCTTTTCCCCCTGTATTCACTGAAGCCAAATACATTTGTGAAGTAATACTGTGAGTCTGTTTACTACTAGCTTTGCAGGTTTGAGCCCAAGGCTCTGAGTCGTCGTGGGAGAATACGGTTAAAGGTGACCGGGTTGAACGTGGTCCGGGAAGTCTGCCCCGGTGAAGAAGTCACAAGTGCTGGGCTAAACACATCCTCTCCAGTCTCCCAAGCTCCAAAGAGGCCAAGGCCTGTCGTCCATCCCTTTGAGGGTCTGTGAGTTGAATGCATTCTGTGTCCTTGTTTACTCACTGTAGATCCAAGTTAAGAGTTACTTACCTTTGAACACGTACCTATATGCCCAAAGCTAAAAGCCACTTACCTGTGAATACGCCCCTGTATGTCTAGAGTGAAGATCCAGTTACCCTTTCTGCACACGTACTTGTATGGCCAGATAAAGAGTTACTTACCTTTGAATACGCCCCTGTATGTCCAGAGTGAAGATCCAGTTATCTTTTCTGAACACGTACCTGTATGCCCAAAGCTAAAAGCCACTTACCTGTGAATACGCCCCTGTATGTCCAGAGTGAAGATTCAGTTACCCTTTCTGCACACGTACTTGTATGCCCAGATTAAGAGTTAGTTACCTTTGAATACGCCCATGTATGTCCAAAGTGAAGAACCAATTACCTTTTCTGAACACGTATCTATATGCCAAAAGCTAAAAGCCACTTACCTGTGAATACGCCCCTGTATGTCCAGAGTGAAGATCCAGTTACCTTTTCTGAACATGTACCTGTATGCCCAAAGCTAAAAGCCACTTACCTGTGAATACGCCCCTGTATGTCTAGAGTGAAGATCCAGTTACCCTTTCTGCACACGTACTTGTATGCCCAGATTAAGAGTTACTTACCTTTGAATACGCCCCTGTATGTCCAAAGTGAAAATCTAGTTACCTTTTCTGAACACGTACCTGTATGCCCAAAGCTAAAAGCCAGTTACCTGTGAATACGTCCCTGTATGTCCAGAGTGAATATCCAGTTACCCTTTCTGCACACGTACTTGTATGCCCAGATTAAGAGTTACTTACCTTTGAATACGCCCCTGTATGTCCAGAGTGGAGATCCAGTTACCTTTTCTGAACACGTACCTGTATGCCCAAAGCTAAAAGCCACTTACCTGTCAATACGCCCCTGTATGTCCAGAGTGAATATCCAGTTACCCTTTCTGCACACGTACTTGTATGCCCAGATTAAGAGTTACTTACCTTTGAATACGCCCCTGTATGTCCAGAGTGGAGATCCAGTTACCTTTTCTGAACACGTACCTGTATGCCCAAAGCTAAAAGCCACTTACCTGTCAATACGCCCCTGTATGTCCAGAGTGAAGATCCAGTTACCTTTTCTGAACATGTACCTGTATGCCCAAAGCTAAAAGCCACTTACCTGTGAATACGCCCCTGTATGTCTAGAGTGAAGATCCAGTTACCCTTTCTGCACACGTACTTGTATGCCCAGATTAAGAGTTACTTACCTTTGAATACGCCCCTGTATGTCCAAAGTGAAAATCTAGTTACCTTTTCTGAACACGTACCTGTATGCCCAAAGCTAAAAGCCACTTACCTGTGAATACGCCCCTGTATGTCTAGAGTGAAGATCCAGTTACCCTTTCTGCACACGTACTTGTATGCGCAGATTAAGAGTTACTTACCTTTGAATACGCCCCTGTATGTCCAAAGTGAAAATCCAGTTACCTTTTCTGAACACGTACCTGTATGCCCAAAGCTAAAAGCCAGTTACCTGTGAATACGTCCCTGTATGCCCAGAGTGAAGATCCAGTTACCCTTTCTGCACACGTACTTGTACGCCCAGATTAAGAGTTACTTACCTTTGAATACGCCCCTGTATGTCCAGAGTGGAGATCCAGTTACCTTTTCTGAACACGTACCTGTATGCCCAAAGCTAAAAGCCACTTACCTGTCAATACGCCCCTGTATGTCCAGAGTGAAGATCCAGTTACCTTTTCTGAACACGTACCTGTATGCCCAAAGCTAAAAGCCACTTACCTGTGAATACGTCACTGTATGTCCAGAGTGAATATCCAGTTACCCTTTCTGCACACGTACTTGTATGCCCAGATTAAGAGTTACTTACCTTTGAATACGCCCCTGTATGTCCAGAGTGAAGATCCAGTTATCTTTTCTGAACACGTACCTGTATGCCCAAAGCTAAAAGCCACTTACTTGTGAATACGCCCCTGTATGTCCAGAGTGAAGATTCAGTTACCCTTTCTGCACACGTACTTGTATGCCCAGATTAAGAGTTAGTTACCTTTGAATACGCCCATGTATGTCCAAAGTGAAGAACCAATTACCTTTTCTGAACACGTATCTATATGCCAAAAGCTAAAAGCCACTTACCTGTGAATACGCCCCTGTATGTCCAGAGTGAAGATCCAGTTACCTTTTCTGAACACGTACCTGTATGCCCAAAGCTAAAAGCCACTTACCTGTGAATATGTCCCTGTATGTCCAGAGTGAATATCCAGTTACCCTTTCTGCACACGTACTTGTATGCCCAGATTAAGAGTTACTTACCTTTGAATACGCCCCTGTATGTCCAGAGTGGAGATCCAGTTACCTTTTCTGAACACGTACCTGTATGCCCAAAGCTAAAAGCCACTTACCTGTCAATACGCCCCTGTATGTCCAGAGTGAAGATCCAGTTACCTTTTCTGAACATGTACCTGTATGCCCAAAGCTAAAAGCCACTTACCTGTGAATACGCCCCTGTATGTCTAGAGTGAAGATCCAGTTACCCTTTCTGCACACGTACTTGTATGCCCAGATTAAGAGTTACTTACCTTTGAATACGCCCCTGTATGTCCAAAGTGAAAATCTAGTTACCTTTTCTGAACACGTACCTGTATGCCCAAAGCTAAAAGCCACTTACCTGTGAATACGCCCCTGTATGTCTAGAGTGAAGATCCAGTTACCCTTTCTGCACACGTACTTGTATGCGCAGATTAAGAGTTACTTACCTTTGAATACGCCCCTGTATGTCCAAAGTGAAAATCCAGTTACCTTTTCTGAACACGTACCTGTATGCCCAAAGCTAAAAGCCAGTTACCTGTGAATACGTCCCTGTATGCCCAGAGTGAAGATCCAGTTACCCTTTCTGCACACGTACTTGTACGCCCAGATTAAGAGTTACTTACCTTTGAATACGCCCCTGTATGTCCAGAGTGGAGATCCAGTTACCTTTTCTGAACACGTACCTGTATGCCCAAAGCTAAAAGCCACTTACCTGTCAATACGCCCCTGTATGTCCAGAGTGAAGATCCAGTTACCTTTTCTGAACACGTACCTGTATGCCCAAAGCTAAAAGCCACTTACCTGTGAATACGCCCCTGTATGTCTAGAGTGAAGATCCAGTTACCCTTTCTGCACACGTACCTGTATGCCCAAATTAAGAGTTACCTACCTTTAAACACGAATCTGTAAGGATATGTCCTTGTCGCCCAAAGAGAAGGTTCAGTTACCCCTGTGCATCCACCTCTGTACACCCAAGCTACTTACCTGGGATACCTACTTGTATATCCACAGCGATAAACTACTTACCTTTCTGTGCATACATTGAGAGCTGAATTCTAACCATCTTGCGTCCTAAGGAAGTCCAGTTGGCTTTTAAACTCCATCTGCCCATTGCCTAGGTGTCTCCCGAGTGGGGCCCCCGGAAGCAGACGCCGCGGCACAAGGTACTCACCTCAGTCCAACGTGTTACTCACCGTGTCCCTCTCTTTGCCTAAGGAAGGAGGAAAGGCGCCACGGGAAGTCAACCTCAAACACAGAAACTAGTATCAGTTGGAAACAGTGGATAAAGTCACGTGGAAGAAAGGCGCACCCTCTCGGAAGACTTACCCGAGCGATCCCCGTGACGAAGTTCGAGCATCCCCGGCTCAATACTCTCTGCCCCGAGAGTTTGGTTTTAGATTCCCTCTCCCTTCCCCTACCTATATTTTAATTAAATTAAATAAAGTTTGTTTTAAAGTTTACTTACGCTCTTGTGTGTCTGGTCATTGAGGTACTCCCAGAAGTGCTGTTCCGCCATACAATATAGTTCCTCTTTTAAATCCGCTTAGAAAAGCGCTACGTTTTATTTTGTACCTCCAAACTTGCTCGTATAACTACTCGTCTTAAATATGAAAAACTTTGATGTGTTTGGTCACTTCTAACTTTATCTCTGAGTGGTACCATTGAATGAATGGGGCTAAGCTAAATGCTATCGAAGTGTCGCAGCGCGCCCCAGCGCTTACATGCACGCACTAAGATGATAGAGGGATGTATCAACTCTTCTTAGTTAAGGTAATAACATATTTTAATATTGAAAATGAGTAGACTATTCCTTTAACATACAATTTACTGAACAGAGGAAACCTTTATTTTAATAAAGTTTTTCATTTCTGTTATTAGCCTATGAATGCATTTTGTTTGATGCCTAAACTTATTTTTCCAAATAATATTTTTAATTCAAATCATATTTGGAGGACCCCCACAAATACCACCCCAGATTCCCTGTTGAAGATCCATGGTCTATAGAACTGATTGTGGTCCCATATGTTAAATTGAAGTTTATATCTGTTATTTTATCATTTACTAAAGCTACACAGTTGGAGGTCTTAGTGGTAAAAATAATTTCCATAGTAATCACTGATCAATGTATGATTTTGCATCTATTTCAGATGAAGTACATCAATTCAATGATTCTGAATTCATGTCAGGGTTATGTTCTATGTCTGTGGACTTTTTGTTTAGTTTTTAGTGTCTGTTCAAGTGATCCCTAGTCTTATACTCTTATTTTGAAGTCATGTATTCCGTGATCCATGTTTGTAGTCTATTGTAGTTCAGTTTCTCATTGGTCCTTGTCTGATTGTTCCCGAGGCTGCGTTCAGCCTGGACAAAAGGTTGCACAACGTTTTTTAAACAGAAACGGTGATGTGTTTTACACCCTGTTGTGATGACACAAGAGTTGCAACTACAGCATGAGAAGGCCATTCTTTGTATTCTTTTTTAAATGTTTCCAGAGCCATATGAAATCGTAAATGCGTGCTAAATACTGTAAAATACCCTCAATGTTACAGTCACTGCCTTTGCCCTTCAGAATAAAAGAGAACATCCCAACTTGGACCCACTGTGCGAGCTGTCTCTTTAGTACCGAATGGTTTATTTACATGTTGCTGCTGATTGGACTGTAGTTCTGACACACCCACCAAACAAGAGAAAATATATTTCAAACTCCGTTGCACACCGTTTCCAGGAAAACGTAAGCAAAACGTTGTGCACCGTTTTGAACTTGAATGTGCCCCAGGTGTTTCTTGTTACCTCATTCACCCTTGTGTATAAATAGCCCTAGTGTTTCAGTTGTTGCCTATTAGTTCCTGTGTCTTATCATGTTTACATGTTTTACCTGGATTATCTTGTTTTTGTATTAATAAAAAAGATGCATTTGGATCCTGCCTCACACTAGCCTGGTCCAACCAGACTCTCGTTCATTCATTTCATTTGTACAGAGAGTCTGGCCACGCTCCATTGCAAAGCGTTACTTCCGTTAAGGAGGGTCCTCTGTTGAAGTTTAAAACTATTGGATCTGCCCAGAGTCACTCTGAATCTGCCATAACCAATCGCTAACGTTTGGTCGTGACGTTTTTCTTGCACAGAAACCGGCCGGTTTCAGACAAACAAAACTTAGCAAACCTGGTTCTTGCTCAGGCTTTAACTTCTGTATATTCGGCAGTTTTGCAACACCGGACCGAATAGATTTTCTCAAGTCTTTCTCCGCTGCTATTACTGAACTACAACTCAAACTGACGCACGACCTCAACATCATCGTTCTTAGCCATCCCCATCTGTTTGCTGATCTGTCCCACAGATTTTTGCAGGAGAAAACGAAACTCTACAGAGCAGGCCCAGACGTAGTACTGAAGCGAAAAGAAAATTAAGCGGAAGCACGTAGGAGGGCGGAGCCAGGCTAGCCTCACACCACCAACGTAACAGAACTACAATAGACTACAAACATGGATAACAGAATACATGACTTCAAAATAAGGGTATAAGACTAGAGAACACAGAACAGCCACCAAAAAGTTCACAGACATAGAATAACCATGACAATTCGTCATGGGCAATTTTTAATATTTGCTTTTAGGGTCCTCAGATTGTCATAAAGAACTGCATTTATCCTTAAATGTTGTGCAGCTTATTAATGCAATAAGGCCAAACCTCAGTGTCAAAATACGTCTACTTTATTTGCATATATACTTTAACTGGGCATATTTTGCAATTAAATTAACCACCATTGTGCAATTTCTTGTTATAATTACACAAATTTTAAGTTAAAGCCTTGAAGCCTTAAAAACTTTAAAGAACACATTTTTGCGTAATTTGTGCAGTAGTTTTGGTCAAAATTATTTATTCAATTTTCTTTTCTCAAAAAAACATTGTCCCCAATAAGGAGTTTAGGATTAGTGTTAGGGACAATCATAGGTTTTCTTTTTTCATTCGCTTAAGAAATAAGTCATGTGCTTAAGTTGATTTCCACATTCTATTGCAGATTGGATTACATTGAAAGAAGGAACAAGTGTATCTTAATGATTAGAAAGTCTTAGAGTTTTATCTTATGTCAGTAACAGAGAACCAGAAAATAAATCTACAATTGAAAGTATAAATGCATTTATTTAGCAGACACTTTTATCCAAAGCAACTTACAAATGAGAGAGGATTTAACATAAATAATAGTGATAGGCCTATATTTGCGAGTTTTATGTGTATCTGCATCGGCCGCAAGCGATTGCAGGTCATGTTACTAAAAACAACCAACCTTTCCATGACAACATCGAAAGCTCGGCCTAACAGCTGATCATAGCTGGACAAAGCAGGTTTTTATTTCTCATCTCTATGGGGCGGTTTCCCAGACAGGGATTAGACTAGTCCTAGACTAAAATAAATGTAAGAACTGTCCAAACTAATAACATCTCTTTTTAACATCTTAAAATACATCAGTGCCCTAAGTTTTGCCTCAAAATGGACACAAGTAATGTTTTTAGTAAGGCATGTTTGTTAAAACTGAGTTATATTTCCTAATTAAACTAAGCTCTAGTCCTAGTTTAAGATAATTCCTGTCCAGGAAACCACCCCTATATATAAATATATTTGTAGTAGTAAAGTGCTAGAAATCATTATCCTTTGCTAGTGCAGTTCATGGTTCCATAGCACCCTCACCTGTTTTTACTATTTGTTAAATATAGTTTTTTTTTAAAGTTCAATAAATGATACTTTTTTATTGAGACGTGTAACATTTGGCATCATCATTGTGTCATTTTTATGATGTAAATTGAGTGAGCAAAAGCAGTATCGGTTTCAAATATCGGCTCAAGAAAATCGGCAGCCTGTATCGGTCATCGGCTAAGGCTGATGAAACAAAAATCGGTATCGGCATCGGCACTAATAAATAACTCTAAATAAAAACAATTGGGGAACTACTGAACTGCCCCTTGAACTCAAAAAAATTCAAATATTGCTTTGGGCCTGGCACCTGATAAAAAAAAAACGTAATTTTAACCCTAACTAATACCTTTATTTAATTCTAATATTTCGTATAAAACAATAAGGTTATATTTGTTAACATTTATAAATGCAAAAGCAATACGGTTTATCAGCAATTTTAATCTTTGTTAATGCTATAGTTTATGCTAATACAATTGCTCATGTTATTACCTCGTGTTCATGGTGCATTAAATTATGTTAACACGTAAATCTTATGATTTTAACATAAGATTTAATTACTGTAGAAGTATTGTTCGTTGTCAGTCAGGTAATGCATTATCTAATGTTAACAAAAAACAACCCTATTGGAAAGTGTTACTGAATACTATGTTAATATAACGCTAATAATATTATTTTGGTCTTTGATCTTTTTTATCTTGCTAAGCTACGACAGACCTAATAAAAAACATGTTTTCAGATATTGACCACGTATGTTCCTTCTGTGATGCTGAAGATGAATCTATTTTTCATATGTTCTGGGAATGCACATACTCTGAAAAGATCTCTGAATCATTGTATGCCTAAATAATTTTTATTACAAAATGTTTCTTTGTAATGCAGCATTTTAATAGGTCACCACCACAGCATAGAATTTAGTGTGTACATATGTTTATTATTATTATTATTATTATTATTGAGAAATGTACTTTTCTAGCAAAAATGTAAATTTCAGGGTGGTAAGACCTAGGACTACTTTTCTTTTATTTGTAAGGAACATGATTCTCTTTACCCCAAAACTGCTGTATCTGTATTTTGTTAAAAGGAAAGTTCGGCTGGTGATGACATTGAAAATATGAGGTAATGGACATTGTAGGAAGCAAATACACCAGAAAGATGGAAGTAGTGCAACGTTGATTCGCAAGCTGCCATTAAATCACAAATAAGAAGAAGAAACCTGGCATTTGCGCGTGATTTTTTTTCCCAAACCAGTTAAGCGCAAACCACACCCCCTTACGTTAAAACCCCACCCCGCAGCCATGACTCTCTCCTCTGCTTCGATTTCATTGGTCAGCTACATCACAGCGCTCATTCCACGCACAGTTAAACTTATATTATTGTAAATATCCAAAATACAAAATGGATACACGCGCATACAAAATGAAACGGTGCAAACAGTTTAAATGGGTGCATAAAACAACGCATTTATATGCTATAAAAAGAAACAGAAGAGGAGCTTAACACTGAGAAAACTGCGTTTGTGTACTGTACAAAAGAAAAATATTCATACACAATAAATATTCTGAAAAGTATCCTGACCTTATCAGAGTCTTGAAAATAGTCAACAAGAAAATACATTCAAAAATATTTGAAAATAATAGTTTTGTTTTCAGTCATTTTCATTTCATTTTCAATCAAAGAGTTATGTTTTGTCCTTGTATTTTTTTAACATTATGCAGGTAAAGTTTGACTAAATTGTGAGCCTCTTAAATGTGAGCGTAAATTTATTTAACTTAAATCATTGTTAAAATTTGGATATGAGAGTTAATATAGCGCTGTAAACAATAGTACCTTATTATAATGCAGTCTAAGTCTAGAATTTAAAGACATCAGATGGGTTCAATTTAAAGCGACACTGCAAAGACCAGTCAGCATAGGCCTATGTCATCCATGTACCCCAGTAACTCGAAAGCACACCTTTATTTGCACTAATGTAATGACTACTACTCATATAAAAACATTTTTATTAAATGGATAAAACACAAAACTGCCATTGTACACAAAGACACTTTTACATACAACAGCTATCAAAAATGTATTGCACAGAGAAAATGTAATTTCACGCATCCTTTACTGTAAACAAGAGTCCGAATATGGTTTTAATATGGCTTTATAACCTGAAAGCATTCATTCATAGAATTCATTAATAATACTGTATTTGCATTAACTAATCTACTAATTAACATTTTAAAACATTCAGGAGGAACAAATTAGAAACACTTAACCCATCAACACAAATTCCACATACAAATATTATTCTAGTGTTGATGTGAGTAATTCATTGCCACAGATTCTGACAATCTGTGGCGAACCCTTACAGCCATTTTCCCCCCATTTCCTGCATGTCTGCTGTAGTCATGCTCTGGGTCGTCCAGCTGTCAAACGCCGCTTAGAACCAAACTTATTTGTTCTTCGGGCCACTGCTGTTGGCTGACAGCCAATAATAGGTCCTGGTCGTCTAGCAGCTCGTCTTAATGCTGCTGCACGCTTTGACACTGACATTCCTTTACCAAAACAGCAAAATGCAGAGATCAGTTGGCTCGGGTTGTGCTGCATCTTTTCAAGCTGCTTGGCCATTGTGTTCATGGCATCACTGTAGTCAGAGGTTTCAGACAGTTCACCGAGCAGTCTTAGCATCCTTCTTACAGGAGACTGAGGTATAGATGCTGGTTATTGAGACAACAATAAAAACAAAAGTAAGTAAAGATACTGATTAATGACAAACAATAAAAACAATTAAATAGTTTTATGAATGTTATGATATTTGGTGGTTTTGGCAGCACTTATCAAAAGGTTGAATAATCCTAATATAGTCACAATTGTATTCTAAGGGATCTAAAATGAAATCTATAGAAAACTAATGAAAATACAGAACATTTTCTGAGGGGTACAATCTATAAATCACATAAACCAATGGGACACAAATAAAACCCAGTATAAAATGTGTTTTCTAATAGTTTTAGACTTTTTATAAAGAAATAAATGGTGTATAATTTAGAACAGCTTGTGTATAGCTTATGTACAATCATGAGATCCTCTCAAAATATACGGTTAAGTAAAAATACCTAATGGCAGTTCCTTAGCATTTACAAAGTTTCAAGACTTTCTGAGGATGTTAAGGGGACACCACGCCAAAAGGTAAAAAAAATCTGTCATCATTTAAATGTTATTCTAAAACATCGAGTTTCTTTATTCTGTTAAACACAAAACAAGATATTTTGATAATAAGACTAAAAAGACTTTATTCAACAGAATATTAAAGGTTTAGAACAACATATGGAGAAGTACATTGTGGCTTAATTTCTCTTTAATGTGATTCAAGAGATTTATGGACTCACCACTTTTTGAATTACTCTGCACACAGGGTAGGTTGGAGTTTGAGCCTTCTGGAGTAGGTGAAACTGGGGGTAATTGTGCAGAGCTGAAGGTAGACACGGCCAGCTGATGGTCTACTGTTCATAACAAACACAGATAAAATATAATGTTGAAATATGGTCTTTCTGAACAATATACATCCAATAGAAAGATAAAAAGAGTAAATAAAAAACAGCACCATCCTTTCTTTTATACTTACCATCATCTTGAGCACTAAGATAGTACTGATGATCAGTATTGCAGGTTTCTTGTCTTGGGAGGCACATCTGTAACAACCGTATACTAATGCCACACTGCTACACAAGTTTTGTTAAGAATTAAACATGTATAATAAAGGTACTCGCTTGTATCTCTCACTTAAACTTACCTGGAGCTAATGTGCTTGACATAGGCCTTTTTTGCCGTAAAGGACTCAGGAAGTCAAGAGAAACTGAGGCTGTGAAAATGATGGACAAGACATATTTGTTCAAATATCTTAAGAAGGTGCAGTAGCATTTCAATAGAGTGTCAGTCCATGTGTGACAACCTAGGCTGCAAAGAAATTATTACCTTTTGTTATTTTCAGCAGATCAGCCCTCATTTCAGCTGTTGTGGGGAGAAAGTTGATAGAGGTGATGTTGTAATTTTGCACTATTGCTGCTTGGTGTTTACATGGTGCCCCGCTATGGCCAGCTGGGCATGTGCAGAGCTCCAACTCCATGTCCACGGTATAAGTGTGTCCTGATGTGGAGGATTTCACCTGAAACTTCTTCTCTCCAACCTAACAGTGACAAAGACATAAAATAGACACTGAATGTTTCTATATTCTAAGAATTCAAAGAACAGACTTGCATTCTTGTAGAGAATGGTCATGCCAGACTAGCTTTTAAGAACAAACTGAGAAGGACACAAAACACATTGAGTTGCAATGTGACCTTGTTGTTCAACTGACCATCGCAGTAAATTGTAAGTAATCGGACAACATCATCTGATCCCAAAAATAACATTCAGCTTTTATGCATTCTGGCGTTATAACTTATTACAACATTTCATTATTGTTTTTTATTTTCATTGTCGTTATTAAACGAAGGTGTATTGTGTATTTGTAAAAATAAACAAACAGTAAATAAAAGTACTAAGAAACAAAACACTCCAACGATTTCCGTATGATTCTTATTCAAATGTATACATTACCTGAGAAATATCAGATGGTTTAATATTACTTTCTGTAGCAAGGAATCTTGACCGGTGAAATGCCTCCCAATGGCCAAGTGCGATGTCTGTCACACGTGCTTCATAGTACATCTCTAGTCGGGTGGTGAAAAGGTTGAATAATTGAGGAAGGTTGAATGCTTTCGTCCTTTGAAGTATTTTGTCTTTCAATACACGCATTGCAGCTTCCACATAGTTATTTGTTTGATTGCCACGTGTTGGCAAGTCCCTCCTGTAGCAGAGAGCCCAACTTTCGCGTCGACTATAAAGACTCTGTAAATAAGTCAAGAACTTCTTGTTTCTGTAAAGATAAAATAAAAACAATACAGGAAAACCCTCTAAAAACCCTCATCCAAGGCATTTGGATGCTAATCATACCAGAAGAACTTGTAAAATATTTAAGCTACCTCTGCCTATCTACTTTTTTCCCTACCTGGTGGTCAAAGGGTTGTCAAGAGCTTGCTGATAGAGTAATTCAACTGTACTCATCTCCCTGGCATAAAGCATGTCTTTGACTATGCTGAACAGTGTTTGTCTGTCCTTCATCTCAACCCCTGTGTTCTTTGTTCCACAACCACCTCCACACAGCTTGAAGAAGATGAAATATGCAGAGCAGCTGTTTGGCTTCAGGAAAGACCTGGGCTATAGCTCCCTTTTCTGCCTTTGAGTCATCTGTAAGAAACACACAAGGGCCTGCCTCACCTCGCCCTCCAAAGGCATCATTCTTAAGTAAGGACTTCAGCAGCTCCAATCCCTCACTAATTGTTCTCTCATCTTCTGACTGGGTTATAACTATACCAAGAGGAAGACCACCTGCACAGGAGAAACACCCTGCAGTTCTCACGGTCCATGTTACCAGATGAATCCATAAAACACATTTCTCCACTATTGGAAAAGCGGTGTGTTCGTTTCATCAAGGGGGAACAAATGGCTACAAGTGGTGTTCCTGCTGAGGACATACTAAGCTTAGCACAGGTGTCATCACATGATGCATTGTAGGATTCTACCTGCCTTTCCAAAGCTACAAGCATTCCCTCCCCACTCTGCTCTCCAAACTCCTGTTTATTCACCTTCTGATACAGTCTGCAAATGAAATTGATTGTTTGACTACTTTTGTCTGTTAAAGCTTCTAATTTGTTTTATAGGCCTAGTAAAATTTTACCTGTAGCAAAACTGAAGGTCTGGGCAAAGGGTACGGTTGGCTGAGGCATATACATATTTGTTTCCATGCTCAGCCAGCAGGTCACTTTTAAGTACAGCCAGAGCTGAGGTTGGGTTGTGCCCAATCTCAAACAACTGAGTCAGGGTCTCAATTGCCTTTACTCCCACATCCCTGTGCCTCAGTGCCTCCGCAACAAAGATGTTATGATTATGTACATTGTACAAACGCACAGAGGTTGGGTAGGTGGGTATATGGGGATCTTTGCTCCTGAAAAATAAAAACAAATCACATAAAGGTCTGACAAAAGCCCTTCATTATTCTATCTTCAAATTTTAACTCACCTACTAGATGCTCCCCTTGTGTCTACAGTATTTACCAGAGTGCAAACCATTTTTGCCCCACATTGTGTATTTTTTGACAGCCGTCTTTGATTAGCCATGCCTGATCGGACACAAACATTATGCTGGCACCTATAATGAGCCTATAGATAGATAGATATAGAACAAGAATGACCAAATATACAGAATTGTGGACAAATGTTAGGCATGTTAGATTTTTAATTTATACATTTTTCATAAGTGGTTTATTACTATTTATTACTACTTATTACTATTACTAGTTTATTACTATGAAAACTTCACATTGTGATAGATTTCTTCTTATAATAATAACAGTTAATAATAGTCTTAAAATTTGGGGTAAAGAATATATAAATAAACTGATTTGATATTACCTTATAAAGCACACGTTGTCCCTTACTTGGTTTGGTCACTGCCACTCTCCAACTCACTCCTGATGACTCACTAAGCTTTTTCACCCATTCCTTAACCTCACAAATTTCTTTCAGTGCAATTCTGAGTGATACCTCAAAACTTTTGTGGTCCAAGTTTGATGTGCCTTGTGTAGTGTAGGTGCAGAAATGATAATTATACCCAGAAGGTAACCAGTCCTGTAAAAATAAAAATTACCAGATAAATCATACTCATTTTTTCTGTTTAAGATTAGAGAAATATACATGTAACAATATAATGAACCATTTTCCTAAACTTTTGATGATATGGAATAGCAGTCTAGAGACATCAAAAATATATCATGAATATCATAATTTATACTCATGTTTTCTGTTTTAGATTAGAGAAATATACATGTGTTATGAATGTTATACAAAAGGACACATGTTTTAGAACCTTAATAATATAGTAATACCCAAATGTTAACATCCGAGATCAGTATGTTAAAACTTTAGGTAAAAACTTTTCATACAAAGGCTGACATTTGCATGAAATTGGCCATAACATTTAATTAATTGAAAATGTTAACCTTCAGATGTGAGGCTTGGTCTTCATTACAGCCAGAACAAGCGTAATCCGCTGCAGGGGATATAAATAGGATACGATAAACATTAAGTTAAAATAATAATAAAAAAACTTTCACTGAAACCTCCTAATTGTTATTTATGATGATAATTAAATTCTATATATAAACAATCAGGCGGCTTATCTTACCGTTTGTCAGCGCCAAATTCGGATTCATAATATATATACAGCCCCTTGCCTTAAGGAGACGTCTGAACCGCTTAGGTGACTACGTAACACATTTGACCAATGAAATCGAAGCAGAGGCGAGAGTCACGGCTGCGGGTGGGATTTTAACGTAAGGGGGCGTGGTTTGCGCTTAACTGGTTTGGGAAAAAAAATCACGCGACATGCGCCTACCAGTGCTTCATACTCCAGTCCAGTTGGTGGCGGTAAATGCACCATAAGTTGGTTTGCCATCCGCCATATAAGGCAGTAGAAGAAGACCTGACATTTTACGGAAGAGGTGGGATTCGAGATGTGGATGTTAGAAGGGTTTGAGAAAACAGTGTTTATATTTTGCGGTGACTGACAGCTTTAAATTATGAATTGACCACACACTCAGATGTAGCCTACGTGCTGCGCAATTCACAGGGCGCTTTTAGTTTTCCAGTTGGGCTAAATCCCGAGATTATTCCTACATCTCTGTAAACGTGGCGGTCTAAACAAAACGCTCGTGAATTAGTAAGAAACGACTAACTACAGGTGTAACAGGACCAACAAGCAACAGTAAAAATGGAGTTTGTTAAAGAGGAGAAAGAAAGTACAGATCCAGAGCCGTTAAGAGTGACAAATATTGACGATACTGACGAACAAAGAGGTTGGTGTCCATACTTCAATGTTAAGTGTAACGTTATAACTTATATTTGTTTACTGAGGAAAGTTTGGGGTACAGTGATGGGCAATTTCTTGGCATGCTTTACGAGGCTTCGAAACATCTTTTGTTTAGAATGGTTCAAACTGGCCAAAGTCACGTGATTTTAGCAAACGAGGCTTCATTACGAAAATCCGACGATTCACCACTAGGTGGAGTTGTTCACTAATGACCAGTGTAGGTGAACTCGGGTTTTATTATAAAAGTTCATAAAACATTCATTCTTCTGACTAATAACACTACCATTTTGTCTACTTTTTGTTTATAGACAGGTTTAATGACAAAAATGTGCATTATTTAAAAGGGAGTCCGTTTTAATGATTTGTTTGCCATAAATAAAACTAAAACATAGAATACACTTTTAATTATGTCTAAATTAAATAATTTATTTTTCTTAAAAACATATTTTAAGAACAATCTTGCTATTATTCTGTAAAAAGTGTAAAATAGATCTTGCTGCTTTTACACTATTTTGACCAGCAGGTGTCGCCAGCGTGTAGGTGTTTCGAACACTTCGAAAAACTGAATCAATTTGCGAAGCAATTGGTTCAATTGATTCAAAGCTTCGAAAAGCTTCGTTTCTAGGTAGATGCCCGCATACTGATTGCAGTCAAAATAACAGTGAAATGTAAAGTAGACCAGCAGCCTGATCTCACTGGAATTCGTTTTACGGGTTTGCGAATTTGTGAATCGAACCAAAATGTTTGATTATTATATATCAACAATTCAGTTCTTGATATCAACAATTCAATTTTTGATATCAACAATTAAGTTATTGATGTCTGTAATTGTATTTTCACTAGTAGGCTGCCATTCAAATTCAATTGTTGATATCAAGAATTACATTTTCACTAGTAACAATGTTAATTCTTGATATCAACAATTCAATTGTCACTAGTGACAATTTTAATTTCTGATATAATGAATGGGATTGTTACTAGAATAAATGTACATTTTCCTCAACAGTTCCCAAATTAAAGTTTACATATTTCATTGCTAAAAAACAATGTTATTTTGTGTATTTGGTATAATACAATGTGTTCGCGTGGTTTATGGTTGACACATTATTTTCCACATACACATACATTTTTGTAGCTCCAGATATCGTGCCTTCCTCAAACGCATTGATTTTGTACAAAAACTAATCAATCTGAATACCTTTTTTTTTACACCTGGTCACTTCATGCGTTTTCTCTGATTGGATAGCTATCCCATCCTGAAAAGACCATGTGTTTGAAACATTCGGTCACAATGCAATGGTAACAGGAGTTAATTTACAGGCTGTGAGTCAAAGTGGGAAAAATTATGATAATGTCTTGTCCACGTCAACAGGCCCATGAAGTTAATTGTTGCCTACAATCCACAAAGTTGTAGTCCAAGAAAAGAGATTTATGTTGAAGACGTTAACTGGGGTTTATACCGTTAACATGTACAAATACATACACACCAAAGGAAATGTAAAATCATGAATTGGACGATTGTTACTCTCTAAACAATTTTCTTTGTGACCTTAATTATGACACTTTCAAGAATTAACAACCAAAGAAGTGGCAAATGTGTGAATCTGTATAATAATCTGATGAATGATTTATGTCGTCCATGATTGTTTTGGAACTGTTCCAAATTACTCTTGTTTGCAATAAAAAAGTAACTACGCATGTGGCCATTAATTTGCCTGTATACGTTTGGCAGATGTTTAAAGTGACTTACTAGGATTTGAACCCCTAACTTTTCTATTGCTAACACAAAGCTTTAGCATCTAAGCAGTTTGTATTTATACTTGTATTCATTTTTGATATTTATTATTTTTAGACCTGGATGAAAGTCTGGAACTGAAGAAAGTGGAGGATGAGCATCAGTGTCGGGAACCTTCTAATTTCATAACCGGAGAAAAATCTTCGAGTTGCTCAGAGACTTTAAAGAAAATCCCACAAGAAAGACATCGGAGAACAGAAGCCAACAGTTCCTTCATCTGCCCCGAATGTGGAAAGAGTTTCTCGCATAAAGGGCACTTTAATGAGCACAGAAAAATTCACTCCGGAGTGAAGCCTTTTACCTGCCCTTACTGTGAGAAAAGTTTCACGTGTAAAGGACACCTTAAAAGACACGTAAGGATTCACACCGGAGAACGACCTTACACGTGCCCTGAATGTGGAAAGGGTTTCAAATGTGCAACAAATCTCAAAGACCATCGGCAATCTCACTCGAATGAAAGAGCTTTTAAGTGTGAGCAGTGTGGTAAAAAATTCGTTTTGGCCTCGACCTTAAAGGCGCACATGAAAATTCATACAAACGAGAAGCCTTACGTGTGTGCCGTTTGTGGGAAAGGTTTTTTACGACTGGGTTGTTTTAATGATCATCAGAAAATACACACTGGTGAGAGAGCTCATATATGCTTCGAGTGTGGCGATACCTTTACCAGATCCAGCGCCCTCAGACAGCACCAAAAAATTCACACTGGAGAAAAACCTTTCAAGTGTTCGTACTGTGCAAAGTGCTTTACGCATTCAGGAGCTCTGAAAAGACACGAGAGAGTTCATACTGGAGAAAGGCCGTATCACTGTAATGCATGTGGGAGGAGATTCACTCAGTCCGGTGATCTACAGAATCACATAAAAAAGCCTTGTCCCATGTTATTATCAGATAAGTCATCTTCAGTTGCTATGTAAATACAGTTCATGTGAAATTTCTGTTTTGCTTTAACACCGTAACAAATGACCTGTTGCATGGTGCCTACATTATTGCACTACATGAGATAACTCTGTATGTTGTAATGATTAATGAGTATTTAGAACTCAGTTTGTGCTGTTAACTTATCTTACACTCTGCCTAAAAATATGAAGGTATGTCTGAAGAAATAGGGTACAGCTTATATAATTGTATTTCTTTACATCTTATAACCAATGTCCAAGCTGGAATGCCTAAATTAACCCTGTGTAAACACAACCCGAAGTCATTAATATGTGTAATGAGTTGATTCTATTGATTGTATATGCACTATTAAAAATCATTTGTGAATTATTTAATAAGCACAAAGTTTACATTACTGTAGTTTCATAGATATTAAAGCTGATTTAGTCTATTTGACACTTCTGTCACTGCCCTCACCAGGTTTACCCTTCCCAAATTTGTAACAGAACTTTTACATATACATTTAAAATCTCTACATTATAAGAGTATTTGGAGGTCTTTACGTGAGGTTTTAAATGAAGAATAAATGAAGTCATTGTTAATTTTTCTCAAACCCTGATACCTGAGAGGACATAGCCATTCAGGGGGGATATCTGTACTGACCTCTACAGTATACAGTTACATAAGGTTTGACAGACAGGAGTTTTATTTGAAAAAAAAACAAAAACAAAACAAACAGGCAGACAACTTAATTTAACTTATACTGTTTAATACATTTAATGAAATGTAGAATTCTTCCAAATGGAAAATATAGATTTGCGTGCACAAATTTCAGCTAAAAATGATTCAAAATTCACAAAATACGTTCCACAAATTCACAGAATGTGATCTACAACCGTCCAGCAGAAGTAGGTTCATGCAATAAAATCATAGACTATTAGTCAATCTATTACCAGTAATCATCAGATCATATGTCTGTAATTCACTGCCTCTCATTGACATGGAAAATATTGAGAAAATGATTTAAATTAATTATTATTTTCAAAATATTGTCAAGAGTCCATGCAGGTTAATATTTTTAAAGTTATACATTTGACATGTTATTTATAATAGCCATCGTAACTGGTCAAATTCTCTCTCCACTGTGTTTTTCCAAACATTATTATAACGTAAATGTGTTTTCCAGTCAGTCCTTTTTGAGGAAATTTATGGCTGGACCTAGAAATATATTGATAAACCACTTTCATATAAATAAACACATGGGTTTACTCTTTAAATTACTTTTACAGATATTGTAAGGCTACAGATGTCTGAAGGAACACTTTACAGATATGTATATATCCTAAAAACGAATGCTGTCTGAATTTATATTGTGCACTGTTTGTTATTGTGATACCTGAATTTTCCTTCTGCGATCAAAATTAAATTGATCACGTTTTATGTTACTGGACAAAGTACAAAAGTGCAAACTACAGCCTTCTGTGATATGAGTACCAGAAAACAATTAGATTTTATTTTAATTAGAGATGCCACGATATATCGGCCAAAACTCTGTATCACTCGGTAAAAGCATGTGTTGACACCTTTGGCCGATGGTCATGGCCGATATATCCTGTCAATCAAAAGAGAACAGGAAAATGCAATGAATTTGAGCTCTGCATGTGTACAGAAAATGTAATCACTAGTTTGATGTTCAATATTAATAGTCATTTTATGAATGAATAACAATCAGAAAAATGTAATTTAATAATTTTAATATAAACACCAAACGATATTAGTATGAATAATTGGTATCGGTGGAAAAAGTGTAATATCTGTGCATCTCTAGTTTTAATTGCTCAGTTCCTTTGCCCTTTAGTCTGGTTCAAGCAGAGGCTCAGAGTATTTTTTGTTTATCTTGTAGTACTTAAGTAACTTTATTTAACCTTAATGTTAATTGATTATATAATATTTCCTGATACTGCTATTCCCCAAATCTATAAAACTGATTGGCTTAACACTCTTATGAAAACAACGCATGCTGTTCAATCAAATCAACACTTGACATTTTTAACAGCGTGCAGCTTTTAAAAAAAATCTTGACATGTAACAAACTATGATGATGGTAATACA
Organism: Paramisgurnus dabryanus; assembly: GCF_030506205.2. NCBI lineage: Eukaryota > Metazoa > Chordata > Actinopteri > Cypriniformes > Cobitidae > Paramisgurnus > Paramisgurnus dabryanus. The sequence goes on from NC_133342.1 coordinate 49,200,489, forward strand.
TCAGGCAGGAAAGTGTTACAAAGCTATTATAGGCATGGGACTCCAAAGAACCACAGTGAAAGCTATTATCAGAATCAGAAGAGCTTTTATTGCCAGGTACATTTACACATACAAGTTATTTGTTTTGATAACAGAGGCTACCACAGCACAAACATGACAGAAGTATTAAAAATTGTACAAATATTTTAAAATACACAAAATACAAATAGACAATATGTATATGTGCTGGCATGTTATATACAATGGAGAATATTTAAAATAAGAAGAATAGATGAATACTGTGCTCAATTTAATTAAGTATTATTGGTATTGGACGTGTTTATTGCACATGTTTTTGTTTGTTTTGTTTTTTGCCATTAACTGTTAATGAGGTAGATGGGTGTACAGCAGTGATTCATCGAGGATATCACAAAGGACCTAAACAACAGGATCTGCCATCCCTGCACTTTACTTTTGGAGTTGGTTGGCATAAAAATAATTAACAATTTAACAAAAAACAATTATATTTCTATAGTGCTTTACATGAGTTTGCATTGCAGAGCAGCTTTACAGTGAATTCATATTAATACAGTAAGTAGAGACATACAGTAAGAAAAACAATATAGAAAATATAGCTGCAAGCAGCCATGATAGGCCCAAGAACTACAGCGCCATTGCCACATGTTAGCTCCTAAATTCACAAGCTCACATTAACATGTAATCGATAGGGAATGAGATAAAGCATATTTGGCGTGCTGTCTGAAGAGAGGGCTCTGAGCTCGGAGTTTTAGCCCAAACTCAGAGTACTCCCCCCTCTTCAACTGGGATCAATGAAACTAGATGAGAGTGAGGTGATGGGGTGGAGGAAGGATGCTGCTATTTATAGGCACCTCTTCTCACTGATTGGTTGATCACATGACCATGCTCCTCCCGACGGCAGCTTTATATAAACTTTATTTCACGAGTTTGCATTAACATGTAATCGATAGGGAATGAGATAAAGCATATTTGTCGTGCTGTCCGAGGAGAGGGCTAAGAGCTCGGAATTTTAGCCCAAACTCAGAGTAGGCTTTCTTCCCAAAAATGCCACGTAAATGAAGGACAGCAGCCAGAAAAAACATCCCCAAAAAGTGTAAGCGTAAAGACCTACGGAAAGCGGTGAGAAAACTAGTGATTTGACTGGGAGGGCTCTCGTGGCATCCGACGGGGGCTTTGTCTGAGATGCTCGCAGCATTGGATGCCTGCAGTCAAACTCGAGAATAGGGTTTAAAAGAGCAAAACATTTTTGGTGTCCAACCGAGAGGACCCTCGCAACATCCAATGGAGGCTTTTGCGGAGATGCTCAATGGCATTGGTGCAGAAGACGGTGAGTGATATCACACTTTTTATTCATTTTTTGAGGTGTGTTGTAGTCTGGGAGGGTACTGTCAAGCTTAAGAACTTAACCCCATCACATACGAGATGGAAAATGATGACTTCAAAATTGTATTTTAACAGAGTTGACAAAACAATTTTATTTTCAACTTAATCATGTCTAATAAATGTTAGCCATTTTAATTGTTTGTGTGTTTATAAAACACACACACACACACACACACACACACACACACACACACACACACACACACACACACACACACACACACACACACACACACACACACACACACACACACACACACACACACACACACAACACACACACACACACACACATTCTGGTTTCCATGTTTTGTGGGGACATTTCATAGACGTAATGCATTTTATACCATACAAACTGTATATTCTATTCCCCTTACCTACCCAAGTCCCTAACCCCAACCATCACAAAAACCTTTCTTGTACCTTAGATTTTCAATAAACATCATCTTGTTTGATTTATAAGCTTGTTTCCTCATGGGGACATCAAAATGTCCCCACAAGGTCACAAAAACACTGGTATTCCTATCTTTGTGGGGACAATTGGTCCCCACAACGTGATAATTACCAGGTACACACACACACACACACACACACACACACACACACACACACACACACACACATTTTGGTTTCTATGTTTTGTGGGGACATTCCATAGACGTAATGCATTTTATACCATACAAACTGTATATTCTATTCCCCTTACCTACCCAAGTCCCTAACCCCAACCATCACAAAAACCCTTCTACTACTTCACATTTTCAAGAAACATCATTCTGTTTGATTTATAAGCTTGTTCCCTCTGGTATTCCTATCGTTATGGGGACAGTTGGTCCCCACAACGTGATAATTACCAGGTACACACACACACACACATTTTTAACCTTTTACAGTGGGGGCTACAGAGCCCATCTGCCCCTCCCAGGTTCCAATTTGTTTTCTTTTGAGCATGTTCATTCTGGGGCCTCATTTATAAACCGTGTGTACGCACAAAATGGGGCTAAAATATGTATACTCAACTTCCCACGCAGATCTATAAAAATGCACCTAAGCATAATCTGACCCATGCGTACGCACATTCTGGACACAATTAAAGTGAATTGGTGACACAGATGGTGAGAAAGTAAACTGAAATCAGATTGAAGAAAGTTGATATGACAAGAACGATTTAAGTATTGATAACACAAACACGTTTAATTTCACTCTATATCATACATTAGATCCACATTATGGTGACAATTAAGTAGTTATTTGCGCTTGTACTAAGTGATCATTGTTTTCATAAACATCTTCTAAAATTCAATCTTAAATCAAAACTCATTAAAAATATTTAATCAGCGCTGGTCACATTGTCCACTACGGGAACGCGAAATGGCCTGACTACAAGGAATATATGATAGCATGAAATACGCATCCATTAGATAACTGCAGAACACAGTGTAAATAATCAAATATTTTCCTTAATTACTGTTCATTTTATTAACACTCATGGACAGCACTTTGATCCATTTTAATGGCTTTGAAAGTGATTTGCTTTATAAATAAAAGTTGAATTGAGTGGAGTTCATTTTTATCATCAAATGACGAAGTATTGAAATACAGCCGTCAAGCTCCCAGACAATCGTTTCTCTCTCTGTTTGTGGTTATAATAGTACTAATCATGATGTTCATAACAAAACCGGCATGAATAAACACTAAAACTTGCCTATTACACTAAAATGAATATTTACTCACACGTGTACAAGTTAATACAAGTCTGTTTGGTAAAAGGAAATTACTTTAAAATGTTTTTAAATTTAAATGATTCATTTTTTATATGTCTGGTTTTTGTAGAGCAGAGGAGAATACTGTGCATATATCGGATGCGCGCAGCACTGAAGGAGCAGAAAACACTTATCTATTTTAATTTGATGATACCTCTCATTTATGCTGTGATTTTTTTATGCGGGATATGAGGCAGATTTACGTACGCACACTTTCAGATGATCTGTGACTTATAAAAGAAACATTTCTTGCTAGTGTGCATACGTATGGTATTATAAATCTGAATATTTTTTGGCGTACGCTATTTTTGGCTTTTGTGCGTACATAGACTTTTAGTAAGGATCCTATTCTCTCCTGATTTTGCCAAGTGGTTGATGTCCTCAGGACAACATTATGTTGACCCTGGGACAACATTTCAATCAACCAATCAGATTTCAGAAATAAGTTTACAGTTTGATTTAAGTTTAAGCTTACAACCAGGATTAGCTGTTTCTAGACCATTGTTTTTCTCTTATCATGTCCCTCTGATTTTAGGGTTTGGTTTTGGTTAGGGTTGCGGTTTGGGATGGGTTTAGGTTTTATTTAGAAAAAGGTTGTCCTTGTGTCAACACAATATGTTGCCCTTAGGACATCTCTCACTTGGAAAAATCAGTTCGAGCAAGGATCCTACGCACAGTTTTATAAATGAGGCCCCAGGACTTCAAAATTGAAACAAAATCGAGAAAAAAAGAACCTGAGCACAACTAAAAGGCTCTTTGCACTTTCAGTACATGCTACCCCCCCCCCCCAAAAAAAAATATAACAATGAATATCAAAAATGCATTAATTTAAACCATTTTAAAAACTCATTGTGTCTTTTTATCCAAAGATTCAAATGAATCAGTTTACATACATAATAACACATATAGGACATGTCTTACTTGGCTTTGCAGAAGTCTTCTTAGATATCTTGAAGTACCCTATATATGTTTCAAACAGGCAAATCAAAAAGATTTGTGCATCAAATGACCATTATTTTGAACTTTGCCCCTTCACCTTATTGTTTAAAAATGGTAGAATTAAAAGAAGAGAAATTACACTGCATTAGATATTCACTCATGTTGTAACTTGATCCTGCTAAACATTTAAACATTTGTTTTCAGATCATTTGTTGAGAATGTTAATCTTTCATTATTTTGTGATATCACACATACTCGACAGAAGAGATCCGATTATCAGACAGCTTGATTTTTATGATAGCAGTGCATTTACTGCTCTGTCAATGATTGATCCGCTGTTAGATGGGATTTCTATGAGGGCCTTGTTTCTTTTTACACATTTATTACTAAGCTGAACTGATAGCACATCTCTGTCATTCAGTTGTTTTCTTACTGTGGTTTAAACATGAAGCACAGGGCAGCAACATACACTTGCCTTTTTCTTTTCCACATCTTAAATCTCTTTGGCTTTCAAGGCAGATGTGAGGTGAGTACATCAATATTTTACCCATTGATTTGAAGTTACCGTACAAATTTCCCATCTAGTTCAGTAACACATTTAAACTCCAAAAGCCAGCCTTTAATTTGTGACTTGATGAAATCCTAAAGTAAATGGTGGTTTACATGTAAAATATTAACTCTCCTGTGCATTTTTTCCACATTCCTTCTCTTCTTTTTAGAAAACACACAAAGTGATTGGTATGCGGTTTTTTAAATCTTTTTCTTCTCGAAATTTCAAATAATATTACCCATAGTATGTTATTTAATAATAGTAAAATATTTAAAACCTTATTAACCACATTAGCATTACTTTTGCAGAATATAATGTAGATGAAGATAAAGTGGATCTTTTTGATATCAATGAAGGTATGGGGATCATATCATTTATTACATTCAGTGTATCAGTCGTGTTTTGTACATACATACATTTTTATGTCCACATCATGGGCCTCATTTATAAAATGTTGTGTAGAAAATGTCCTAAATTTGGTCTGCACCTGAAAACTCTAAATTGCTGCCTTCAGAGCAGGGGCGGATCTAGAAAATTATTTATGGGGTGGCAAGGGGGTGGCATGAGAACTACAAGGGGTGGCAATGAAGTAAGCGTCCTTGCATGGTTGTCGTGGATTCAAGAAATTATATACTGTATATACTATATTCGGTGAACACTGGACCTCAAATTTTTATAACATTAATAAACGCAACAACAAATGTTCCTATAAGTAAGTACCCAAGCAGCTACCTTTAGCCTCTCTACTGTAGCACCCTTTGTCTTAATACTAAGTTAATACATACAGCTTATCAATATCTAAAAACACTGACTGGTTGAACATAATGGTATAAAGACTGTTATATAAATAAAATAGGATTGCCTAGTTTATATTAATGTAAAACATATTTGAAAGGCAATCTCTTTCTCTCATAACCCTCTTCTTTAATCCTTTCACTCACTTGATGATGGATTTCTGTCTTTTCACTTCTTTTTAGCTCTTTGCCATCCATATGTTTCTTTCCTTCATTACTTCATCTATTCCTTTCCCTTCCACAACATATTTTTCTGTTTTATTTGTACCTTCCACTCCCATAGTATTTGATTTTTCTATTATTTTTGGTAAAAAGAATGGTTATCAGCCTTTCTTTTCATAATATCCTGGAAAATGCCGCATTAAGTTGTCTTTCAAACTTTCTAAACATACACAACACTGAATAGTTTTGTCTCCTTAACGAAGACAAATAAAAACATCAGACTATATCATAACGAGCGATTTCATATGCACATATGGAATATTTTGATTGCTGCAGTAGATAACAAGACATGACGGGCTAAATCTAGAAAGAACTGCTTAAAATAAATTTACTACTTACACAAACCTGCAGTTCAGTTGTTTTAACTACCAAGCAACTAACGTTACCTCGTGCAATATTTAACATCAGTTTAATTTTTGTATTTTTATCCTGATGCAACATTTATCTATAAATATGACCGTATTTAGTACTCTGATTTGCTGATGTGATGCTCAACTTAATCACTTTAAGACACTAAAGAGAATTTGTTTTGGCAGCATGTGATGATGTGAGGTGCTTTATTAGATCAGAATTACTTTCTAAAGACGTCACGTGAAGAGACTCTTTCTTCATGGGCATAAGTTGCACGTCCATAATCATTCTTGCCTTTCACCTCAACGATGGAAAAGTAACGTTTGTGCTTTTTATACTTTGTGCTTGCATCCGCTACCTTTGTTTTGAGCTCGTTGTATTCGCCATCGCTCTGTTGTTGCGGGTTTGTGCGACTCGGATCACGGATGGACTGCAGCGCGAGAACCGGGCTGCATGTGAGTGCCTTGGATGGGGCGATGCATCCTTTCACCGCAGTTTCCAAACGTCTCCAAGCACGCCAGAAAAGATCGCTAGATTTGTCCTAGTCGCTTTTTTAATAAAGTCGCTAAAGGGGTCTAAAAAGTTTCTTAATCTAGCAACCAAGTCACCAAGTTGGCAAATCTGCGCGGACTTTTTTTTACACTGTAAAAGACTTTCTGCTCGGACTGACTGCATGCTTGTGTATGAACTCTGCTGCCTCTGGTTGGCTAACGATGGAAATTAAGCCAATCACCATCAGCTATGTGGTTGTCCCACCCCGTCTAAGACACACACACCAATCATCGTCAGATATGTGTCTCCCACCCCCAAACACACGCAGAGAAAAACTACATTGCCTTTCTGGTTAAAAGAGCCTACTCGGGTATAAATTATATATATTAGGATACCCGCGCTGGGGTGGCATATGGGGTGGCAATGCTTTTATTTAGGGTGGCAACTGCCACCCCGTGCCACCCCGGTAGATCCGCCCCTGCTTCAGAGACAGCATTCCAAGGCATCAAGGCATGTCCGAATTCAATGTTAGGTTTACTTCCTAACTCTTAAGATACCTCCATCGTCCTGTCCCACAATTCTATGCGTGTGCGTGCATGAGGAATGTAATAGGTCGAGCCTGGTCGAGTAAAAAAAAAAAAATGGCGGCCAAAAAAATGTTGGAGCACAAATGTAGTGTAAATAAATGTATATTTTCACTTTTTACACCTTTTAATTGCATTTCTAGTAAGAATTAGTATTGTAGTTTTCAAATATGTGATTAGTTATCACAAAGGCGCTCTCTGTTTTTATTTCAATCAAGCTGCCTATGAAGTGTGTCCGAAAGCGTTTCTATGAGCTGCCTTCATGCCTAAGAAGTCATTGCGTAATGAGGCAGCGAGGCAACAAGTCAGCTGCCTAAGTTTTTGGACACAGCCTTGATCTCAAAAGCGTGCACGTGTGATTCATAAAACGAATGTGCGCAAAGAAAACAAGGGTACGCCTCACTTTCAGATGTGAAAATCTATAAATCTCCAATGATTGAAACTGAACAGTTGCAGATTTCCACCTCTAAACGATGCCTGATTAATGTCACTGACATATAAAAGAGCGCCTGTCAATGTTTAAATCCTTTACAAGCAGCAAAAATTGTGTATATAAAAAAATTGTAAACATATTCCAAAACATATTTCAGCAAATATTTTTTTGGGTTTTCTTATTTTTAGTATGTTTTGAAATATATGTAAAAATATATTTAAAAATATATTTTTGCCGAATGGGACCTGCAGCACTCGGACAAGCAAAAGTGCGTAGTCTGCTCATACCCTGACATGGTGCTAGGCATTTTTCCACATCAAACAGTTTTTAAAAATATGCACTTTGCTGTTGATTTCACGCTTTATAAATGATGCCCATGTGTCAAATTTTTTATATTGACACCTAAGTGAATTAACACTGAGTCCCTTACTAAATAATAATACTGCATATATCAGTTTGTTTCTGTCTCACGTTAATAATGCTGCTATAATAACATTGAAGGGGTTGAGCTTGTCTAAAACGTTTAAATAATACTTTGCTGAATTATAATTCAAAGCAGATTTTTGTAGAGTTGGGGCTGAAATGTTATTGACAAAAGTTTGTGTTTGCAGTAAAACTCTTAATTTACAATGGCCATTTCCTTTTTCAGCTGCTGGCATTGATCTTTTCGAGGGAGATATTTTATACGATGAGGTAAGAGCTGTTTGTTTGTTATCTTGAAAATAAACCTGAAAAAGAAATCAAAGGCATCTGCTGTTGTGTGGTTCAAGTAACAGTTGTAATAGAGATTTTGTAACACTGTTTCTGTGGCAGAAATTGGGGAGAAATTCAATCATTGGAGATGAATACAGATGGCCAAAAACCATTCCATATTATCTTGAGGATGATTTGGGTGAGCATCGGTTCAGTCGGTTATGCAAATATATGTAAACAACTAAAACATTATCTATAAAGTGGTTTCCCATTTTGAGATTATGGTCCCAATTTACTATTACTGATACGAAGAGATTAACATGGTAACATCCAAAACAGTCCCGCCATTAGACGTAAATAGTAAACTCTCACCAGTTTGCATACCGTCCATCCTAAATAGTATCTAAAACATAGAAAGTAAAATAAAGTAGATTTTGAAATACAAATTAAAATTAATATCTCAGATCGTACAGTAGTATGTTGACTTTAAATAATTTACTGTTAGTCAGATGACTTTAATAAACATGACTACTGTATGAACTGAATGAATTTGGTGATTTTTTAATAAGGAGAATATGCGTCTTTCTGACCGTATACAGAGATAAATGCTAAAGGGGTCATTCTGAAGGCCTTCGAACAGTATCGGCTGAAATCATGCATCGATTACAAACCGTGGACTGGAGAAGAAAACTATATATCTGTGTTTAAAGGCAATGGGTGAGCTGCTGCACACACTGAAAACCTAATGTACACCACAACAGATCCACATGATACAGTGGTACGGTTTGTTACGTACAATGTTGTGTTGTATCTTTAAATAGCTGCTTGACCTTTCCTGTAAGATACAGTACAACCTGACCATTTTAAACCATTTATAAATGTATAATTCATTATTAGAAAGTTTCCTTTTAACCAATACATGCAATTGTGTCATAGGTGAACTGATCCTAGCTTCCAGCTGAGGTTTTTTTCTTTACCATAAGTGGAGTTTGATGTTTACTGTGGGACTGCTGACATTAACTTAGCTTAGGGTTTATTTAGTCCTGTAAACATAACTGTTTTTATAATAATCCAACCATCTACTTAATAAATTCAGTTTTATAGTTTGTAATGTTTAGGTATATTTTCGGTGTTGGAAACTATTGGAAATGATGTACTGTATGTAAAGAAGTTGTAATGATAAAGAATGAGGAGTTTTCAGACTCTTGACTACTGCTGTATGTCAACAGATGTTTTTCCTCAGTGGGGAATCGGCAAGTTGGCAAACAGAGGCTGTCCATTGGCAGTGGTTGTGATCGTATCGCAACTATTGAACACGAGTTCCTTCACGCTTTAGGCTTCTGGCATGAGCAGTCCCGTTCTGACCGCGATGACTATGTCTCTATCATTTGGGACCGCATTACTGAAGGCATGTATACATTATGTAACCTGAACTGGCTAAATAAAGACCTGATGAAAAGCTTTAAAATCACGCTCACCAAATTCATGCACATGCACCTAATAGCCTGAATTACATTTTGATGTTGAATGGTTCACACACATGAAAAATCACCATGGTTCCATTAAGTTAGCCTATATAGCTCATTTTATGCTTAAAATGGTATATTATATTCTGATCCTTGCCTGTACCATGTTATAATGGTGAAATTGCAGCAGTTAGTCTCTAAGGATCGATTTCTGCCTGATTGGACTATAAAAAATTTGCTGTTGACACTAAATGAAGTCAGGCTTAACAGGTAAAATGAACAACGTTTGAAGAGTTTCATTGCAAAAGGAAATATCTCCGTTTTTTTTTTTCAGAAATCTTGATAACATAATAATAAACATTTGTTAAAATGACAAAAATGTTAAAACTGAGTTATCTCGTTTTGCAACAAAACTCTTCATTTTTAGTTAGTTTGTTTTAAGTTGGTATAGAGACACATCTTTGATTCAGATTTCTGGACAAACCATTTTTACAAGAAATGATTATAGAGAATTTTAATTTAAGGGATTGACAGACATTAATTCTGGTTACAGGCAAGGAACATAACTTCAACAAATACAATGACACCACATCCAGTGCTTTGAACGTTCCCTATGACTATGGTTCAATGATGCACTACAGCAAGAAAGCTTTCCAGAACGGTACAGAGTCCACCATAGTCACCAAAATCCCCGCCTTCAGTGATGTTATTGGCCAGCGTATGGAGTTCAGCGATAGCGACGTCCTCAAACTCAACAGACTCTACAACTGCAGTAAAGCATTTATTAAGTGATCATCATCCAAATGATCCAAAATTAGTGTGTTCTTAAACATTTATTATAGATGTGTAACTTTCTTCACAGCTTTTAAAGACAGAAACTAACAGAATTCAAATGGGTCACATAAAGTTTATCATCTGTGATGTATTAAAAACCTATGATTGTGGTGTAAACTGTGATCTTTATTGCCGCTGTTTATTTTACAGCTCGCTCCAGCACATTCCTGGATTCGTGTGACTTTGAGTCAGAGAATATCTGTGGAATGATCCAAACTCATGATAATAATAATAAGACAAACTGGCAACGTCTTTCCAAAGCTACAGGTGGACCGGACACTGACTACACCCACATGGGAGGCTGTGAAGGTTATTATGTTTATTAAAGTCTTATTGTTAATCTCCAATTAATCTTTAATGAGAAATAATTGATTTTTACATTTTGCAATAGCAACTGGCCAGCCAGTGCACTGTAAAAAAGGGCAGCAAAACCACAATAGCAGTGTGGTTATTGCAGAACAAATCCTGTCAAGAGGATCAGGACAAATTAGGATATATTTTACTATCTTCAATCTGTACTGTGTTGCCATATAGCTCAGTGGTATAGCGTTGTGTTAGCATTGCAAAAAAAACATGGGTTTAAAACCAGGAAATGCATACTGATTATAGTTTAATACTGATTTAATTCTGATTATCAGCTTAAAGCCACCTAAAAGAAAAAAAAAACAATAACTGAAAACATACCTTTCTGTCTTGGTGACCATTGCAAGTATGTAATGATAAATTAAGATCTGATATTAAGATCTTTAACTTTTAATTGCAGACTTCGACATCTACTAACAGTTTAAAACACTGCTGAGGTGATATTGAGGCTTCGTTTACACTGCAAGTCTTAATGCACAGATCCGATCTATTGACCAAATCTAAAATCTTTCCCCACCTGTTTACATTTACTTAAGAAACACGACTCATATCATATATCCGTGCTTACATTAAACTTCCACAAGACTGCATGAGCTCCATGATTTATGCTTGAATTCTAGATCAACTAAGCACCAGTTGATATCCAGTGTCTGTTTAAATGTGAATCTGAGTCTTTATTTTAGGAAGGGGTTATTTCATGCACTTCAGCACAGTGGGTGGGAAGCAGGGGGACAAGGCGCTGCTGGAGAGCAGGCTTCTTTACCCCAGAAGAGGATACCAGTGCCTGAACTTCTTCCTCTACAACAGCGGTCATGTCAGCGACCAGCTCAAGATCTGGGTGCGAGAATTCGACCAGGCCAACTCTAATGGGACGCTGCATCTCATTGAACAGATACATGGTACAGCTGTTCAGACTTTCAAATGCAGATTACCAAAAGACCAAACAACTAATGTATGTGCTAATCATTTCATGGCGGACCACCACCAAACTCTTTTGACAAAAAAAAAACTCTGGGAGATGCACAGATATGGTTGATTGGTGTTTTTAAATCATAGCTGTTATATGTTTTTTAGCACAACTGGAACAATATCAACAACTGAAGAGTTTCGTTGCAAAACAAGATAACTCCGTTTTTAACATTTTTGTCAAAACATTAACCACTTTATTATTATGTTATCATGTTATTATTTTGTTAGTTAGCTGTATTTTTTAAGTTATGAAAGATTAAATCAAAACAAACCAACTGCAGTTGAATTGATATTAATTGGAATGCACAACCAAACAACGAGATTTCTGAGTAATCTCATTTTGCAACGAAACTCTTCAACTGATTAAGCACAATTCATGGTTGTTTCGCTTTATACAGGTGAATCTTTAGTGAGTGTTTCTTTTAGTTTGCTTGCTTATCTTGCATGATATGATTGTCTGATTATCTGCTTATCTATCTGTTGGTCATGTTATCTTTTAACTTTACGTAAAGTGTCCTTGGGGTCTTGAAAGGCACTATATAAAACAAACATTATAATAATTTTTTTAAAGCTCCCCCTGATGACCAATGGCAACTTCACCATGTGAGCCTGAATGTTTCCAAAAAGTTTCGTGTGGTGTTCGAGGGAAGTAAAGGTAACGGGAACATGGGTGGACTTTCATTGGATGACATCAACCTTTCAGAGACCACTTGCCCAGAGCACATATGGAGGATTAAGGACTTCAAAAGAGTTCTGGAGGACACGCCGATGGGCACTGCCATTTACAGTCCACGCTTTAAATCGAAGGATGGTTACACCTTTCAAATGGGCTTATATCCCAATGGTACGACTGGATACCAAGGGGAATTGGGTGCCTTTACCCACTTAACATCTGGGGACGATGCAGACGACGAAAGTCTGGTTTGGCCTCCTAGCTGGAAGCAGATAACCATGATGCTAATGGACCAAAATGCAGACGTTCGTAGACGTATGTCCAACCAGAGGAGTGTAACAACTGACCCTACAATGACTCTGGAAGGTGAACTATTGTCGGTTTGGGCTTCTTTAATCAGATTTTTTATATTTACATGCAAATGATTTACCTCATATAGTGAATTCAGTAAGTGTACTGTTAAAAGGAATCATTGCTATTTTGTTCAAGGTCCTGTTGCTTTTACTTGTGTTTAGGGTCTGAAATGTTTTTCTGGGACAATCCACGCAAAGTTGGACAGAAAGTTACAGATGACATTGGGACTGAGTACTTTCGTGGTCCAGGAGCTGGAACATATGCATACCTGACCCAGGCCAGAGCCCTGACCCGAGACTTCATTAAGGGTGGAGATGCCATCTTTCTCCTCACAATGGAGGGTGAGTTGTTTATACCCCTTTAACAATCCTGCAAAAACATTTCTCATTTGTGTCTTAGATTTATACACTTTTAGGAGTAGCTCACCCTAAAGTTTTAAGTGGTCCATCTTATGAGTTCCCTTTTTTAACTAAATGTTGCTGTTTGAGCATAAACAACATCTGCAAAGTTACAATGCTCAAAGTTCAATGCAACAGGAGATATTTCCTTTAACAGAAATTGATTTTCATAAACTACAAATGAACAGCTGAATAACGGCCAAAAGTGAGCTTCTTCCTGGGTTAGTGACATCACGAATCCCAAACCCTGCCCCTGGAAACACTCAACAAAGGAGACGAGGCCATGTTGGGCTGCTTTTTAATGGCGCTTTTCCATTGCATTGTACCCCACGGTTTGGTTTAGTTTGGGTCGGGTCAGTTTACTTTTGGGAGCTTTTCCATTGGGTGCAGTACGTAGTACCCGATACTTTTTTCGTACCACCTCGGTTGGGGTTCCAAGCGACCCGAGCTGATACCAAACGTGACATGAAAACACTGTACAGTAGGTCACTGATTGGTCTGAGAGAAGCGTCATGGCTCTAATGTAAATATTAGCTTTAGCTTACTGCTAGCTTGCGCTGTCTCAAGCAAACATGTTGTTATCTGTGTTCTGCTTTAAGTTTCCAAACACCCTTTTAGCGTTGAAAAACATCCGCAGGTCGAGAATCCGGGACACCATAACAGTTTTTTCCAGACTTGCAGTTTGTGGCGGCACATTTGTGACGTTCACGTCCGCATTATATATGCTTAAATGCAACTTGAATGAGGCTCAGCGGAGCGCCGTCGACTGACGCCACGGGTCGGGTGTTTGAACAGAAACTGTCATGTGAGACAGAGGTAGTTATAAACGCGATGTTCAAACATCTATTTGTGGTGGCCAATTTTAATTTTGTGGCAGACTGAGAAATAAATGAATGTATGGGAATGTACAACAACGCTCTCACTTGTATGATGTCGAGTGGTCGCGCAACTGACGTCTTCACCTTTTGAATCGCGCTCACACCACAGCCTTCCGCGCCTGAGCCCAAGTGAACCGCGCTCCGGCCCACCTCTGCAACCCCGCCGCGGCCGGGCAGGGAACAGAGCGATCACACTAGTCAAACAAACGCGCCCGAGCGCGGTTTGGTTTGGATAGTGTGAGTGCGCCCTTAGTTGGTTGGCAATGGGAAATTGCATTGCAACCAACAAAGTTGTTAACTTAGTTAGCAACAATGCTTTTGGGAACGCACCCCTGGATGACTAGTGGGTCTCAAGGAATAATTCCAGTATGTCTCCCTTTTTTCAAGGCTTTTGATTATATCCCCACCTCTTGCATCAAGGCAAACAGCCTCAATGCCAATTACATTCAAAAACAGCGGCAATGGCTCAGTGGTTCATGTAGGTTGCCTATAAATCGGAAGGTTGGTGGTTCAATCCAGGCTCCACCTGACCAAGTGTCAAGGTGTCCTTGAGCAAGACACCTAGACCCAACTGCTCCTGGTGAGCTGGATGGCGCCTTGCATGGCTGACACCGCCGTCGGTGTGTGAATGAGAGGCAACTTTTAAAGCGCTTTGAATGGCCATATAAATGCAGTCCGTTTACCTTTCAATGCTATCATAATTTTTATTTGTAATTATAAATACATTTTCTTGTAGATATCTCCCATCTAGTTGTTTCCCAGCCTTTGCCCTCCGCAACTCCAACTAATTCAACTCCTGCTGAAACACCAACTCCTACAAATTCAGACAACAGTTCATCCACCACAAGCACACCCACTGTCCCATATGACCCGTGTGTGTCTCTGCAATGTGAAAATGATGGCGTGTGTATGGCGAATGAAGCTGGAGATGCTGTATGCAGGTAAAACCATGATAGATGAAATCACTGCCCTCCTTCCTTTATTAACTTGTAAGAGGTGTGAGTTTGGAGAGCGCTCTTGAGGGATGGGTGCGATCTTCCGCTTTCAAAGCTAGAGCTTGCTGCTATACGGTTATGTGATTTTAACTCCATTAGTTGTTAATGTGATTAAAGGCGGAGTGCACAATGTTTGAATGCAAATGAAGAGTTTCGTTGCAAAACGAGATAATTCCGTTTTTTAATTTTTTTTTAGAAATCTCGTTTTTTTGGTTGTGCATTCCAATTAATATCAATTCAACTGCAGTTGGTTTGTTTTGATTTAAACTTTCATAACTTAAAAAATACAGCTAGCACCATAAAACAAAAATAATAACATGATAACATAATAATAAACATGTTTTGACAAAAATGTTAAAAACTGAGTTTTCTCGTTTTGCAATGAAACTCTTCAAATGTTGATATTTGAAATCACCTAAACAGACAGGCCCCTACCCCAATAGAATCTGGACCTTCTTTTGATTGACCCCGCCCTCACACATACGCAACCCCAGGCAAGGATGTCGGTTAGACGACACACACCTTACTGCTGATTGGCTACAAGTGTGTCCTTTTTCCAAAGCGTTTTTCAAACATTGTGCACTCCGCCTTTACCTGACTTTTTCTTTAGGAAAAACGTATATTATTAGTATGTTTTATTAGTACGGAAGCTTGACAGAGATTTTCATAATGGTGTAATGGTTTATACCTCGCGTTATTTAAAAAATGTCACATCATAATATTTTCAATCATGGCCAAAAGATACGGTAACAATACCTATTGAAATGATGAGAGCGAACAAGGCCATAATTCCAATCATCCATCTTTAGTTTGTGTTTTCTCTTTGGCCAATGAATCACTGTATATATGGAGCTAGAGGCACTGTGGCTCTGATGTTGCAGTGTAAACCAGACACTGGTGTTGGATTATTTACAATATCATCATACTGTACGTGTAGTATTTGGTTATTGTGCTGTATTAGATATGACTGATTGAAGTGTGGTCTTTCTGCAGGTGCGCAGTGGGTAATGACTGGTGGTACTACGGTAACAAGTGTCAGTTCAAGAGCTCAGTCAAAAACAACATCATAACAGCTGTAACAGCGTCTGCTATTGTGTTTGTTGTCATGCTGTTTCTGACAGTACTCAGTGTGCTGTATGTGAAGAAGTCATCTAAGAGAAAACTCAAGCTTACTGGAGAGGGAATCACCATGCAAAACATGTACACATATAAGGCCTGATCATATCAATAACGGGACACCTTTGACGTCTCATCCAGTGCATTTGTAATTCTTTGATTCAGTTTTACTTCGACAGGTCGTATATGTACAGCTACTGTTTAAATCCCCTTGGGCGTCATCTTTTTAGGTTTTTGTTGTGGTGTACAGAAGGTCACTTTTTCCCAAACAAATACCGTATTCTCAACAAGTGATGTACTTTAAGCTGACTGTTTAAAGAACAGATTTTTTATGTAAATACAAGCGTTTGCCACTGTCTGAACTACATGTATTACGAGTTTAGAACGCCTAAAAGAAAAGTCTCAGAATGCCACAAACACAAGAACCTTCACTCTCAGTTGACTTGAAACAATCACAACCTTCAAAAACAGCTGAGGACAGCGCTGGTTATATGATTTCTTATCAGGTCAGTAATTTATGACATGGCATTCTGGAATACTTGATTCTGATTGGTCAGTGAGATGTGGCATTGCGATAGGGCTGCATAACCATCGCAACTAATTGTTTGCAGAATAAAAGTTTTTGTTTACATTATATATGTGTGTATAATAATTATCTATATATAAATACATACACACACATGCCTGTATCCATCTATCTATCTATTTATCTATCTTATGGGAGGGCAAACAGGAAATAATTAATTATAAAAACTGAATATATATAGTTAGAAGTCTGAATATAGAAATGTAAATCATGAATATATAAATATAAGTCTGAATATATAATTATAAATCATGAATATATAGTTATAAGTCTGAATATATAAATGTAAGTCTGAATATATAAATATAAGTCTGTATATAGTTATAAGTTTGAATATATAAATATAAGTCTGACTATATAAATGTAAGTCTGAATATATAAACGCAAGTCTGAATATATAGTTATAAGTTTGAATATATAAATCTAAGTCTGAATATATAATTATAAGTCTGAATATAAAAATGTAAATCGTAATATATAGTCATAAGTTTGAATATATAAATATAAGTCTGAATATATAAATGTAAGTCTGAATATATAAATATAAGTCTGTATATATATATATATATAGTTTTAAGTTTGAATATATAAATATAAGTCTGACTATATAAATGTAATGTTCAAACTTACATTTATATGTTCAGACTATATTCAGACTTAAATTTATATATTCACAGTTTACATTTATATATTCAAACTTACATTTATATAGTCAGACTTACATTTATATAGTCAGACTTACATTAATATATTCAGACTTAGATTTATATTTATATATTCAGACATATAACTATATATTTACAGTTTACATTTATATATTCAGACTTATATTTATATATTCAAACTTTTAACTATAAATTCTGACTTGTATTTAGATTGTATATTCAGACTTACTTACATTTATATATTCAGACTTAGATTTATATATTCAAACTTACATTTATATGTTCAGACTTAGATTTATATATTCAGACTTAAATTTATATATTCACAGTTTACATTTATATATTCAAACTTACATTTATATAGTCAGACTTACATTTATATATTCAGACTTAGATTTATATATTCAGACTTAGATTTATATATTCGAGGTTTATATTTATATATTCATGATTTATATATTCAAACCTATAACTATATATTCAGTTTTTATAATTAATTATTTCCTGTTATAAGCTAATTAAATATTTAAAATCTGTGTTTCATGTTCATGTGACTAGCATCGGTGTAAAACAATAATACATGACAATGCACAGGGACCTGCACAGAAATTTTGAGGGGAATTTGATCTGACCTACAAAAAAAAAACTTATGGGCTAAATGAAGTACTGAGAATAACAGTATCTTATTAAAATATACTAGTCATCATTTGAAGTGGATCAAAAACATTTATCAAAGTTGTCAGACAAAATCAGGTATGGGGTATTGGTTTTAAGACAAGTTTTAGAAAAGGTTTTGATCCACTTCAATTGTTGACTAGTGTACACAAAACACAAAGAAGTAAAACACTGAAATACAGCACTCAATCAACTTAACTACTACCAATAATAACACAGAAAAACATGACTTGAGTGATGAAAATCGCTACATTAATATCCCTATCAATATCCTATCAAGTCACTGATAGGTTTCTCTAAATTTAATAAGTGAAAATGTGTTTGTCTGAAAAATAATGGACATATGCATCTCGGATGGCTTAGGGGTGAGTAATCATGGTTTTAATATCATTTTTGGCTGAACTATCCCTTTAACCATTTTGAATAAAATAATTAATGTGATGCATTACTTCAATCATTCATTCTTCTTGCAAAAAAGAAATGAGAGAAACAAACTCAGCAGACATGTTTACCTAATGCCTAAAAGAAGCCTTACTGGTATTCCTATCTTTGTGGGGACAATTGGTCTCCACAACGTGATAATTACTAGGTACACACACACACACACGTTGATGCAGCTTATAGCTGAAATATCAGACAAGTAAACTGACAAGAGTTTTGCATTCACTAAAGTTAGAATCTCCTAAGATGGTCTGAGGACATCGACAGTTTACACAAACTGATTTTAGACAAAACTCATGTTTTCTTATGTTGTTAATCTCATGTCACGTGTGTTTTGTGAGAAGCACTTACGTCATACAGTACAGTATACAGCGAATCAGACGTCAATCATCGATGGATTTTCTTCAATCTGTGCTACAGTGTTTCTGGACTTTGCACGCGTTTAACACCTAAATACAACATCAGTATCCCATTAAAGAAAACTGTAATTATTAAAAAAACATAAATGAATCTATGATTTCTTTACCCCACATTAGATAAATATTCGTCTTGCCCTGCTTGCATAAGGCTACTGCATGCATTATACAAACTGTTAGATGAAAACATAACGCAAGGCTGAATTTTAAACTTCTTACATTTGATTTACTGTCTTTTAATGAAGCGAAAGGCTTCATGTTAACTGCAGTAACTTTGGTGAAAGTTGTTCGGGAAATCAAAATTCCATCATAAACCTTAAACTTCAAATAGCAGAGCTCAACACTATAGGAACACTCCCAAAAATATTGGGTTGTTTTTAACCCAGGGCTAGGTAACTATAGGACAGAACACATTTCTTGGTTAAAATGACCCAAATACTGGGTTGTTTTAACCCAACTGCTGGGTTATTGTTAATCAACCATGTTAAAACAACCCATTATTTGGGTCATTTTAACCAAGAAATGTGTTCTGTCCTATAGTTATCCAGCCCTGGGTTAAAAACAACCCAATATTTTTTTTTAGAGTGAAGAACTTACAGTCAGGACCAGTGGGTGATTTTATCTTCTTTTGTTATTTAATTAACTTTAATGACTTCAACAGGTACTGTTTATTAGCCTTTAAGACCGTATGCAATAAAATGTTTAAGCCGAAAGATGAACATGGGCTCATGTAAACTCCATGCACACGCGCTACCGGTGGATGAAGCTGTACTGCGCACGTAATACGTCGCAAGTTCAAGCTTCGCAGCAGTCCATACAACATAGTGAATCTAATCATTATACAGTATAAAGATCTCTTCAAGAATTAAAGGTTGAATTTTGTTAATAAATACGCTCTATAAACACTGCAGTAATGTTTCTTGTCTTGTCACCTTGACAATAAACTGCTGTATAATAGTTAGCGTTTGATTACTTGATATCTTTCTTGCACTTCCACTAACTGAGCATCTGTCTTCCTTTGAGTTGCACCTCTGTCTGCCTGGTTTGATTTGATTGGTCATCTCGGAATAATTTTGACTTAATCTTACTTAATGGGGTGCAGCGCAGACCTGTTGGCCTGTGACATCACACTACCGCAAGATCTATTTAAAAGCATACTGAGTCAATAGGCTTGGTCGACTTCATGCTCGCTGCAAGAACCAATAGACACATGACATCGAAGCACAGCGAGAGCGCGACGTTGTGTGATTTCTCTAATCGTTCTCACGGTACTTTGACGTCATCCGTCTGTCGGTTCTTGCGGCGCAGCATTAATTCGAACAACCCTATTTACTGTTGAATCGGTCTCGCAGTGCTAAGACGTCACATGCCTATCAGTCTGTGCGGCGCCGCAAGAAGCCAAATGAGTGCTAAGCGTTGAGTCAAATAAGACGAGCGTCAGATAATGACCGAGGTCCGGACCTCAATGGTGGATACGGCCATGGCTACGAGTAAAACAGCATGAGACGATTCAGTTTTTGCAAAGATTCATTCAAACGTATTCGCGAACCAATTTAAAACGTTTGGCCCATTTGCTTTGTAAAGAATCGACTCAAAAGACTCATTTATTTGCAATACTTTGTAAGGAATCGACTCAAACCAAACTTAATTCGTGAATGCCCCAGGAACACGAGATGGCAATTTAAAAATTAAAATACACATTTTGTAATTAATTAAAATACAGTGTAACAAAGTAAAAGTACAATTAATTTTTTTCCACCTCAGAAGGGCAACTTGAGTCGAGAAGGGCATATGGGCAGTTGCCCGGGCAACCTGAGCAACCCCTGTGCACGTCCCTGATAAAGCCCCCTTCAGTTTTATACAAGACCCCACAGCTTTGTGTTGGGGTTTCACATTGTCCCCTACTTAAAAATCTAGACAAAATCACACCAGAAAGCACCACAAGGTTAAATTTATAGTCATAAATTTAAAATTTATTATAACAAAATCAGGAACTTTTGTGTGGTTGGATTAAGTACAATTTCTTACAGTTAAACTGGTCTGCATTACAGGACTTGACAGAGTCATGCTGGTGTGAGGAGACAGATGAGCAACATGTGTTGTGTGTCTGTCTGTGTGTGTGTTTTGAGAGAGTGAGCACAAGTCGTGTGTGTGTGTGTTTGTGCATATGTTTCTGACACATATACATCTATTGATTGGCATAAAGGGTCATCTCTAAACACAAAGTTCTCTTAAAAAGCATTGGTATACAATATTTGTCTTATTTACAATCATTGGAAAGAGGAAAAAAATCATTTCTCGCAGAGAAGATTAGTAAAAAGTGACAAAGTCACTATAAAAGAGTAAGCAACTCCTAGGAGTTAGTCTTTCAAATTTCCACTAAATCTCTAGTTTTATACAGGCCTGACGCCTTGATTTACTGAAGAGATACAGTATAACTTCAAGTGCTCTATCTACAACAGTATTACTAGTGTGTACCATACCAAACACAATTTACCTCAACATCATTTTCGCTTTTAAATCAATTTGAAGTCTGTTGTTTCGTTTCTCGCATCAAAAGATATGGTAACGAAAAAAAAAACTGAAAAAAATATCCATAGTTTTGATGCTGGTATCGACAGTTACGTCGCAATGCTAGTGTTGTGTTGAATAACAAGGGTAAAAACAAAGTTAAACGGTCATTAATCAGTAGTGAAACTCTAGTGAAACACTTAAAGACGATCACTCCGTCTTCTCTTAAAGGGAAGTGGCATCATACACATCCCAGCCTGTTTGTCTTAAGACCTTTCAGGAGCGGTCACAGGTCTGACATGTTAGCATGCTAGATGATTGACAGCTGTCTCTTGCAGACTCCACGTGAAGTCGAAATACTGCACCGTGTACAGTCTTTAAAAACATTTCGTTCACCGTCATGTCGTTTCAAACCCTTTCAGAAGCAATTTATTTTCAAGAATCTTTACACAAGGATCATTTGTCGTTGTTTTAACTGTTTATAGCAACCACATTTGTCAAGCAGGTGACAAAACATCAGAAAAAGACCAAAGATTTGTGCAATATAAGTCTTCTGAAGCTGTGGGTTTGTTAAACTACATTCAATTTGCGGTCTAGGTGCAAAGGGGAAGATTATTCATGATTGTAGTTCATGACACGTCACAGCGAGAACTTATCAATACTTAACCCACGCTTGTGGTCACTATAAACGTTGTTGTCATATGGAAAAGAGCCGTGTGAAGGTTTTTCACCCTGTTGTGTTTTAGAGAAACAATTGCACCATACAGGTTTGAAACGACATAGAGGTGACTGAGAACGAAAGTCTTGTACGGCAGCCACCTGCTGCAGACATACAGCGAGTGCTGTCTCATAGCGGCGTGTCGTAGTAATCCGCAGGTCGCTCGCTTTTGTCTGGTCTCTGTTGGTCCTGCTGATGTTGTTTCATGATTTCCTTGACCTCCTCCTCTAGCTCTGGAGGAATGATGAACTGGTCGTCGGGGTCAGGTTGAGCAGGGGCGGTGAAATAACCCCCGGATTTCTTCGAAGGAGCCTCAGCCGCTACCTCGATCAAGTTATGGCTTCTTTCCTGTGGCGCGACAGAGCCGTTGCCTCTCCTCTTTCCCAACGTCTTGGTCCACTCATCCATTCCGGCGTGTTTTCCGACTTTGTCCTCTTGCTTCAGAGTTCCTTCATTGTCGATCTCCTCGGCTGCCTCCAGCAAAGGCCCTGAAGCTTTCTCTGAGACTTCTGGGGTGCAGGGTGGAGCTGGTGGAAAAGACAGCAGGTGGCCCAGACAGTGAACATCCGCTTCTACTTCCACTCGACTGCCATTGGAGAAAACACCGGCGATGGGTTCCTCGTCCTCGCTGTCTAGGCCGTTGTCCGAAAGCGCGCTAGAATACATCGCACCCGAGAGCTGCCTCTGGAACGAGCCGGGAGCGTTGGGCGCTAAGTGAAGCGTGCAGCAGGGTAAGCGTGCAATCTGCTGCAGCTGTGGCAGGTGAATTTGCGGATGAAGGTGAAGATGAGCCTCCTGGAGCGGGATTGGCGGCTCATCCGAGGAAGCGGTGGATCCCACTTCGGAACTCATCTCAGAAGCGCTGACCTCGGAACTGATCTCGCTGCACGAGGACGGAGGCACGGCGGCGGAGGAGGGTGGGTACAGGCCCGGCCCGGGGCTAGGAGGGGGTTGTGGTGTGGGATGGATGCTTCCGGAGGCCGGCTCAGAGGACGCAGAGCAGCAACAGCAGCAGCAATCTTCAGCGACGCTGAGCTGAACCACAACAGCGCTGAGGCTGTCGGTGCATCCGTACGCTTGCGCTAGAGTGCACAGCTTCTTGGCGGCCGCCAAAGGATCTGGGACTTTCCGTACGGCTTCCACGGCCTCGGCGGGGTCCATGACCTCAAACAGACCTCTGCTGCCCAGGATGAAGAACTCATCTCTGGCCGTTAATGGAAGCGTGTTGACGTATGGACGAGGTAGGACAGCTGGGTAGAGAAACGAATAGCCCATGATGCGTGTGGAGTCCGTTACACCGTTCACTTTGTTGTCCTGTATAAAGAGAGGAAGACTTGATTGAGTCTGGATTAAATACATTCCTAAACCAGTCATTTAAATAATTGAGCCGCTACCGTTCTGAGATGGAGACGAGGAGGCTAAAGGGAATGATCAACTGCAGTTTCCCAATTATTGTGTTGTTGTTGTTACCCCGTATTAACATTAGAGTTATTAAATAAAGTAAATAAGGTTATTTGATTTCGATAAAAGGTCAAGTCAAATGTTTTCTTTTGAATTGACGGACACGTATTGAGAAAGTGCATGCAGAGGGTCGGTCCAGATCTCATGTTGATGATTTATTATATTGGCGTACGAGTTACCTCGGTGATGATAGCTTTATGCTGTCGTACACGGTTGTATTCCTCTTTGATACCGATGTTGTGCAGCAGTGACAGTGGAAGCGCCTTGCCGTCTCGACACAGCACCGCTTGACACTTTCCCACATTAGCAGCGGTGAGAGTGAAGCATCCCGCCGGGTCTGTTGGGTCATGACGGATGTGACACAGAGCTGCCGAACCACCCAGTTTCTGCCCTGCTGTGCCTAACTTTCTGTATGCCGGAGAAAAGAAAGAATAACATCTAAAGATCTCCTTCAATGCCAATATCACTAATATATTACATTTCAATCGAAACACCAATATCATATACTATGGGATGTGTGACTAAAGTAAATCACCTCTGCATGACCAGGAAAGTGTTTGTCATGTAGTCTTCTTCACTTTTGGTTCTTTGTAGTTCTTCAGCCAGTATGTCGTTCATGGTGCACTGGAGTAAATAGGGGACCTCCACATTCCTGTCACCATCAAACACGCCGTACAGAGCTTCTCTGTTCCCACAGAAACTATTAACAGACAGCGCTGCCACACACAGTCTGCACAATACAAACATCACACCTCAACATTACAGACAATAATCACACTGTATGTACCTCATTATATAACTACAGACTCGCTTTAAAGACCAGACCAACGTGGCACAACGTGTGAAAACCCAGCAAAAGTCACGTAATCTAATTCTAATAGATTTAGAGCCTCAAAGTAGTCATGAACATAAAAAAAGACAAAAATTATACGATTGTACAAGATTTTATTGTTATAAATAAAAGTTTAAGATGAACGATTTTACACTTTATGAATATTTGTTTCTTTTCTATCATTAGAAAGTGAAAACAGACCATAATATCACATCACATGAGCGACAATCAGGTCAGTGTCTTGGAAAATTGGGACTTTAGCCTGGATCTTATTTCTGTGGGGATATTTTTGGTATTTTTGTACAAAAAAAAAAAACTATTTCCTATCTTATTAAATTCTTTTTCACTTGCAAATGTAAAATATTCACTTTATCCAGACAAGTGAAAATGGCATAAATGACAAGTAAGCATAGGTCATTTACTGGTTTCAATGTATACCAAGGTTTGAAGGAGTCAAGGTTTCAAAACCATACACATACATATATATACACCATATATGTGTTCATACATACATACATATTTGACTTTTTGTTCCTTCCAGGCTAAAATAAAGTCGGGAGGTTTTTCTCCAAGGGAGTCAGCCGACATTGGCTTAACTTAGCACCATCTTGTTTACGTTACATTACTAATACGCTCGCTTGTAGAGTTTATTAATAGCCGCTGTATTTTGCTACTTATATTGTCTGTCGATTTTTCTGTGTTTTCCCCTGCTTCTATTAATGTAAACCTGCTTTGAAATTACCAATTGTGAGAAGTGCTATATAAATAAAATAAAACTGAATTGAATTCCTATTAATCCTTTAGGTGAGTGTATATGATGTTAACAAAAACTTTTATTCTGCAAACGATTAGTCGCGATATATCGTTTTACAAATCTAATTATAATTTAAAGGCTTTATTTTTACCTTGCATACATGTTATTTATTGCTCAAAAATAAAATATGTTGTGTCAAGTTAAAAAGTTGTTAACATATAACATAAACTAAATATAACACTGTGAAACCATGGTATTTTTGCTTAAGGTTATTATACCGTCAAAACCTCACGCCTGCCCGTGCCTAACAATGTGACCAGATTATTACAGCTATTGAAAATGCTTATGTAACTCACTTGTTCTTGACACCCGATGCTTCAGTGTAGCCATGACTCCAGACCGCCGGTCCTCCTGTCGTCTCATTGGCTAAGGACACTGAGGATGGTGGGTCAATTCGGAAACAGCGGATGTTACTATTGGTTAAAATATTCAGAAGTGACGAGTCAAATACCCAACAATTTACATACAATACATTTTAACAGCTAAATAACAATTCTGTCATAGTAACAAAAGTACAAATCTATTATTCAAATAAGCACACACGGTTTCTTACTTGAGTTGTTCAAGGGTCTTATGGTCCAGATTTAAGCGTGGGTTGCCCGTTAGGTCCAGCTCTTGAAGTTTAGGAGGCAGATTCTCAGGTAAGCTAATCTCACTCAACTCATTGCAGCTCAGATCTACACACTAAACACAAAACACAACTAGTAAATACAAACCAAAACATACATAAATGACACACACTTTACTTAGATTAGTGGTTCTTAAACTGGGGTGTGATGGTGGCAGGTTTTATTAAATTTTTAAAAAGAAAAAAAATTCTGTGCAATTAAACCTCAGAAAAAAAGGCTTTCAACCAATAGCTTACATTGTAGAACTTAATATCTTTTGTTTAACTCAAATTCTAAGTTAGTGAGATGTCATGAAACTTCAGGGTTTTTGGGGGGTTGAGTGCATGCCGAAAACTTTGAGAACCACTGCCTAACTGTGCTTTCCATTGCATAGTACCATAGTCAGGTTGGGTCGGCTTAATATTGGGGGCTTTTACACTGGGAAAAATATGTAGTACCCAATACTATTTGGATCATATAGCACCACGGTAAGGGTTCCAAGCAAGCTGATCTGATACTAAAACGTGATGTGAAAACCATATCAGTGTTTTCCAGACTCGCAGATTGTGGCGGCACATTCGCCACAAGAAAATGCGTGACATTACGCAACTTAACTCTTTCCACGCCAGCGTTTTTTTTAAAAAAGTTGACAGTCAGCGCCAGCATTTTTTTTATGATTTTCACAAAAGTTTAACGCCTTCCAGAAAATTGTCTTCTTTAAATATTTAAACACACAGTACTGTATATCAAATGAAAGATCAGACACTCGGATCAAAAAACTGTTTTATCCTACCTTGATTAGTCAAATATAGGTAGGTTTCTTCAAAAACAACAAATTTTGAGCAAAAAGCTTAGATAAATACATTTTTGTGAAGGACTTTTGATAGAGTAAGAACTGTGTATGTTTTGAGGATTTGTCTGAATCTGAACTCTTTCACGTGAGGCATTGCTTCCGGGTTGTATAAGTTCAGGAAGAGCGCCACCTGTTGGATAATAGCAGTATTGTGGATTGACGGAAAGACTTGTAATTTGGAGGGAAGCGTTTTTGGTAACACTTTACTTGAAGGGGTGTTCATAAGACTGACAAGACACTTTCATAAAACGTGCCATGAACATAAGGGAGCTTTTATGCAAGTTTTTGACAACTGTCTAAGTGTCATTTGTTTAATTATGTCATTTTTAATGCAAAGATGACATTTTTTTTAGATGTCTTTCTTATGACAACGTGACATTAACCAATACATCATAACTTGAAATGACAATTTGACAATACATAACTGACCCCTTTTTTCCAATGATACAAATTGAATTTGTCATTAAAATGTCATGAAGTATTAATACTCTGTCAAATAATTTTATAACAGCATCATGAATATTTTCAGTTCATAATGTTAAGTTTCCTTCATGTCTGTAAGAAATTAACATCAACAATCCAATATTAATATTAATAATAATAATTCAAATTGATAAAATTATATTTCATTGCATTTTAAGACGGATTCACCTAAAATTAAATGAAACCAGTACAGTAATGGGTTAAGCCATGCAGTGTTGGCTCCATATCACATATTACATAAATCAATTAAATGTTTTGTTATTTTTTTCTTCTATGTCAGAAAATTTCAGAACCCTCTGTGTGAGGAAGAACAAATTCTGTTATTTGTCAGTTTTTATGTATTGTGCATATAAATAAAATTAACCTACCATACATCTAGGTAGTTTCTTAAGTGTGATAATTATTCTGCTATGTCACGTTTATGACATATTTATAACATGATGTTATGATGTATTGGTTTATTTCAAGTTTTCATAAAGACACTTCAAAACAATGTCATCTTTGCGATAAAAATGACATAATCCAACAAATGACACTTAATAACAGCAGTCATAAATGTGCATAAAGCTCCTTCATGTGTGATGTCACGTCAGTCTTATGAACACCCCTTCAAGTAAAGTTTTACCGCGTTTTCACTTAATTGATGAGTTAACTCAATGGCGGAGATTAAAAGAGTTAAATGAGGCAAAGTGGAACACGTCAAATAACGCCAAGGGTCAATAAATGAATGTATGGGAGCGTATAGCATGCCAACGATGCTCTCACTTGTATGATGTCAAAGCTGTAGGCAGCGCAAATATGACAACACGCTTTTAATCCCTCCCACTGTGAAGTGTTACTAAACTCGATGGAAAAGCTAACCAAGCCAAAGTAAACTGAGCTGACCTGACCAGCGGGTTACAATGAAAGGAAAGTGCCATTAGATTAATTATCTTGCTTCAATTACATGTCATTCATGAACATGATTTGTGAGTCCCGTTGGATTGACATACAGTACATGAGCAAATCAGTCTGCGCGCAACAGAAAATGAAGATAATGCAGACATGACGCCATTGACAGGCAATTGAGGAGGGACGCAACACTGCTTAAAACTATGAATGTATCTGGATTCAAACCACCGATGCACAGAAATGAAAATTCTGGTCTGAAACAGATACAGAAAATTCTGCACGCCCTTGGCCAAAAACTGAAACCAATTTTGGATAGTCGAGTATTTTTCTCCTTTGTTTGTTATGCACTCCTCATTGCTCTTCATTTTTTTTTGCTATTTTTGCAGAATAATTTCGGTGTATCCCTACTACAAACCAATAAATGTATTTAAAGTAATACACCAAAATTGGATGAAAATAAAACTAAACTAAATATTCTTCATTTAGGTCAATGCAACAGAATCAAATTAGCAGCTTTTTATCTAAACAATGTAAAGTTCTAGTTGACTATTATTACATGCAAACAGTAGTAAAGTAATGCAGGAACTCAGCAGGCTTGTTAACACTACGTTGGGTTATGATACACAGTCAATTTAATGAAAACAACAGACAATTATCAACCAATAAACATGATCAACTACAGCATATTTGGTAGCCTGTTGTGTTTCAGAGGAGGACGAGGCAGTGGAGCATCACACAGATCTTACGTATCAGTGTGAGTTAAGCAGACAGCTTTCATGATCGTGCTTTGATAACGGCTGCAGAACTCTGAGAAGTGAAGCCATATTTATTTTCAAGTTCGATAAAGCCATTTTCAGAAGAAAGTTTTTAGTGGAAGAAATTAAAAATTATATTTAAGCACTTTTTACTACGAATCACAAACTTTGTTTCAAGATGTTCATAAATATGCACAAGTAATATGTACACAAGAAAGAGAAAAACAGCACACGATTGAACAAAAACCCGATGCGTACTGCAAAAAAAAAAAAATGGCCTGAATGTAATTATATAGCAGCGGTTGAGAAAAGTCTCTTATCAAATGTTTTCACACAATGGTGACATCTTCAGGATAAGAAGTGAAGTACAGATAACATTCACTAATATAATCTGAAGTAAAACACAAATATTAATAATCAAATCTGTGATTATCATTAACTGATATCGGTTCATTAAATTAAGCATCAAAACAAAAGAACTGAACGTTTATATTCAGCCCTACTTCTTTTCTTTTACTGTTTCTCTGCTAAAAAATACTTTCTGTAAAGCTTATATATTTATTTCTAATTATTATTAACTCCTTCCCCGCCAGCGTTTTTAAAAAAAGTTGCCAGCCAGCGCCAGCATTTTTTATAATTTTTAAAAAAGTTTAATTCCTTCCAGAAAATGTTCTTAAATATATAAACATACATAACATCAAATTAAGGGACAGACAAAAAAGTTTCATTCTAACTTTATCACCTCTCAAATATGGGTAGGTTTCTTCAAAAACACACAATTTTGAGCATAAAACTGAGCTAATAGCATTTTTGTAAAGGACTTTTAATAGAGATCAGATTCAGAGCCATGAGTTCTTACTGTTTGCCCTAAAGTTGGGTAAGAGCGGTGGATAATAGCAGAAATACAAAGTTACCTCCTCAATGGCAGGAACTGGCAACCAAAAGTGAAAGTGTAAACAGACTTTGCCGTAAATTGAGTGTGTGACGTCTATATGATCTGACCTTCATCTCCATCAGCTGCATAACCTCAGGAAAGACCTCGATACAGTTTGAATGAGCCACCAGCGTGTGCATGCGTTTGCAGTTTAGGATGGTGGTGGGCACCGCCTTCAGTCTGTTTCCACTGAGGTCCACCTCCTCCAACTCCTCCAGCTTGGCCATTTTACTGCACAACAAACATTCAGACAAAAAAAACACAACGATTATTGTATGGATGTGGGCGTTATTGACATCAGCACCTGTTGTATAGCAGTCCAGCATGAGCTACTGAAAAACTCTGCACTTCATCATCAGTTACAGACAGAACAACATGAAAGTAACCATAAAACCAGGAATAGCGATTGTTTTATTTTCCCTCTGGTGATGTATATTAGCCTGACTACGTCAGACTTTGTACTTCCGCTAAATTTCATTACGCTTCTGTACTCAGTCTGAGATACCTCCCATTCAAACCATTTTCCTCAGGTCTCAAAACAACCGGCGAATCAATGAACAGAGGGCGGGCTGAGAGCCGTGACGTAGACGCTAAAGCGCCGAATGTACGGTTGTAGTTTGTAGTGGACATGGAGGCACAGAAAGCTATTTGCTCTGTTGTGGAGAACCGGCACTTGCCAACTTAATCCCGAACAAGAAAAGTGTATGTTAAACATTTTGAATGGAGATTATGTTGTTGCCCTACTCCCGACAGGTTTTGGGAAAAGTTTAATTTATCAACTATTATCGATCGTCAGCGAGAAACTGTGTGCAGCACAGCTTGACGTGCACAACAATCGAGATATCATGGAAGGAAATTTCATTGTTCACAGTTAATGGTGGAGGACGCGTGGGCAAACATTCTTTGGTGACGTTCCTGATTAACCAGAAAAAAAGGTAGGAAGATTTAATTTACATATGGTTATGGCCGTCTGGTGGAAGAGTTTGAGAGGAGAGAGGGGCGTTCCTCCACTTAGACGTGAGTGGAAAGACACCGTAAGGATAGTGTTCAACTAGCTCTGGCCCGATTTACTTTACATAATCTGCAGAAGTCGTTCATAGCCATGTTAACTTCGGTATTTCGCTCGATGGGTTTGTTTTCACATCATGCGTGTGTTTTACAGCAGAAATTTGATGCGGCTGAGCTGGCGCATAACGCACATCATATCCAAACGTTATGTGATTGGCTTACGTTTAGACCAATGATTTTAAACTTCAGACAAGCCCCTCCCATGAGAAGGAAAACGATTGTCAATTATGCCCAGCCAGACTCTGTCTATGAAGCGAAGCAAAATAGCAGAGGATGGTTCTACCAGGCTAGATGTATATCCGAGTGAAACAGCTTCTGAAATGAATAAAGGTAGGGCTGGAGTTTGAATTCATCCATCAAGAACTTAACTGACTGAATGGTTTACTACTTGCTATTTGCTGCAATCTTTTCCCAGACCCCGCCCACCTGCCATACCATATGACTGGTAGTAAAGTGAGATCGTTTCGAGGGAGGAGATTTGTGTTTTTGATTTAAGACTATGAGTGCAAATAATGATAATCTAAAAAATGTAAATAATTCTATAGGAAATATTTTTTAAATCCTCTAAAAATAATGGTTAAAGTAGGTTCAGACCTTAATCTTATATGTGCAAAAAATTGGCCTCAAGGGCTTTTTAAAATTGTGATGCTGGACAACTTCTAAATGTATTTCGTGAGAATCACCCGTATGTGTATGTGTGTGTTTACCTGGCAGGGAAGGTTTGTAGGTGATTGTAGGCCATGTGCAGTATTCTCAGATGTGTGTGTCCAGTCAGCTGAGGTACACACTTGTCTGTCAGGTGGTTATTGGTCAGATACAGCTCCTGTAAAATACTGCTGCTCTCCTCTGATAGGCTGGAGGACGGGAGGTTTTCCAGCTTATTGGCCGATGCATTTAGACACCTTAAACTGAGGACACATTTTTTGATTGAAAATTATTGAAATCCTCCCTGTTAATTATGCAGATGCTTAGTTTTTTTACGATACATTTGGACAAATATTCAATAAAAACATCTATTTAGCAGATTATTCAAGATAATGTAAATCTTGCTCTACCCAAATTAAAAAAGTTAAGATGTGTTGCTGCCATCAAACTCTTCATACTTCTGAATGAGGCTATTATGTCCTGATTATATTCAAGTATCATGTGACCTCGAGATGATCTCGTGAGATTATTGAGCACATTCTTACCTCTCTGATTTGAGGAAGAGATTACAGGGCAGTTCGATGAGTTGATTGTGTTGCACATCCAGCACCTCCACTAAAGGTCTCTCGACTCTCTCGGGTAAACGCTTTAACTGATTGTGACCGGCCAAGATCTTTCTTAAACTACCACTGGACAACAACCTGAGATAGAGAGGAACCAAGATTGAGGTTTAAAGGGTTAATAAATTAAACAAGAGCAGAGCAACTCTTTCTCTGTCTCTTTTTTGGACAAAATGTCTCCAGGCGCTAATATTTCATAAAAAACTGAAGCCAACATCCATGTTTAATGTTTACAGTTGGGAGATCCCAAAATGTATATCAAACACACAAGCAGAGATAATTCAGACTATTTACTCCAGCATGTAAATGTGGACACAGAACGTACGAGCAGACGCTCACCATGGAGGAAGTTCAGTGATGTGGTTGTGGCTGATGTCTAGAACCTCAAGCTTCCTGCTTTCACTCAACCAATCAGGAAGAGCCGTCAGGCGGTTCCTGTGACAATGGCAAGCACAAGCTTTTATTACTCGGTACATATAATCTATGTACCCGACATGGGCGGCACAGAAGTGGCATATATACTTACACTGTACCATGAACAGATAAAAACCTGACTGTGACTTTTTTAAATAACAACTGATTGACAGCCCGAGTGTACGGCTGAATGGAATGGAGGCATATTTAACTCAGGAATCTTAAAGGAGTCATATCATGAAAATCTGACTTTTTCCATGTTTAAGTGCTATAATTGGGTCATCAGTGCTTCTATCAACCTAGAAATGTGAAAAAGAACAACCCAGTAACTTAGTTTTGGTAAACCATTCACTGCAAGCATGTGAAAAAATTAGGTAATTGAAATTTAGCTCCCCTTGTGATGTCAGAAGGGGATCTTATTATAATAATTCCACCCCTTAATGTGCACTGTCCAACTACGGCACTGCCATTTAGTGCAGAGATCAGCTCATTTGCGTTTTAAAAGACACACCCAAAAACGACACATTTTTGTTCACACCTACAAAGTGGCATTTTTAACATGCTATAATAAATGATCTATATGATATTCCGAGCTAGAGCTTCACATACGTACTCTGGGGACACCAAAGATTTATTGTACATCTTAAAAAAGTCTTGTGAAATTCCTGCTTTAACCGCAGGAAACCGCACTCTCAAGTGCTGACTCTTGATTATTTTCAGAAGCGTCTCTCCGCGCCGCTTCACTAAAGGGGCTGTTTACACTTGGTATTACGATGTGTTTTCCTCAATCAGATCACAAGTGGATGAGAGAGACACATCACGTTTACTCCTGGTATTTAAATCCGCCTCTTTTGTCCACATTTGATCGCTTCTGTCCTGAATACTGTGAGGGGGTGGTCTGTGGAGACTGTGGGCGAGTCTCTCTGCTGTCATTTAAACGCGAGCGGGAGTAATGACGAGTATATATGGGCGCAAACTAATATTATGTCAGAGTCCGCTGCTTGTGTTGTAAGTAAACATGCTGCAAAGTGTTTTGTACATGTATATGTTAGAGCTTTCTCTGATATTTCAGCACAATTGATGAAATAAGATTGCGCAACTTTCACATGCTTGCAAAATGAAACTACGCTTAGATCAGACGCTTTAGTTTTATCAATGAAAGGCTAAAAATAGCGCTGTTCACCGTATGTTCACGCCAAAAGTCAGAAAAGACATAAAACATTGTGTTCAGTAACTCAGATTAGAAATGGGCGGTCTCCTGTGCTGTTCGAACACATTCAACCACATGTGCGTTTTTACACTACAAAATGAAACTCCGATCGAAAGGGTTTTTGACTACCTCTGAAAGTGGTTGAAATTGATCGAGTTTTGGACAACGTTTACACCTGGCATTAACGTCATCCACTTGCGATCCGATCGACGAAAACGCATGTTAATGCCAAGTTTAAACAGCCTCAAAGATAGGTGCCTAGTCTATTTTTTGACACACACACACACACACACACACACACACACACACACACACACCATGTCCAAGCCGCAATACACAAATACAAAATTAGTTAAAATAAACACCATGCACAGACTCCAATCATATTTTATATGATTGTATCTTTGGCAAAAGGCCAGAAATGGATGACCAGAGGTTCCAACTTGAAAAACACTCAATGTTTAACACTGTACATTTAAGTAGGAGCGCTGGGCAATCTTCCTTGAGGAAAAAAAATCTTTATAACGACAATCCACAATCTGAATTACAATCATTTTTACAATTTTCAGATCCAGAGCAGGGCCATGCAAAGACCTTTGGAGGGACAGGTGCTTAAAATACGCATACATGCAAAAAAGCAAAACAGAATAGAAATTTTCTTTATAGTGAGACAGAAAAAAATATATAAAAAGACAGAGTTGTGTGCAAGTCTACAGCATGCAGTTATTTTTTGATAATAATATCATATTTTGCATTGTGACAAAGATATTAAGTTTACAAGCTATTGTGGATTTTTTTCATATGTCATATTTAAAATATCATTCTTATCTAAATCTGTTCTGAATCTATTCTTTATTGATTATTTAAATAATATTAAAAACAGCAATTATAAGGATAATTTTGAAGATTAGAAAATTAGTATGAGCCTGTTTACCAGTGTTTTGAAACATATTTTTAAGGCACTTTATTGTTACTAATAGTAATTCAAAGTATAAATAGTTTTTAGTTTAGTCAAATAACAAAGACCAAACCCCTCCAAAGCCCGTGAATCTTTAATCTTTTCTTCCCCAAACAGCAAGAACGAAGTGAGTGAACATGCATGCATCATTGTTTAGCAGTTGACCTGCTGTAAATAACGTTACTTGCTTCTAAAATCATAGAGAGCTCACACACACCAATATAAAATAAACGTTTTTACAAAATAATAATATATAAAATGCATACCGCTTGGTTTAATGCCGCAATGCAGACACAAGATTATCCTCCCTGTACTTTGCACTGTGCAGTAGTAAGATCAATCGTGCAGCGGTGAATAGGTCATCATGTGAGTAATTTTAATAACAGCTAAATTTTTATTCATTAATAATTTCACAAAATGGCATTTAATTACATAAAAAGCCTTGACAAAAGGCACTTTTAAGTGTACTTGTACATACAATTTTCTTTTTAAACTAAAGATTGCAATAAAATGTATTCATTATTTTATTAGTAGTCGGAGAAGATAATGAAGCAAAAGCAGCTAACAAATATCCAGGATAGACTAAAACTTTTCTACTTTTAAAAACGTTATAAAGTTAGCGAGAATAATCAGAGAGTTCAGAGACAATCAGAGTTAGACTGTAGGACTTAAAATGAGCTAAATATAAATACTGTACCAACATGTTCACAATCATACTAGACTTCTGTTTTTAAAGATCAAACTCACCTCGAGAGGTCCATGTACGTGAGGTTTGAAGCCGCAGGATTAACATCTAACTCTTGGAGCTCTGTAGAAAAATATTGAATATCAACCAAACCCATTTAATGTTAAGGGGATAACCTAAAAAAAAAAAGTGTCATAATCTCACCATTGTTGGAGGCATAGAGCGCTTTGAGCATGCAGCCGCGTACACGCAGATGTGTGATTCGATTCCTCTGACAGTGCAGAACCTCCAGATGAGGAAAGACGGATGCATCCAACTCAATTAGACGGTTATCACGCACATCCAACTGTGTCACATGACGCAGAAACTCCGGCTCTTCGGGAATCACGCTGGATATGTGATTTAGACTAATAGATAGATGCATTCGGTCCACCGGCAGTATGAAAGAGCACAATTCACAACAATTTACAAACAATAATGGTCAGGGACACACATTTTTTTGTCATCCATATCTTTGGTTAGCTATCCAACAAGGATTCGAAACTCAACAAGACATATGCATAAATGTAAATGAACCAAATTTTGTGTTTCAATCCTGTGAAATTAAGGTGTGCTGCACTTCCCGCTCCCCTGATTTGAAAGCATGTTGTCTATTAAGAAAGTATATTCTCTGCTCACCGGAGGTCGATGTGTTTTAGTGTCAGCAGGCGAAACGTCTGTAGCGTCAACACCGTCAGTTTATTTCCTGCCATACAGAGTCTCTCGACCGCAGGAAGGCGCTCCAGTACTGACGGCACCTGAGTGAACTCATTGAAGGACAGACCCAAATATGTCAGTCTCTGCAGACACCCCAGCTCAGCCGGAAGACTCGTCAGCAGATTACCGTCCAACACAAACGTCTGTAGACTGACAGACAGACAGACGGACGGACAGATAAAACTCTTTAATGCTTTAATCTTCCCATGCCATTTCTACATTTTGTTTTTTTTTTGGCCACACTACAAACTAAAGACCAAAACAAACAACCTGTCAGCACTGATTTAACATCACTGGTAAAGATAGTTTTCAGTAAGTTAAAACATCTTTAGTCGTGGTGCTTCGCTGACACACTCACTTAGTCATGTTGCCCACATCGGGATGGACAGAGGTCAGGTAGTTGCAGCTGAGATTGACCTCCGTCAGTGTGCTGATGGAGCAGATGAGCAAAGGGAAACTTCCTAGCTGGTTATTAGAGAGATTGAGACTCCGCAAACGAGAAAATCTACAAATGAAAAGAGGAAGTGTTAGTAAAAGTTAAAACAAAGCTGAAATAAAAGATGGTGGCACACTGTGAGGAAAACACACAAGCAAACATGCACGCACCAGCACAGGCAGGCACACACGGACTCACAAACACACCCATGCACACACACACACACACACACACACACACACACACACACACACACACACACACACACACACACACACACACACACACACACACACACACACACACACACACACACACATGCACACACACACACACACACACAACACACACACACAGACCTCTGGAGCTGCAGAAGTGTTTGGTCAGCAGGCAGGAAGTTGTGTTTGAGATTAAGATGTGTCAGATCTTGACTGTACAAAAGGTTGGGCGGTAGTTTCTCCAGACTACAGCAAGACAGATCCACTGAACTTATCCTTTGAGACACCATCTGACACAGAGACACAAAGTATGTGAGAAAGACGTTATTTATCAAGTTATTACTGCCAGTTCATGCAGGAGAAGTGACTCTTTAAAAATCAAACTTGTGATTTTAGGAGCTGTTGCTCTTTTTTTTGTTAAATACAGCAAACATCAGTTTTTAAACAACAAATATTGCATCTATATTGAAAAATGCTGTGCTACCACACGGATTTACTGTATATGATGACTTTGTACCTGTGGATAAGGTGAGATGAGAACCGTTTTTAAAGCTTTTCAAAACACGGCGCTGTCCGAGTGCTGGACAACGTTTTGTTTTACGTTTGTAAATTCATTATCTCCTGTTTGTTACAAATAAAGTATTTTAAAGTACAAACCTTTTCCTGCATATTTGCAAATAATTGTTACAATGATTATGTAGGATATCAATACATTTACAGCAATTAAAAGCCTGCTAATTTTACTTCCATAAGCGAAAAAAAATACTTTTAAAGGTTTTAATACCAAAAAATAACATTTCAACTAAATGAAAAGAATGCACATTTTTTACATCTTAAACTGGTGGTCTTCTTCCTCCATTTAGTTTTGTATTTTACAAATTCTGCCATCTAAATAGGGAATCGCATGGCCCGAGTGCAACTGGCTTTTAAAGGGGATGAGATGCATGGCGCACAAACCATTTTTACCTGTAGTTAAATTACCAAAACTGGATTCGAACACACCCGTTTAA
The DNA here is from genome assembly GCF_030506205.2 of Paramisgurnus dabryanus. Lineage (NCBI taxonomy): Eukaryota > Metazoa > Chordata > Actinopteri > Cypriniformes > Cobitidae > Paramisgurnus > Paramisgurnus dabryanus. The sequence continues at coordinate 49,238,420 of NC_133342.1, forward strand.
ACCATGTGCTTAAATCATTAAAATAGGGCCCTAGGGGTTAAGGGTTTCAATCCAGTAGCTGTGAATAACCACCCTATTTAAATGCAACTGTATGTATAAAACATAAGTATACTGTTAGCTCCGAAATGTCTCTTTCTTTTTATCTGAGGGTCCCTGTGGGCCACACAGCTCTCACAGAGTCACAGCACAAGGTTGTCTCTGAAAAAGCCTGCGTAAAATAGGCTGGCTAGGTTTGGCCTACTTGCGTTTGTTTTGAACGGTTTCTTCATAGCAAAGTGTGCCAAAGCAGGACACACGACTAGGGCTTTCAAACGCTCTACATGTTGTTATGGGATGACGTGATGTCATTTTCAGAGCATAACAAAATGTAATGTAAAAAAGATTTTCGTAAATCATTGAAACAATTCAAAAGACACTGTAAAATATTAAGAAGTTATATCATGTATGTAAAATTGAGTGCAAACCAGTTACAAAGCACAGCAGTTTACACGTTAACATGAGCAGTTTTTCCAATAACAGCAGTCTATTCTCAGTTTCCACAAACATTTGCAGCATGTCTGAATCTGAAACAGTCCCATATCATAGGACAACCCCTCTCCCCACACACACAAAACTCAAGACACAAAGTTTAACAACTGAAGGAACCAAGTCACATGGCTCATGCTGTTGGTCAGCAGTCACTACAATGATATTTAACATTAACACAAACGCTCAGAGCTATGCTGTTGCAGACAGCTACTTTCTAAAAAATCTGATTAAATCTCTATACTATTTATCATACACACTTGTATTATCCACAGATACCTTTAGTTTACTGTACAAACACAGATGCTGTCCAAGTACTAACTTCACAAAAGGTTTGGAAAAGATTTAAATGCAGTACAAACCTTGGCAGCTTGCCGATGCCAGCGCAGATGTTCGGTGAAGCTATCGAAGCTGATGTAGTAGGTCTGACTCTGAGGTCCTGCCGAGCTGAAGGCCAAACAGTGGCTGTGTTTCTTTACCTCCTCAACCTACAAACAACACAAACAAAAAGGTCAAATCCATTCAGAGATAATCATGTTTGCAATGTGGAGACATTATCTCACCTACTACACGACTACTTACCCAATACTGTAGGTAGTATGGCTGTCTAAAAACTGACTTTAGTGATCAATACTGATACTAAGAATTTGTTTTATTGGGCCAGTGGTTTTTACAGGACCCACCACAAAAAACAACAACAACAACAACAGCAATTTCTTACCAGCAAAGTGAATGACATGACTGTCAATTATGTTGGTAGCCCCAACCCAAAATGTGGCCTCTGCATTTAACCCATCGCAGTGAACACACACGGGACAGTGGGCCGCTATCATTGTAGTGCCAAGGGAGCAATTGCGGGAAACGAGCCTTGCACAAGGGTAGGGCTGGAACTATTGATTATTTTAGTAATGGAGTATTCTATTAGGGGTATAACGGTACTTGTATTCGTACCGTTTGAACTTTGAACCAGACCGTTTTGGTACAGGGCTTTCGGCACGGTGCACATGTGCACCGAAAGGCCAAATGCAATCTTTTGTGTGCGGAACATAGGGGCCAATTTTTGTGTTTCCACACGAACATATTAAGTGGAGGAAGTCTCCGCGTTCAGCGCAAGTCTTCTGTCAAACATATAACATAATTCGGCCTGTAGAAAGATTTTTATTTACTTAGTTGTTAATTCGTTTGATTATTGATGTAAACGTTTACGGGGCCGCTTACGTGTCGCGTCTAAAAGCACGTGTTAAACGCATGTCAACGCGCTGTTTTGTTCTTTCAAAAGTGCGTGAGAGGTTGCGCGTCTTTCGTTGCTACGCAATCATGAGCCGCACTTTCTGTGACAGAGAGAATAACGGAATGCGTGATCAGATTTTTCATCTGCACCTCACATTAATCATATCATTGTGACAATGCGATCAGTTAATCTGGGCGGGACAGAGAAGAGCTGTAACCCGGGTTTTCTCAGCTGTGGAGGGTATTGTTAGTTTAAGTCCCAGCTTACATTGGCGACACAGGCAAAGATTAGGAGAAACGTGCAAAAGATAAAGACCTTAGTGCAGCCTTTGACACAATAGATCAAAGAATCTTACTAGAAAACTATGTTGGCATCAGTGGTCAGGCGTTAGCCTGGTTTAGATCGTATCTAACCAATCGATATCACTTTGTTTATGTAAATGAGGAAGAGTCATATAACTCCCCCGTTAAATACGGCGTACCTCAGAGATCAGTTCTAGGCCCTATCCTATTCTCGTTATATATGTTACCTCTAGCAGACATTATCAGGAAACATAACATAAGTTTTCACTGCTACGCGGATGATACCCAGCTTTACATCTCGTCACATCCTAGCGAAACCCACCAGTTTGCTAAGCTATCAGACTGCATTAGTGATATTAGGGACTGGATGGCACATAACTTTCTTATGCTAAACTCCAATAAGACTGAGATACTTATTATTGAACCAAATTGCTCCAAACATAATATGTCAGATTACAAATTGCCCATAGATGGCTGCACGGTGGTGCCATCTTCCACGATTAAGAATTTAGGCATAATGTTCGACAGCAATCTATCTTTCGATAGTCATATCTCCAATTTCTGCCGCACAGAATTCTTTCATCTTAGAAATATCTCAAAAATACGCCATATGCTGTCTGCATCAGATGCTGAAAAGCTTTTCCATGCTTTTATGACCTCTAGAATAGACTATTGTAACTCGTTACTCGGGGGATGCCATGCAAATCAGGTAAACAAGCTACAGCTGGTTCAAAATGCCGCCGCAACAGTGCTTACTCGATCTAAAAAGTATGACCACATTAGTCCAATTCTGGCATCTTTACACTGGCTACCAGTTAAATATCGCATACAATTTAAAATATTACTAATCACCTACAAAGTCTTAAATGGCCTAGCGCCCTTGTATATTAAAGAACTACTATCAGAATACAACCCACCATGTAAACTGCGATCACAAAATTCTGGTCACTTAATTATCCCTAGAATATCAAAAGTGTCTAAAGGTGGTAGATCCTTTTCCTACTTGGCTCCTAAGCTCTGGAATGATTTACCAAATAATGTTCGAGTATCAGACACAGTCGAGCAATTTAAATCTAAAATTAAGACATTCTTCTTTAACAAAGCATTCACATAAAATGTCCAGTAAATGTACTTTTCCCGCAGTAGTTATTTTGTCTAGAACAAAGCACTCACATATCTCATATGGGTAATATACTATTGCCGCAATAGTTAGCCTGTCTGGAACCAAGCTGAATTAAACCACTATAATGTTGTCATGACTGGGTAGGAGTGACAGGACGCAAACGCAAAGTTCAAAATAAATAACATTTAATAATAAAAACACGAGGGCTGATATGGTGAATACAGGATCACAGGAAAACAGGAACATCCAACACAGGGAACAGACAGGGTTGTAATGACAATGATCCGGCAATGAGTGTGACACAAACACTGGTATAAATACACAAAGACTAATGACACACAGGTGGAATGAATGATGTGATAATTAACAAGTGTCCAGGTGATGACAATATAGAACAGACACAAAACATGACACGGATCACCGTGACAAATGTATGACACTTGCATCACATGCGAACGGCATCTACGCTAATAGAACTCTGTTTTTGTCTCCCTGTCTTGTCCTCGACCCCGAGGACAATGAGACAAACGGACTCAGTTCCTGTTGCTGTGAAGGTCATCACACCACTGATCTACTGGCTGTCCTTCAACGTGATGCCCAGCCGATGCGCGACCAATGACCACCGGCTGAACCAGTTTAATCCGCTTACCCGCTTCCTATCCCTACCGTGTTTATATATATAAATATATATTAATTTCTCCCAAGGGTTTTTGTCCTTCTAGGAGTTTTTCCCATTGGGTTTTTCCTAGGGGGTTTTTTCGTCCCAGGGAGAGTCAGCCAACTTTGGCTTAACTTAGCACTTTACTGTATACGTTACATTATTAATACTCTCGCTTGTACGGTTTAACCTTAGCCGCTATATTTTACTTCTTATATTATCTATTGTTTTTCTGTGTTCTCCTCTACATCTACTCATGTAAAGCTGCTTTGCAACAATTAACAATTGTGAAAAGCGCTATATAAATAAAATTGAATTGAATTGAAAAGATGGCTCTGTATGCAACTCACTCATCTCAATATGAGTATATAATAAGTATATCATCATGTTGCTTGCTATGCAGTTACACATAGAGCAGTAATATTATTTTTATACAGAGATGGTACATAACCAATTCAATACTGTGAGTTAAAAAAATCCTAAATAAATCAAAACAGAAAATTTTTTTGGTGGCAAAAATGTAGGCTAATAGTTTATAAATGTATTCAGGAATTGAATTTGTTAGTTTAGTTCAAGGTTTTAGTAGAAAAACTTTAAGAGAAAGTTAAGAAAAGATTTACCTACTGTTATAAAATCATGTATAAAGTATGTTATTTAGTGGAGAACTTTGCAGCAGTATTTTATTTATTATTCTTTTTTATTTTATATATTATATTTTAATAAAAAGTGTTTAAAAGGTGTAAATAAATTGTTAAAAAAAAGTTTATAGTAATAAACCACCTGCAGTTTAATGTTTGCATTTTTTCCCCTTACTGTACTGAAAATTAACTGAACTGTGGCTTCAAAACCAAGGTACGCACCGAACCGTGATTTTTGCATACGTTACCCTATATTCTATTGATTATTCCATCGATTAATCAAGTAATCGGATAAGAAATACCTTTCTTTAATAAAGAACAATCCATAAAATACAGGTGAAAATAATACAGGTCTCATTTCATTCTTTTAAACAATTAACATTTCTTATTGCTAAAATTGCATGCATACCATTCTTTTCAGTCAATAAAAATGTTACTATAGAAATCACTGCACTAGTATTACAGAGTTGGGATGGGCACGATGATCTGTGGGTTTATTTATTTATTGTGGATATGGCGGCATTTTGATGTCTGGTTAGCGTTACAAGAGCATGTGCTAGTAAAGACTGGGTCTGGAGATGCGTGTTTGACGTCATTTTGAGCTACGCTGACTGGCCTATGACATCAGTAACATTACCATGCATGATTAAAAACAAACAGATAATTCCGCGCACCTGCGCCGCAGCAATCACATGACAGGAAAACAAATGCCAGTATAAAGGGAAGCAGCAGAAGCACATTGGTAGCATATGCTTAAGCTAAACCACTGCTGGACTGTGGTGTTTCTTTCTATGTAGACTTACCATCCAGACATCGGCCGCTTTTTCCATAAGTGCGCCTGTGTGCACAAACTACATTTTTAATAATTCACGAACATGTCTTTTGTGTGGAAGTATTTCAAAATCTGTGTGCAGGATGTGAAGATTGCAATCTGCATTCTGCCATGTCTGCAAAGGACAAGTTAATTGCAATAAAACAACACAGGGCTCTCAAGTCTCATGCATTTACAGTGAGACACACACATTTCAGTCAGTTCACACGCTCACACGCCACACCTTGTATTTCTCACGCTGAGAAGAGACTGATAACTTATCCGGCTATATATAATTAATGGACGCGGCGCAGGGAAGTTCTCTGCAGAGTTCATAGCTGTCTCGAGTTTTTTATGTATGTTTAACTTTACCCGATGACGCAAGAACTGACATGCAGTACAAGATTAAAGGTATAGCGGAAGATTTTCCCGAATTATTTAAAATAACCGCCCCTCGATATTTTTAAAAAAATGCTCCCGAGAGGGAACGCCTGTTAAACGCGTGCACGAGACAGAGAGAGAGCGTGCAGGAGCTCAGTTCTTCTCTTCGCTCTGTTTACAAGTTTCTGTCGGCATGTTTACCGTGTCTGTGCGGTTCGTGACTTGTGCCAGGGCTAGCATCGCAAATCATAGCTTACATCAACTTTTACCAGCAGTGATTTTAAATGGATTTCTCCAAATAGCATGACAAAATGTACCTTTCCAGTAGAAACTTCGCTTGGGAAGCCCAACCTGTCCTTTTAGCTTACGCCAGCGTGTGAAATAGTCTCCCATAAACATCTGGTCTTGTTTCTTTATTTATAGTCCTTTCTCTTCTTGTCATACAATTCGTAGACACTTTTTAGCTTGCGACCCTCAGACATTTTGAAAAAAACATTGAGAACGCGACCTTCAATGAATGGTTGAAACCGTAGCACAACACACATACACGTGAAAGTGCGCATGTGCAGAAAGCGACATAGAGGCGAGCACGTGCGACGGTTATACGTCAACATATAATCAGAATGATTGACATCTGGGATGACCAATAACAGTGGTGATCCACCCGGAAAATGAAAATCTTCCGCTATACCTTTAAGAAATCATATAGAGGAGTGTGATTTTAAATCGCTCTTGTGCTCTTCCGATGTCATTCACTTGGACGGGCAATGTGCCTACGCAAAGAGTCAAAGTTAGATTCTTGAATTAAGACAGATTCATGCTAAATTATGATTTATTCGTTGAAAAACTCTTCAACTGCTTTGCAATCAGAAGCTTTACCTTACCTGAAACTAAGGAAAGTAGACTATAAAGGCTTCCTGACAAATAATAAAAGATCTATAGGAATGTATTTCATTATTATTGCCATGTAATGCTGAACATGTACTCTCTCACACACTGAACATCTCTCTCACACACAGCTTAGAATCGCACTGATAGAAAGTTCTGCAATTCTACTGTATACAATACAGATTTTAATAGAATTTTGATACATTTGTATATTTTTAATTATACAGTATAGAACAATTTATTTTATTTGGATGAATTAGTTTGTCTTTTGTCCGACTTACAAATTGTTATAATTTAGATTTGTGCGCTCAGTTATGAACAATAGGTCAAATTGAAATGTTAGCAAAACGTGAGAATTTGGTAGGGCTGAATGTTTTCAGATGGTTACAGTTATTGTTTTCAATATAGCCAAAACCTAGTTTAGCCTGTAAAATACCAAATAAACATCTTGTTTATGTATCCTTATGTCATTCTTTCTTGTTTGTTGCTCGATAAGAAAAAAAATCGGAAATCTGTATCGGAATCTGCCAGTTTGCTTGTAAAAAAATATCGGTATCGCAATCAGACACGAAAAATCAAGATTGTGCATCCCTGCTTCCGTTGCATCTTTTGTAGCTAAGCAATCATGAGCCACACAAGGAAATCGTAATGCCTTATCAGATTTAATTTTTTAGTTTGCGTCAAGTCACAGCTTCCAATGGTGACACCATGTAGGGCAGAAGAGCAGGAGATTTAGTGCAACACAAACTGAACTACAGATGAGAAAAATCAGGTTAAAAAAGGGGAAAGATGATAAATGTATGAGTATATGTATTTAATGTAGTATAGTATCAAATATATCATTATGTAGCTTGCTATGCAATTACAAATAGAGCTTTGATATACATTTTTCTGTCCAACTAACTTATGTAACATTAACATTCATATTTTACCACATATTACTATAATAGCTCCATAGTTTTGATCTATTTGCTATTAAAGTCAATACTGTGACTGAAGAAATCCATTAGTTTGAGAGCCCTGCATTACAGCATTTATAACTGACTGACGTTCAGGTGAATCGTATTAATTTTCCAGTTGAGCCTTCAAGTCTTATACTTATTTGACAGTGAGTATACATTTTTATTTTATATGAAGGCTCAATACGAATTAAAGGTAAACATCAATTAAATTAATACACAATGTTTATTTTTTTTAAATATGATTTAGTTTTATATGAGGAGGCTTCATAGAGTTTGTAGTGGGCATTTTTTGCAGTTTATCCCAAGTTTTTTCAACATTTATACTGTTATACTGCATTGACCAAAATGAATCAAAAACGGACTTTCAGCAACAAAATAATTTAATTTAGAAAGTCTTCTAAAAAGACAAGATTGTACCAGTGTAAGGGGAAAAATAAAATATATCCATCCTTTTGGCCCAACGGTGGAATCCAAATGGCATGGTGAAGGATTCTAGCGCGTTCTGTCTTTTCCGTTGTTTGTAGATGACGTTTTAACATTACGCAATTTAGGTAACTTCATCTGACTCCAAAAGATAAAGACATATTGTAATATGAATCAAATTGATGCAATAATAGTTTTTGGATAAACGTTTGATCATTCGATTTGATTCATATTAATATTGAGCTCATTCATTCGATTACCCATGTCGGCCCATGCAGATTACAAACACATATTTGACCATACTAGAAGTTATGACTCTTACACAATTTAACAATGCCGCTCCCGTCATCTCTTGCTAAAAGTTTCCATGTAGCCCCATGCTATCGTTTGTACATAACTTAGTACAAAATTCAAACTATAACCAAAGGTTCGGGCTTAGCACCATCTAGCCGAATATAGTTCAATCATATTACTATGTACAAGCAGAAATAATGACCAGCGGTTATGACTTATCACACTGATCACCCACATACAGTACGGTTACATAACAACTTAGTTAAGGTAAAATAATTAATCTACAAATGCAATAACCAGAGGTTCATGACTTAAGCAATTTTAACAATACCGCTTCATGTGTATGGACTCTCGTTAAATCGTATCCATATAGTCTCGCAAATGGTGATTTTTGAGAATGGTTTCAGATGGTAATTCAACAGGAATTAGAAAACGGTTCCCTGTGGATTCAGCCATTTGCTGCTGGTTTTCCAAATACCTTTTGTCAGGGTTTTGCATCACCTTACACCAGCATATAAGTTTCACATCCTCCCTGTTTTGCGCCCTGCAAATTTGGGATGTCAATATACTATTTTTAGATTAGCTCCAACTGCCTAGGCCGAACATAATTTGTCAAACCACATGATGATATTCAAAACAACATTAACTCTTTGAATGTCATGAAATCCAGTTTCTTGCTTAATATCGTGTTATTATCATATTGAATATTATCAATAAAAATATACCATTTTAAAATATCCCATTGATGCATTTCCTTATTTGACAAACAATCGTTAAAATGATTGTTTGGGATCACTACCTTTCCTCCAATCAGTGGTAAGATGTGCATCTTTCCTGTATGGCTGGCCTTGATTGAAGACACCATTAGACAAGTGCCACATAAAATGACCTGTCGACGACTCCAGCGGTTCACGGGCAGCTGCAGCTTTCCTTTCCGCACGTTATAGGTTCCCGAGAGCTGAATGCGCTCAGAGCTCTCAATGCTGTAAGGTTTCCCTGCAAAAAAAATTAAGAATATCAATGTGACTTCTAGAGATCTCACTAGATGACAAGAATCCATATTTTGAATTATAGTTTAGGATTTTGTGGTCATTATTTGAAAGGATGTATATAGATTTTACTGGAAATGACAAGACATAAAGTGGGAAATGGGAACGAAAAAGGACCTTGATTCGGGAACTGAACTCACAAGAGGCACAGCGGGGCAATATGTGCAAAAGCTTTGCTCAAATGGCTGTCGGCTCCAACCTACTCTGGACATTTTGAGTAAATGTTTAGGTCAATTACTTTACTCTCCTCCTTCTAAAAGGAACATGGCCCATTATTCTCTATTAGGCTGTTAGGCTGTACTGGTGAATACTTCGTTACTGTACTTAAGTAGAAATTTCACGTATCTGTACTTTACTTCGCTATTTAAATTTATGTCAACTTTCACTTTTACTCCACTATAGTGCTGCCGCGAATAGTCGACGTAGTCGACGTAATCGACGATGAAAATTTGTCGACGGCAATTTTTTTAGTCGAGGAGTCGCATATTTATTTTTTTCCGTCTCAAACGGCCCACTGTAATTCTGTCTCATGTCTCAAATGGCTCAATGTAATTCACCTCCACACCAGTCTGTGCGCTGTGCGCGCCCTGCTGGTTAATCTGCTACGCTATCATCTTTCTTCCCTCTCCCCCTGCCTTCACTGCTTTAATTTTGAAAAATTGGCGGTGGCAGGTGAGTCTATGGAATTATGAGTCGGAAAGCTTCCGAAGTATGAAAGTATTTTAAGCCAAGTTGTGATAAAAGAGTGGTCTGTTACACTGTGCCAAACGTCGCTGGCTTATCACGGGAGCACAACGACAATGCACGAGCATCTCAAACGAAAACACTCGGGAGTTATTGACGATACACCCACAGAGAATAGGACAACGCAAGTAACTGTTATATGATTATTAATGAAATGGCGAGCTAGTCAGTACTGTTTTATTAACTCTTTTGAGAAGTACAATGACTCTGTCTTTGGATGTTAAAGGCTATGTTTGCTCGTGATTCCGCCACGAAATCAACACTGGACGCAACAAATAGATTTTTCATGATTCCCATTTACATTTTTATTTTACTATTTTAAACGGCTCAATTCATTGTTGCGAGTGTTCAGCGCGTCTCTCTCTCTCTCTCTCTCTCTCTCTCTCTCTCTCTCTCTCACTCATGTTGCTTGCAGCGCCTCGACCGCGCGCGCCTTACGTGACAGTGAAAAGGTGGCAGTGTTTTTAATGTACTCTCTTTTTTGCGTAAACGTCAACATTCACAGATGTCTCTGACAAAGACGACTGATCGAGTTAACATGACTTGAAGAAAGATTAGCAGTAGTGTGAGTCTGTGTGCGAGCTTTCTCCCTGCCTATGATGCTGTATGCCGTGTTCTGTAGTCTATGTAACAACAACAGTGTATTCTCTTATATTTCTGAATTTGCGCCGAATTGTCTGCGCTATATCACTCGCATTTAAAATCAAGAAATGGCTCAAAACACAACAACAATTATGAGAAGAGCAACAGCAGTAAAGCTACAATGTAAATGTATGGTGATTTTTGCATATCTACACTCTAAAAACCGTTGGGTTATTTGTTTTACCCAATAGGTGGGTTAAACATATTGGGTTGTTCTGTTGGGTTATTCCTAGCTTGTATTGGGTTATTTCCATAACAACCCAGAGAGTTGGGTTAAAATCGGGCTCACGTCACGCATTTTGAATTTCAACGGTTGACCGGTGCCACTGCTGAGTGCGGACAGACACGAGACGAGAGGTACGTTTTAAAATATATATCTCTGTGTAATGTTTTATTTCTACAAAGTGTCTTTAAGCTCTAAAACACAGTGAACTATCAGTCACGTTTAAATAAGTGTACAAAAACACTGCTGTCTAGTTTTTGTCCGTTACACCTGTTCCATTGATTAACTGTTACCGATGCCAAACGCGTTTTTAAGCCATCATAAACGTAGAGAGACATCGCAATTTATTTTAATACTAAACAGCACCAACAGCATGAGCCCTTACAAAAATGAATCATTTCTTCTTTTAGTAGTATAACGTTAGTTTCATGGCGTATTGATTGCCATATTGCTTTAACCATGCTTTCTGTAACAGACAATGTTTTTTGGTTTAAAGTGTAGTAAAAACCGTTTTTTAACTTTTGTTAGGGATGCAACCGGCTGCTTTTTGCTCCAAATATTTTATTTTGGCGGTGTTATAGACACAGAGCTGTAATATAAATGTGATTCTGAATGTAAATGTCTTAAGAAATGACTCGATGGCATTTTATTGTCGTCTTACTTCAGTATAATCCCTGATTAAGCGCTGCACGTCTACTACTGTATACTGTAACCCTGGTAACGGTTGAATTTGCAATTCAGCGCCATCTACTGTCAAAGTAGAGTATTTATTCAGCGTGCCAGATGTGTTTGCTTTGAGATTTAATTAATTATTATTTTCTTTAAATGTAGACATTCTTGGAGATGTTGCATTAAAAACCTTACAAAATGGCCAGCAAGATGATTCAGCCTTCCTACAGTACCAAGAGGCAAAGCAAACATTTATTAATTTGCAACCTGTAAGTATCATTTATGACACTTAGTTTTTTTTATCCTGTTTATGTGTGCATATTTACATTGTGAAAATTCTGTCTTCAGGCCAGAAAACAAACATAATTCAGTATTTGGAGGAGGAAGTGTGACGAAGACCCCATGTCCTCCTATGGGATGAATTCGACTAATCACAAGCCTTTGTTATCGTGGGGAGGCATGCATGGCCCAGGAGCAAGACCAGCAGTTGACATGTGCTTTAATTTTTTTTTTTTTTACATTTTATACAGAGTATCCCAAGCCTTTCACTACTGTTAAGTAGTTTCTGTAACACACAATACATTTTGTATCATGTGATGTTTCCTGAACACACTGTCACCTGCTTAAAGGGACAGTTCCCCCAAAAATGAAAATTGTCATAATTTTCTTCCACTCCTGTCGTTACAAACCTGTACACATTTTTTTGTTCTGATGACCACAAAGGAAGATATTTTGAGTAATGTTTAAACCAAACAGATCATGAGCCCCATTGACTGTCATAGTAGGAAAAAAGAATACTATGAAAATGAATGGGGCTCATGATCGGTTTGATTTCAAACATTCTTTGAAATATGTGGTTATCAAAGTAAAGACTTATATACAGGTTTATAACAACATGAGAGGGAGAAAATTATGACAAAATGTGTGAACTATGCTTTTAAGCAGTTTGTAGTTGGATAAGATTGAGTAGATTTGTTTTGTTCTTATGTTTTTGTTTATTTATGTATGTATATATTTATGTATGTGTGTATGTATTTATGCTTCTATACATGTCTGTATTTATACATTTAAATGCAGGTGCAAATGACTAAATGAAAATAAAGCATTATAAATGTATTTGTAAGTTTTGTATTATTTATTTATAAAGCAAATAATAGTAATAAATAATAATAATAATAATAATAATAATAATAATAATAATGGGGTTAAAACAGCATTGCAAAAATAACCCAACAAATTGGTTATTTCATAACCCATCTAATTGGGTAAAACTTTCTACCCAATGCATTGGGTTAAAATAACCCAACAATGGGTTGGTGCTATAGTAACCCACCATTGGGTTATTTATTGGGTTATTTTTAACCCAACTGTTTTTAGTGAGTAAATCAGGATTTTAGCAGCAGTTAAAGAAACAGCTGGTTGGATAAAAACGAGGTGATGGGTCATGTTTAGTCACTATTTTATAGGCTACAACAGAACAGATAATATGTAAAATAGCATTCAGTTGTGTTAAAATGCAATATAAGATCAAAGAGTAGAAGTGAAACATTTCATTTTTTTTATTATATGAATATAAGTTTATAAGTTTTATATATAAGTTTTTATTATTATTTATATTGTTTACATTGTAATTTTTTATTTGGTAACATTTAAGTTATTCATATTGTTTATGACACCGGTGGGTTCCAAATAAAATGGACACAATGAAATAACAAACACTTGAGTTTTTTTTAATTAGTCGTTTAGAATAGTCGACTATTCGAAAAATTAGTCGAAAGATTAGTCGTTAGAAAATTAGTCGTTAGTGGCAGCACTACTCCACTACATTTTCTAGATAAAATGTATACTTTTACTCCTATATATTTCCACTAAGCATATTCGTTACTACAAAATAAAATCAGAAGAAATGTGTGCGACCTCAATAAGGGAGGTTTTGGCGAATCAGTGCTTCTAGATTGCATTACGCTCCGCACACTCTCGTTGCGTCTCCAAACCACCTACTTTCATATTATATAGTAGGCAAAGAGTACGAGAAGTAGTGCTTTTCGCCTACTATATAGTATGGAAGTATGCGGTTTGGGACGCAGCGTCTATTTCACGTACATTCTATTTTAGCATAGTGTTGCCAAAGGAGGAGAGAGCACAACTGAAACCGCAATGAAAGCACCTACTGGAGGAACTCCCGTTATCGTAATCGACCACCCCGACGATGAACAGGGTGAGAAAGCTAACGTTATACACCCGTGGCCGTATTTGTAAGAAATGTTTTTGTACATTGGAATTAAAGATTCCCGATTACCGAATAAAGTGCCTCTTATGCCTACCGAAAATCACTTATATTTTGTCATTTAAAAACTCCCCGTCCAACCTGAAGAATCACATCAAGGTACGTTAAAATAATAGTTATTAAGTAAAGCCACAATGTCAATGTGATTCAACATTAGTTATCATAAGCCGTATTAGATAATTATCTGTCTAATGTGATGGCCAGGCGCACGTTTTATAAACGTCAACGTTAACGTTACACCGCTGATTTTCCCTTGGATTTATTTAATTCACAGAGAACTCTCAACTGAAACACGCTTAACTGTTTATGGTAACATTATAGCTGCCGGCCGAATATTCCCTCCGGTAGGCTAAAGTTAGATTGAGAAATATTTTTTAAAAACTGCTATCAGTGGCAGGTCAGAAAGAAAGTCTTAAGGACTGTATTCACGTCTTCAAAAGCATCATACGTTTTGTCAAACTTGAGATTTCCTTTTATGTTAATTAACTCAAAACTCAGTGGTTATAGGATAATGTTGTGCTAATGTTATACATTGTGAATGTACGTTTGCATTGTTGATCAAAGTCACAGTGCTTTCATTGCCACACAACGAGTTGTTGTTTTTTTCTTAGTAGAGCAGCTAACTTAAAGGGATACTCCACTTTTTTCAAAAATATGCTCATGTTTTGAAAGAAATAAGTTATTATTTATTTTTCATTTTTACCTGAAGTTCATACAAAAGTGAAATTTCTGCTTTTTTATTTGATGTCAGCTCTAAAAATATGCTGTTTGCTCTTTGAACTTAAAATAATTGTGCCTGAAAAGTCCTGGAAAAGACAGATTTTATTTGATGATTGAGATTAAGAAGATAATGGGAACCCTGAATATGCTTTACTATAAGAAAGCCACAATAAAGTTCACAATCAAAGTTCTAACGGCTTGCTTTAAAAAAAAAAAAAACTTTTTACTTTTACTTCAAATACTTAAGTACATTAAATATCAGAAAATTACTTTTGATACTTAAGTACAGTATATATCAGATACTTTAAGACTTTTACTTGAGTAATATTTTAAAAGACAACTTTCACTTCTACCAAAGTATTTTTCTAGTACAATACTTGTACTTTTACTCAAGTATTACTTTCTAGTACTTTATACAACACTGGTACAGACTAATGGAATCCACCTTTGACTAGTACAGACTACTAAATTTCTTCCCTTCACTAGTACAGACTAATGGAATCCACCTTTGACTAGTACAGACTACTAAATTTCTTCCCTTCACTAGTACAGACTAATGGAATCCACCTTTGACTAGTACGGACTACTAAATTTCTTCCCTTAGTAGTATTGGATCGGCAGGTATCGGACAATACTTAAATTTTCTGGTATCAGATCAGAAATGAAAAAGTGGTATCGGTGCATCCCTAATAATATTGTGATTTTAACCAAAATTGAGACGCTAATTTTAACTTCGATTTGAAAGTGATCTATCAGGCGTTGTCATCTCAGAGAGATCTTAACTGATTGACTCTGAAGCAACATTTTTGCATTCAGTCCTGAAAATAGGGAAGAAAGATCTGACCCAAAAGCAGAAGCATTATGTGGGTCAGGACCCCACGGTACGCCATGTGGAGTGCTGTAGCCCACTTTACAGGCCGGTCATCAATTTTCACACCTTCAGTAGACACATGCCTCATTTCAAAACAACAAGTGCTCCATGTCATAAATGAACAGAAAACAAGATCTCTAGAAAAAAATGAAGCATCACATTAAGACACAGCATTATGTGGTCAGAATTATGGAGGACGAAAAATGACTTAAGTGTATATAAATAAATAAATGAACATAAATAAATTTAGAAATACATAAATAAATAAATGAATAAATAAATAAATGCAGGAATAAGTAATTAATAAAATGCAGAAATAAATAAATAAATGTAGAAATACAGAAATAAATAAATAAATGTAGAAATACAGAAATTAAGTATAAATAAGTAATTAATTAAATGTAGAAATAAAGGCAAATATATAATCAATATTAGGGATGCCACAATTCTCAATATAATATTGAACCGTTCGGTTCGAGTGCCACGGTCCAATACGCGCATGTGAATTGCGTTTTTTTTTTGTTTATCCATCCAAATCTGTCAGTTTTATATTCCCTGCACTTTTGTTAATGTGCGTGCCCGGGTGATCTGCACGCTTAAACGCCACAGCGAGTTGATATCCAGTCACTGTGCGCTAGCTGCGTTAACTCTGCTTGAACTCTGCTTGCAATGCTGGTGTCAGATTTCATTCGCGTGCACACAGCACACAGCGACAACAAAAAGAAGCAGCACCACTGTCTTAAATTTGAGGTGTGGATTAGGGTTGGGCGATGTCCCCATAAATTGGCAGTTGACGATGGTTACGTAAACCATCGCGATGGACGATGATATCGTTAGGCGGGGGGGGGGGGTATTTTAATTTTTCGTTATTATTCGTTATTATATAATTATTATTCGTTATTTTACTTTATTAAGAAGAATTCTTAATAAACACTTAAGAAGAGTTGTGCACTTTTTATTTTAATATATATTTTACATAAATACTATTCTGTACTTAAAATCTATAATTTTGTTATTTTACTGTCCCAACTAATGTCTCTTTCCTATAGGTTGCACATAAGGGGAAAAAGTAGCTTTAATCCACTGAAGAAGAGTTGTGCACTTTTAAGCACCTTTTAATCTCTTTACATAAATATTTTTTTCTATTTAAAAGCTATAATTTCATTATTTTACTATCCCAACGACTCCTCCGCGCTTTCCAAATTTTGCACGTAAATATCTGTGCATATGTGCCACCAGTACTCCGTCAGAGAGCGGGTCTTCAGCACCGCGGGGAGCAGCCAGCACTTCAATCCGCAGCTTATTAAAACTAGACAAAGTGAACAGGGACAGACACATCTAAATTTAAACATGGTCTGTGTATGTAAATCCCGCGTTTCGGTCGGAGTGTTGTTCCCGTTTTCTTGTTCTTGACGTTCCCTGAATTCTGGGTTTATATCTTAATCTGCCGCTTCAGTATAGCCTCAATGTAACAATGAGCACGATCTCCCGAGACACTACAAAAGGCTACTAATAAATGATTAATATGGGCTGTTTTCTTGTACAAAATTAAATATTTTAAGATAAATGTACAACATGTAAAAAGACAAGATTCTAGCAATGTCAAGATTAGGGATGGGCATTTTCCAGTAATTTACTAATTTTTTTAATATTTAATTTTTCGAATATTTAAGCTCTTAAAGAACGAATATTCGTTTATTTAAATTATGTTAATTAAGACATGCGTGTTTTGTATTTTTCATTTTGTCATAATTTCACAGAAGGCTTATAATTAGGAAATATCCACAGCAAGCTAAACTTATATTCTGTATGTATATATATGTATGTATTTTAAGTTGAAAACATTGTAAAAATATATATATATATATTTTAAATTCTTCTTAAAAAATATCCTTCAGAAAAAAATGCGTTAAAACTTAATGCGGAGCAAAGTCTAGTCAAATCCTTAGTTTCAAGTCGGTCGTTAGTATTAATTCATTACTGTTTGATGTTACATACATTATATTATACCAAATATTATACACCAACCCCAAATCTAAGCGAAGTTTGAGGACTTGCGAAGTTTAAAGTTTGAGGACTTGACAAAGTAGGCTATCATCATTTAAACAGACTCAAAACACCAAGAGCCCGGAGCAAACGAAAAAACACATCTACATAACCGACTGCTCAGTCGCCATATAAATATCTTCTCAGTTTAGTTTGACGTATTTGTGAATAAAGAAAACCATATTTATCCTACCTGCTTCGGTGAAAGCCCGTTCTTCTGACTAGATACAATATAATGCCGGTGCTGCGGAGAAAACTTTCCTGATGATGGTTATCCGATAAAAACAACAGACGGATTGAACAAGATTGAAAATCTGTATTTAACATTATTTTACAAATAACGTAAGCTGGCTCGATACATTATTTTTGACTGTGCAAAGTTACTAACGTTAGCTTAATTTAACAACATTTTACAAAGACGGTGCTTTGCTTTAAACTGCCATGTGCATTTATCCGGTTCATTTTCGAAAGAGCACCGCATATAATAAATGTTCTCCGTTTCATTTCGTTCTCCGTGTCTGTCTCTTTATTAACAAAATAAAGTAGACTTTATAACAGAAAGCTTACAAATCTCTCATGATGTGTTGATTCGGGCGGCGGAGAAGCACGTTTAATAACACGTGAGCCCTCACTGAGCCAGTGGCCAAATACGGCGCGGCGGGGACAAACCCGGAGATAAAAGGAAAAACTTAAATTCATCTGCAATCTGCATTGCCAAACAATCAGAAATACATACAAATTAATGTTTATGTATATTTTACATTTAAGTCTGTAAAAGACAGTATAGATGAAGTGAAAAAGCATTAAATAAGTTGTTACCCTTTGGTGGCACATTAAAAATAAACAAACATTCGAATAGCATTTTTTTAATTCGAATTATTATTGCCATTCGAATATTCGAATATCCGTGCCCATCCCTAGTCAAGATCAAATGCCCGACAGGATATTTTCACAGACTAACACACGTCACGTCTCACGTCTTCTATTTAATTTATAGAGCAATTCACGCAAAGATATTAGGTTAACTATAGTCTATATAGAAGAGAGTAAGTGTATGTCGACTGGCAGCGGAGTGGGGAGGGGGCGTGGCATCACGATGGTGTCTCTCCATCGTGATGTCAGTCAACCATCACGATGGACGATGATATCGTCTATCGGCACAACCCTAGTGTGGATTAATTATTTGTGCGTGTGTAGATTACATACAACATCAATGTAAAGATGCAAATTTGTGTGGGGCAATTTGCGTAATGCCACAGCAGACCGATCGTGTCAAAATGCGAATGACGCAAATTGGGCTGGTTATTGATGCAAACGCGCGTTATTTGCCTCAAACACGTCTTTTGCGCAAGTTGAAAAAGTTCAACTCAAGAAGAGAATGCACATGATGCTAAAATAAATCCCACCAGTAAACTTGATTGAGGAACGCATTTTTGGTTTCTACACAGACAGCATGATGTTGGATTTAACAGTAGTGTAGTTAGTAAGGTACTGTATAGCCTTCATTTACAATGTAAAGTTTAATTTACTAAGTACAGGTAAATAAAATGGCCAATTTATGTAATGTAATGAATTCACATGTTTCCCCAGTTTGAATAGGATAGCATTTTTATATATCTTTATTTAATTATATCTTATATTATTGTATCAATACACTAGAAATGTGTAAGATGATTTTTGCATTTACATAAAATAAAGAGAACTGCAATTAAAACCATTTAACATCTCACTGTTCCTGTTACCTAAGCATAGAATACTTAAAAAAGACTTTGACCAAGGCACCAAGAACCGTAAATTGTATTGAACCGTGAACTAAGTGTATTGTTGCATCACTAATCAATATCAAATAAATATATTGTTTTGTCAAAAGTATCAACTTTTAATTTTATTATTTTTTACACCACTACATTTATTTATTTTTACATTTATTTATGCATTTCTACATTTATTTATTTATGTTTCCGCATGTTAATAAGGTAGGCGGTTAGGGATGCACCGATCCGATATTCTGGATCGGTATCGGGGCCGATCCGGCCTTTTTTGCTGGATCGGATATCGGACTAACAGGACAGATCCAATTCCGATACTGCACGTTACCCATGGTTGTCACTGACAAGCGATTAAAACGACCAAGTATTATAAGAGCACCATAAACGTTTTTATGCACTATAATCAAAGTCATCTTACACTCAATAGCTTCATGTGAAGGAACAAACGCACATTTAAGATATTAATGTTCACAGAAACGCTGTAACTTACTTGCAAACTGAGTTACAGTTTTTTTCAGTCGCTAACAAGCATTTGTCCAATCAGTTGTCACATTTTCAAAACTCTAAACACAATTAGCACAGCATCGGTCTTTTGTGGCCATACCATTAATTCATTTCATGTCGTTTTCACACAATAAGCAGTCAGTAAACACATTTCCACAATGCTTACATTTTCTTAACAGACAAGCTATACCTCCCACCAAAATTATGGATTGTTTTTGTAGTATTTACAAATGCTTACACACAACATCTCACAATAGCAAAAACAATATTCCAAACCATAGATACAGTATAAAAAGCTTTATATTGGGTAAATTGGGCCAACCACAGCTGATTCCAGTCTGGCTTAGGTTATTTTTTCTTTTACATTGATACTTATACAGTAAAAGGAGGACTTTGAGGAGTGATGTTTTTGAAAACAGAAACAGACAAACACTGTTATGTCTGGACGAGGAAGCAAGGGGCACATGGAGAAGAGCAGGCCCAGTGAGAGGTGAAGTGAGAAATGCAGGTGCAGAGAGAGGTGCAGTGAGAGGAGCAGTGAGAGGTGCAGGAGCAGTGAGAGGTGCAGGGTCAGTAAGAGGAGCAGACCCAAGGAGAGGGCAATGTAGAGGTGTAAGAATGCATGGTGGTGGCATTCCAAGGGCTGCAAGAACAGTAGTCAGTGATGAAATTCATTGATTTCAGTAAGAGAGGCTGGTGAAAGAGTGCAGCCCAATTTTAGGAGGTTGCCTCCATTATACGCATCTTTCAACAAACCAACAGGTAAGTATTGCATTTTACATGGATTGTTTCTATTCTCACTTGACATGTCAATAAGGTCATACAGTAATGCATATGTAAAATAATTTGTCCCTCTAAAGAATGCAACGTCTTCCACCCTCTGGGAGAAGAGGAAAGCTCCTCAAAAAGCTTCTATCATATTGTGTTTCTACTTTACCTCCTGTAGTCAAGAGTAAGGGGAAAAACTGATTTTTACTGAAATGCTTTTGAATGTGAACATTGCTGTACATGTGGGCACACAGTTCCCAACCAAGACATTTAGCGTAAAAACGTAAACGTAAAACATGTTTTGCATGCAAATACCTGTAAAACTGAAACATAAAAGTCTATGCAGTTTTTGTAATGTCAACAATAGCCAGTATTTAGAAACCTGGTGTACTTTAATTGATTGCATGTACCTTGCTAAGTGAAAAGAAGTGTTATTCTTTGAAAGAATAATTTTATTTTGAGTCAGATTTCCAGTGTTTTGGTAAAGTTATTATGTGCAGATAAATGAAGAGTTAGTATTTATTTAACAAAATGTGTTTTTGAGAAGAAAATTATGCGTTTGGCCAATTGTGTTTTGTAGGTGGAACTCTGTTTTAAGTGTTTAGAAAAATTATCTGAAGTATGGGTAAGCGCTTGTTAGCGATTGAAAAAAACTGTAATCCACTGATGAGAAGCGGACAGATGAAAACGCGTCATTCAACACACGCAGACACACAAGATAACTGTAACGTTAGGCTTTATTAAAGATCTGATTTTATAAGCGGACGGATGAAACGCGTCATTCAACACACGAACACATACAATAACTGTAGGCTGTTTTAAAGATCTGATTTTATAAAGTCTCAGTAAGCTGTTGGATGGATGCAATTCAGTATGTGCTGAGCACACGATGCATCTAATCTCTTTGGGTTTTAATAGTTATGAACGTAACTTTCCATTGCGGCGCGAGGATTCCCATGTGAAGATGCTTCTAGAGCATCAATGCTGCACCCAGGAAGCGCAGTATGATTTAGACGCACACACTATGATTTATACGCATCAATTCTGCACCCGAAATGTGCATAAAAGGTCCGGTTAAGTGCATAATTCCCAAAATAACCATCTGCACACTAAAGCTTTTTTACTGTGACTTTTTGCGCAAATAAGGAAAATATATTTAGCATACTTATTTGATCAAACGTGTCTATTTTATTTTGTCCTAAACACTGCCATGGTTAATAATTCCTTATGTTCTTGTAACTTGTAAATCATTTTAAATTATTGGTTTTTACATTTAAAAGTATAATTATATATAATGTAATTATATTATGCTAGATTTAGCAGAAAGCACTATACACATTTATATAGTGTGTGTGTGCGTGTGCATGTGTGTCTGTGTGTAATTTAAATTGTTCAAGAAAAATACAGTAGTATTCGATCGGCAGATACCGGAAACAGCCGATACTCAGAATTCGGGTATCGGAATCGGATCGGAGATGGAAAAAGTGGTATCGGTGCATCCCTATAGGCGGTCCGCATGGATTGGTCAAAAAACGTTATGGCTGTGGCTCCACTACTGCAGCTCGACTCCTCGGCTACATACATACAGTCCTTTATGCTGACTTTTTAAAAACTATTGCTACTGATCGACGCGGGACCCCACGCGTGAGCAACGCATTTAGCGTTCCCTCGCCCAGAAGGGCGTTCCAGCGCGTGCAGCACAACTATGTGTGTTCGGCTGTTTGTGTACCACCAATATAACGATCACATGCTCCATATGATCAATATCAATTGCTAATTGAACACCGCAGACCTGAGCAAAGCATATTTTTGGCACCCATAATAATAATAATTATCTTTAATTTATACAGCGCCTTTCAATGTTACTTCTCAAAGCACTTTACAGTAAAAACTAAATTAAAAAAAAATCACAGAAAGAGAAAAGAAAGTAGATAAATAGAAATAAAACAGCATAAATACACAATAAACAATTTACAATAATACCTAAAAGCAATTACTTATAAGCAAGTCTAAAATAATATGTTTTAAGACAAGTTTTAAAAGCACTAAGAGACGCGGGTTGCCTGATTTCCTTAGGGAGGGAGTTCCACAATTTTGGGGCATAGGTGAAAAAAGCCCTATCACCTATAGAACGCATGTGTGTAGGAGGGACAGCAAGAAGATCTAAATCAGAAGAGCGGAGTGCACGCCCTGGTGTGTAGACTTTTAAGAGTTCTGATAGATAGTGAGGTGCTTGGCCGTGGAGAGCCTTATAAGTGAGCATAAGAACTTTAAAATCTACACGAAAGCTAACAGGGAGCCAATGTAAAGACTCCAAAATAGGAGTGATATGTTCCCTCGATCTCGTCCTTGTCAGGATTCTAGCAGCCGAATTAAGAACATACTGTAACTTATTTAGAGTATTGTTTTGATACACCTGCTAATAGAGCATTACAGTCTTTCAGTCCGTAAGCAGTTTGTTTCAATGGGCGGGCTCAGATCTAAAACTGGGTCAGTCAAAAATGGGGTTCCTCAGGGGTCGATTTTTTAGTATGTATATCATGCCTCTCGGTCTTCTCAGATCTTTGGGTCTTAAGTACCACTTTTATGCAGACAACACACAGATCTACATTCACTCTGAGCCAGGTGACTACACAACTATTGCCTTCCTCGAACGCTGCGTGTCAAATGTATATACACATGTTAACATTTCTAAAACATACTTGCATGTGTGTACATTTATTTATACAAAGTTATTATACACAGTTCACACACATATATAATGTAAACAGAAACTTTTATTCTGCTAACGATTAATCACGATTAATTGTTAAGCATCCCTACTTGGGACCCGAAGTAAATAAACTAGGACCGACCCCGACGTGACTGACCATTTAAAATATAAACCCGGAACCGCACGGGTCTCTGGTATTCCGTGAAGACCTCTCAAGTTCAGACACATGGAAGTAGGGGTGGGCAATAAACCGGTATGATAGTAATTACCGGTATTGTGTCACGCCATGATATGGATTTTGCAAAACCGTTGATACCGGCGTTACATATTTTAAATTCTATTTTTGCACTTATCAGGGTTCCCGCGGGGTGTTACAAAAAACTAACCTTCAGAAAGTTATATCTATGGCCTTAAAACGCCCAGATCTTCATCCTAGGACTTAAATTTAACTTTATGAATGTTATTTTTTTAAGACCGCGCGGGAGTTTACCCAAGTCTTAAAAGTCATACCTCCGTTCCCGAGATGCGCCGTCCACAGAAACACAAAACGAAAGGCTCCGATCGCACTTCAATCCATTTTTAATCATCATTTTTTTTAAGAGGATGCACATAATAGTGCACGCAAATCCTGCCAAAGACTATATTTCAGGTGTTGTGATCTGTATACAGCGAGTTTGGCGAGAAACAAGCCCGTGGCTTACCTATAGCATTACCAGGTTCTGAAACATAACAGGACCCAGAAGCGAACAAAATCAACACTGCTTTATTGAAAATCAACTTAAACAGTCGGGTTGTCGAGTCCCAAGGCACCAACAGCGCGTCAACAGTGTTATACATTTAGGAGGCTTTTTTACCTCACTGCTTCAAAGTCGTTTAACGGTGTACTCCCTTTTCACTCAGATCTGCTCTCTCTACTGCGCCCTGCACGCGCTCTCCAGGTAAACGATTGGAGGACGGAAAGCAAGAAATTACCTTAATAAACCATAATTTGGCTAAAAGTGCAATTTATCTTCTTTTAGTAACCATTCCTTTTTTGATAGCGCAAATGGTTGACGAGTAACGGTTAAATGAATAGCGCTTTCAGAGTGCTTTAGCGGATAAACGTACCAAACACATTAAAAACAGCCTTTAATGGTAAATTTCGTTTTCTTAATGCAGGTTTATTAATTAGAGAGGCTATTAAACAATACATAGTGCCTATTTACGCATAAAAACGTATGAGTGGAGTGTTTTTGGCAATGTGAATCTGCTGGTTAATTAAATTAAATGCAATTAAATGCAATAAATACATTTATTAATATAACTAACTTGTATTAATAAACTGCATTCATTAATGCGTTCAGGGATTAATAATTATTTAAAGTGAGATGGCATCTCCTATCAGATGTTCATATTAACAACAAAAAGAAAATCTTGTTCTTTGTATATTTATAAATCAAACAGACACAAGATATACACAGCACACAGCTTTAAAGTTGTTGGATGTAGCGTAAAACATTGTAATAGCCTACAAGCAAATGACCATACTAATTTCCATATTTTCATACTTCCCATATTAGTGACAATATGCATAAGAAGATGAGTCCACCCATCCACACAATTGCGCTTTTAAAGGAAAAAATGGGAAAAGATAAAAAATCATGTCTATGTCCAATCCCTCACTTATTAGTAACATAAGGTGAAAAATACTAATTTTGTCCGTAATTTAACTAAGGTTTACTACAGTGTGACTCCAAGTTTTATCTCATATGGCAACATACCGTAATACCGTTATACCGGCTGAAGAGTGAAAAATACCTTGATATGAATTTTTGCTCATACCGCCCACCCCTACATGGAAGGATAAAATGTGACACTTGCTTCCCGTCGTACTGACCCAATTCTTTGAGAAACAGAAAGCACGCGAACGCTCACCGTGTTGAAGGCTCAGAGCACGTTATAAAACGTATTCTTTAAATACACATTTCTGTTTTAATAAATGCTCATACTAAATCATAGCATATTGCCTAAAACATAAGGTAGGTACAAAAATAATCAGTGGTACATTTGCGACCCATAAAAAATTAGGGTCGCAATGGCATTTCAAAAGGTCGCATATGCGACCAAAATGGTCGCAGTGTAGTTCCCTGGATTCAATATGAATGAACAGAAGAGAATGATCGATTGTATTCGCAAACAGAGGTGAGATCCAGGAGAATTAAGATTGACAGGCAACAGGGTTATTATAGTTTTTTAAAAAAGATTAGTTTTTATTTTTATTTAGTTATGTAATGTGCTATTTTATTTCAGTCTAGTTTTAGTTCTTCTTATTGGGGCATAAATAGTTCTGATTTCGTTTCTATTTTTTAAAAATCCTTACTTTTAGTTTTTATTTAGTTTTAGTATAGTTTTAGTCTTTAGCGTAATATCATGGTTGTGGTAGTCAAAAGTGTACATACACCTTGCCAAATCTGGAAATGTTGAAAATAAGAGGAGAATAAGAGTTTTTTTTTATTTAGTCCTGCTAAATACCACACTAACCCAACACTCTAAATTCTGTTGGGTTATTTATGCTGTGTAAATATATTATATAAATATACATGTTTGGTAATAAAATAAACCTATGCTGGGTTGTTTTAAACCCCAAATTTAGTTGACACAACCCACCATAGGTTTATTTATAACCCAACATGTGTTCTGTCTAATATTTACCCAGCATTGGGTTAAAAATAACCCAGCCGAATTTATATTGAATCAGCACATCCTAGTTGTACAAACTTATGTCTATACACAACAAGTGAAAATCAAAGTTAAAAGTTTAATGTTCTGTCTACGAGTGTCCATTTCTGTACCAGAAGACATCCCTGTGCTAACATAATATAATTATTTGTTGACTAAACCAAATGTTGATTATCCGCAAAAGCATATAATAGTATCAGATTAGTCAAGCGGACATTCTGTATCATAGCAACCAAAAAGCGTTCGCTAACACTTCCAAGCAATCGGTCGGCATTTTCAGCCACGTTTAAATGCTTCGGTGTATGGTACACTGAAATAATTTTTTTAATTTTAAGGGTTTGCCAACAGAAGACAGGTTGTCTTAATAAACTAACTGTTAGCAATGAGATGATGTTTTCTGAATGGGCCTGTTGGCAGGGATCCAGTGCCCGGACAGCGTCATATACATCACGTGACGCTGAGACATTAGTCTGCCACCTATTGGTCATTAATGATCCGATCTGATTATTTATGATCCGGTAATACGAGTGACTCTGTGTCAACTGCTGTTCCAATAACATTTAAAAAACGAAAACGCAAGTTATGTTTTCCTAAATTTTATTTAGTTTTGGTTCGTTTTGCAGGTCCACATTATAGTTGTAGTTTAGTTTTCGTTTTTTTTGGAAACCTTCGTTTTTATTTTATTTCAGTTAACGAAAATGTTTTTTTACTAATAGTTTCAGTTTTCGTGATAGTTTTCGTTTACTATAATAACCCTGACAGGCAACCAGAGTCAGCCGCAAGTAACAAGTCATTGGCAACCTTCACCAATGCTGTTTCTGTACTATGATACTTGCGGAAACCATATTGTAGGGGCTCAAATAACTTATTTAAAGTAAGATGTGTATGTAGTTGGGATGACACAATTTTTTCAACAATTTTGGCTAAAAAGGGGAGGTTTGAGATGGGGCAATAATTGTTAAAAAATTGTTAAAAACTTAACCCATGTTAAGTTTGCATTTATACTAACCACAGCATGCATGTAGGCAAATATCCCAAAACACTGTTGCCAGGGGTTCTTTTTGCCCAAATACAAACCTAACTTAAACTGAAGATTCATTTAGTCATGAAATTATTGTTTTTATCACAAATACACAGCATTAATTCTACTGTACACTAAATGAATGAAAAAGATGCTTACTTTATTATATTGTTGAAGGTGAACACGACTGCATATCGTGCTGTCAATAACGTTTTTTTTCAATAACTTAGATATTATCCCTCATCTAGAGCAACGGATACAGTGTCATATGCTTTTCTTTAACTGTCAATACACGGACCTGAAAAGCACAAAAACAAGCGGATCAAACAAATCAGTTAAAACCACAATGTCTGACAGCCTTAAAATCACTTACGTTTTATCTACTATTTTAAACTGTAACTGGCTTTTAGAAATTGTAAAACTAAAAGTTATAACTATTGCTACTTATTGACGTGAGCTTCGGATTTTCCTGCGCTTGCCCATTGTGCTTCAGAGCGCACGGCACAGCTTTGCGGTTGGCTGTGTACCACAAATATAACAATCACACGCTCACAGTACTTTATTTTACATACATTTATGAGCATTGGCAAGGCTACATATGGGCCAGGGTGGCACTGACCCACTCAGAATCCCACAATCAGAAGAGACACAAAATATTTTTGTGGAAAAGCTGAATAAATCACGCATACATTTGGTTAATCTCTTTAATAATAGTAATAAAATACGCATCATTCAGAAATAAATAACTATTTAAATACAAATGGTTTATGTATTTATAAACCTTGCAAATGTTAATATTCATTTAAACAATTTGAGGGCAAGATATCGCTGAGCTGTTCACTGTGCCTAGAGATGCACGCACATACTCAATTGCGTACGCACGAAGAAGCACGTTTCAAAAGCGAGTAACAACAGCATCCCTCTGTGCTTGACACGGCACACACACACAAAATTATCTTGAAAATACCACAATGTTGGCAAGTATTCTCATAAAAACAGCCAGCTTTATGTGTTTGCAAAAGCTTAGAAAGAAATCAGATATGGATCCGTGCTTGGTTGTAAACATAAGTAGATTTCTTAAAGGGTACTAAACTTTGTGTCATTATTTTAATCAAACAACAGAAGACAAAAGGAAAATCACTTTTGTAGGTTTCAAAAGCTGAATTATATTTAATTTATAGAATAAAGAAGACACTGTTATTCATTTGATCATAGTTCAACACTACTGTTATTCTCTATTTGTAACTTTTTCCATTTACATATACTTATAATTTCTAGATTTCTTCTTATTTTATTTTCCTTATTTTCTTTATTTGCTGATCTGAAAATGATTCGATCCATGACTCAACATAAACGTAATGTAATTTTAACCACTATTGTAAAATGATGTAATTGGCATGTATGTGCCCTGTCAAGATATGTATATGCA
This sequence comes from Paramisgurnus dabryanus, assembly GCF_030506205.2. Classification (NCBI taxonomy): domain Eukaryota; kingdom Metazoa; phylum Chordata; class Actinopteri; order Cypriniformes; family Cobitidae; genus Paramisgurnus; species Paramisgurnus dabryanus. The sequence goes on from NC_133342.1 coordinate 49,266,829, forward strand.
CTACTGAGGGCACCTAAACACGTGCGCACACACAAAGGCGGAGGGCGAATTCCAAACTGCGCTTCAGGAAGAAAATGCAGCATAAACAGTCGCTTCACATAAAACGTTAAGTTGTTTTTCATTGCTCTATTCAGCAAATGTATGTTAATGGATTAGAGTATGAGACACAGTAGCGCAACTCTCTATAGTTTACACATCAAGAGTTCTGATCTTTGAAAGGATGATCTGACTGGAGCTGGACCAGACACATTTAACGCATGTGGTTAAAGAAATCTGCTCACTTTAACGCCTTTATGTGGTTAAATTGTTTTAAATCACATGAATGTTAACATTTGCGAGCCTTAGAAAGACGTGCAAATGATAAACTTTCCCTATTTAAATTAATCCGCAAATTGCATGCGAGCCGAACCGTAGGTCGTGATACGTACGCATCAACTGCGATCCGTCACAGACAGCACTAATTTATAGCATTTTGGGGAAAATGCCAATGCCTATGGAATAGTCTGTTTTTATAATAAATCTTTGAAAATCAAGTTATGGATTTGAATTTTTTTCTGTTTTTATAACCTTGAGATGCTATGTGAAAGTTTGTTCCAGAAATAGTGTTTTTCAACCTGTCACTTTCTTATTGGCAGTTTCCCAGAAAGGGCCTAAGCCTAGTTCCAGATTAACTTAAATGTTAGTGTTGTCTTGACCGAAAACAATTTGCTTTGTCATTCCTTAAAAAATATAAGTGCAAGTGTTGTGTCTGAAGATGCACACCGGTAATGTTTATTTATAAATTATGCTTTTAAAAATGACTTAAATATCCTAATTTAACTAAGGTCTAGTCCTGGCTTAAGCTAATCCCTGTCCGGGAAACCACCCCATAGTATAGAAAACACGTTTTTATGTTTTTTTTTATTAGTCAAAATGGATTTATTGCGTTTGACGCAATAAATTACAGCTCGACTGATTTATTGTTTTGACAATTTTATCGGCCAACATGACCCTGTCGCAGACATATCTGTAATGGCGCATATGTCGCAGATATGCCACCGATATGCTTTTTACAGAACATAATAAAATGCTTGTTTGTACAGAGAGACAGAAAAATTATGCTACACAACAGAACGTACAATCGCCATATGGTTTTCGTTTAATATCGTTTAGAAAAATATTGAGATTTCCCTGTTCACGTGAAAGTCTGTTCTTCATTTTGTTAACTATAATGATGACATTTGAGAAAATGCACACTGCTCCGTGTTTTTCACGTAACGACAATAGAATTCTGGATTTAACATCATTTTACGAACAACGTAAAATGACTTGATACCTTACGGATTACTTTTAATAGTCAGGAGTTTAATGTAACAACACCAAGACAAAACAATTGCTTGTTTTATTGTTTACTTTGTTTAACAGCCTGTTAACTTGTACTGTTTACGTTGTGCAACATCTGCAGCTCTCCAGTTTATTCTTACCCCAAAACACTGCATTCAATAAATGTCCCTCTCTTTGTCACTTCATTCTCATTTAGCTCTGCATAATATCAATAAAATAAACTACTGTAACAGGATGCTAACACATTTCTCATAATACGCTTAAAACATGCAAGCCGGGGAAATAATAACTTAAGACCTAAATAATTACTTAAATAAGTCTGCGATCTGAATAGCCAAAACTGTTAGAAATACATCCAAATTAATTGTAATGTACATCTTACATTAAAGTCAGTTAAAGAGAGTACAAATGAAATGAAAAAAAACATTAAATGAGCTTTCCATAGTAGTATAACTTAACCCTGTGGTGACAAATAGCATTTTATATTTTCAAATAATTATTGTAGAAAGAATATTCAAAAATATTTAACTAGTCGTGCACAGCCCTAGCTGACCATGAGCCCAACCTTGAATGGAATGACGGACAGACAAACCGTACACAGATGTTTAGCATAAATGCATAGTGTGTTTGTTCATATGTGTGATCCTCCGAAAGGAAACCACTGCCTTTCCTGCGTGTGGTGAGAGGAAGGAAGTCCTTTTCTAGCACGGACATACACCCTGAACTATCCTGTTTCTATACATGGCTGTTCCTCAAAATATCATATATACAAGCTTATATTTAAAGGGCACCCATTATGAATGTAATGTAAGTCTCATGTGTGCCCAAAGTGTGTCGGTGAAGTATCAGCTCAAAATATCCCACAGGTCATTTATTATAGCGTGTTCAAATTGCCCCTATTTTGGTGGGAGCAAAAACGCGCTGTTTTAATGTCTGTACTAGAGGGCTGCCATTGGGACCCAGTGCAAATCTATGCAAAAATGTTAATAAGTAAAAAATCAATATTTAATGAATATTTAGTTTATAGTTTAGTGCTGAAAAGGAACAGTATGCAAGAAATTTATATCAATTAATCATAAAATGGCCCTGAAATGTCACTAGACATTAAGAAATCATTTTCATTTTAAATACTTATATTACTGACAACAGTGGTCTGGCCAGGATATTGTCATTTAAAAAGTGTAGTTGCAGCCCTCAACTGATGTTTATGTTGATATTTTGTGGATTTTCACGCACAACCACTTCTAGGGTTTACAAAGAATGGTGTGATAAGGGAAAAACATCCAGTATGCCGCAGTCCTGTGGGCGAAAATGCCTTGTTGCCTCTGTTGAGACATTCAGATGGTAGAGTTGGAATTTGTGGTAAACAGAATGAGATCCATCATGCCTTGTTACCACTGTGCAGGCTGCTGGTGGTGGGGTAATGGTGTGGGGGATGTTTTCTTGGCACACTTTAGGCCCCTTATAACCAATTGGGCATCGTTTAAATGCCACGGCCTACCTGAGCATTGTTTCTGACCATGTCCATCTCTTTATGACCACCATGTACCCATCCTCTGATGGCTACGTCCAGCAGGATAATGCACCATGTCACAAAGCTTGAATCATTTCAAATTGGTTTCTTTAAAGGAGACATATCATGCTAAATCCACTTTCTTGGCTCTTAAATGCATTTTGTTGTATATTTGTAGTGTTTATAAGTACATAAAAGTTGAAATTAGTCTCTTCAGGTGCTTTGTTGATATCTTTATATTCTGTTTTGGTCATATTTTCCAACCGGTTCTGATTTTTCTATTATCTATTACGTTTTTTGAACAATTACGTCACAGTATTTGCAGCGGAACTGCTAAATAAGGACATTGACTTCCAGCCCAACACTACGAGCAATCCGCCATTTTATATTTCTCGCTGCGATATTGTAGTCCAAGCTCAAGGATGCAGAAGTTACGAGAGCGTAAGAAATGTACTCACATCTGTGGGTAAAGTCATTTTTGTGTGCCCGAGGCACTTTAAGGATAACTACTTCACCAATCTCCGCCAGTATAAAGAAGGAATTGCCGATAGACTTCGTCTGATTGAGGGGTCAATTACTTCTTTCTTTGGAGACGACGAGCAGAGCACTTCGGTAAGCAGTTTATAACTTAAAGTAAAAAAGTAAAGTACACGGTGGTCATGGTTTAGCAGTGCTGTTTCTCACTCCCAAGGCTGCAGCCTGCGGAGATCGCTTTTGGGCATCAAGCCTGGTTTAAGTTAACTGAGCATCACATTTGCAAGTCATGAGCATATTACAACAACTTACGATTAACTAAGAATAATAGTAAACTTTATAATTGTTAATATTCGGAAATAAGACCGTCTTGATGACGTATGCAGCCTAGGTATGCGACCTCCGGAGGCTGCAGCCTCACACCATTGCGATACCTCCATATGAAGACGTTGTTCTGCAGGTTCGTCGTCTTCATTTTCCTCTCAGTCCGTTTCCGTCTCTGGCGCGAACATATAAGGCTGGATGGACAAGTCTTCCGTTGTTGACATTTTGTGAATAACGAGTAAATAAAAAGTTTCTGTGCAGCTAGATAATCGTATCTCTGCTATAAAACTACAAAAATGGCCGAACGGGGTGGAGTTTAACCGAGTGTCACCTCTGCAACCTGGAGAGGGGGCAGGGTATGACGTGCATTTAAAAAGACAGTACCAAAACGAGTTGCTCTCAGATGCACATCAGAAAAGGGGTAGAAAGGAGGCCTGTGGGGCTATAATAATGAGGAATTCAGACCCAAGCATTGCAGTTTCGCTTTACATAGACCACAAATAGATGATTTATATGTAAAAAGGACAGATTTAAAAGCATGATATGTCTGCTTTAACATGACAATGGGATCACTGTACTTAAATGGCCCCCACAGTCCCCAGATCTCAACCTAATAGAGCATCTTTGGGATGTGGTGGAACGGGAGCTTCATGCCCTGGATGTGCATCCCACAAATCTCCATCAACTGCATGATGCTATCCTATCAATATGGGCCATCATTTCTGAAGAATGCTTTCAGCAACTTGTTGAATCAATGCCACGTAGAATTAAGGCAGTTCTGAAGGCCAAATGGGGTCAAACACAGTATTAGTATGGTGTTCCTAATAATCCTTTAGGTGAGTGTATATACATACATACATACATACATACATACATACATACAAACATATACATTAGGGGGGTAACGTTCACGGTAAAGAATCGAATCGTCCCGTTATCCTCCCACGGTTCGGGACGCAGTGCTTCGCGGTGCACCATGTTTGATTCGACCACGCATTTCTACTATGGTTTGGTGAAAAAACAACGCATAAAACCACTAATGTATGGTTCTGAATAAGCTATGCGTGTGTTTACGTGAGAGTCCCTGTCCAATCAACTCATAATATGCAAATCTGTTGCCAACCTCACAGTTCTTCCTATGTGTTGGTGCGTGCGCGCTCGCATGTGTGTGTGTTGCGGACCGCTTGGAGCTGCAAGCAAAGGAGAAAAGCCGCTAATAGAGGCACCGCCAGCTTCATTTAAGTCTACTGCAGCAGCAATGCTCAAGAAAACGTGGACAAAAATGTAAAATTTGTGAGTGTCATATGCTCAAGGCAATGCATTTAATATGATGAGTCGCTTGCTCCGTCATCACAAGGGTGTTGTTCATAGCACGCGATCGTAGGTGAGACTGAAACAGCACACATTGCCTTCTGTGTTTAAATGTTAACAAACTGATCTTCTTGCGAAAAAACTTGAAGATAGTGGCATAGAATATAAAAAGTAACCCAGTGTTCTAAGCTATTTTATGTTTATTTTGGAGTGCACAGTAATGTTGGTACATGTAGTATAATAATACAAGTGCTCTTAAGTGAAAATGTTGATTTTGGCAGAGGTTAAAAACTGCTTAGGTTTTTATTTTTGTAAAGAAGCCTGTTGTGACAAAAGTGTTAGGTGTTTGTTACCCAATAAAAAAAATTATTTTCTTTAAATTTGACAGTAGCCTTTTTGTACCCATAAACATACAGTGAGTGGGTGTATGACATACACACACTGAAACGTACCGAAACCGTGACCATAGAAACGTAATGCGCACCGAACCGTGAGTAATTTGAACCGTTACACCCCTAATATACATACATATACATACTAGGGCTGTCACTTTTTATTCGATATTCGAATATGCATTCGAACATGAGGTGAAATATCCGTATTCGAACTATAAATAAACCATCCGGTTTTTTAAATGCCATGTGTAGCAAATTTTTTACAGTAACACCTCGTATTTGGAAGGAGGCTGAGAGTGAGACCAACAATGACAACTGTGCGCAAGAGAGGAAATCAAATTGGACCAACATGAACCTAATGTCCATGTCAATTAGGGCTGTCACTTTTGAGAAAAATCAAATTCGAACGGATTTCGAATATCATGAAATGTATCCAAATATATTCGAATATCTAGGCGCTCCCCCCCCACGCGCATCAAAAAAAAACACCGTAATGGAGATTCAATCACAAAATTATTAACAGTGACAGTCATAAACAGGGTTGTCTGGATTACTTTTATACTTAATGTTTGAAACTGCAGGTTATCAACTTATGAATAACAAACTTGTATATATAAAAAAAAAATTCAGAACAGTTACAAACAATAACGTGACAACTTAAATAGCAGCAAGAGTATATATGCAGACCCAAACGGAATTCGCGCCCGCAGATTTCGGCAGAAAACTCCGCGGAATTCCGCGGATTTAATGCCTGTCATTGACAAGCACACATATCCCGCGCTTGAGCGTGTTTGTGAGAAGTAATCTCATTGACAAGCAGCACACATCCTCTCCCGCGCGTTTATAAGCCGTCATTGACAAGTACATTAACCCTGCGCGTGCTGTTTGCTTGCCCGTTTTCAATGATAGAGAGCACAAACCCTTTGATATGTGAGATGAAATTAAACTTACCGCTGAGTTAAGCAGATCTCATTTGACTCTGTCGTCTATGTGACGTAGCCTGGCTCCGCCCTCCTACGTGCTTCCGCTTATTTTTCATTTCGCTTCAACAGTACGTCTGGGATTTCTCTATAGAGTTTCGTTTTCTCCTGCAAAAATCTGCAGGACCAATCAGCGAACAGATGGGGGTGGCTAAGAACGATGACGTTGAGGTCGTGCGTCAGTTTGAGTTGTAGTTCAGTAATGGCAGCGGAGAAAGACGTGAGAAAAGCTATTCGGTCCGTTGTTGCAAAACTGCCGAATATACAGAAGTTAAAGCCGGAGCAAGAACCAGGTTTGCTAAATTTTGTTTGTCTGATTATTCTGACTTGTTGTTTCCGGACGGTTTCGGTGCATGATATACGTCACGACCACATGTTAGCGATTGGCGTTGGCAGATCCTGAGTGACTCTGGGCATATCCAATAGTTTTAAACTTCAACAATGGACCCTCCTTAACGGAAGTAACGCTTTGCTATGGAGCGTGGCCAGACTCTCTGTACAAATGAAATGAATGTACGAGAGTCTGGTTATACCAGGCTATATGTGACGCGCAACAGTCAGCACATGATCATTTCAAATCCGTTTACAAGACAAATGCTGAAGTTTAATATAAAGTTTACATTGCGTTGTAAAAATTATGAAATTATCTTCATACATGCTAATTTCATAATGCGAACGTATTAACACAAGCTTTTTATTCTGCTATAATATTTAACACTATAAACAATATGTCATTTTATATACAAACTATAATTCTATCTTGACATGCACATAGGTTCATTTTGGTCCTATTTGACTCCCTCTCTTGCGCACAGTTGCCGTCGGTCTCACTGTCAGCCTCCTTCCTATTACGAGGTGTTACTGTAAAAAATGCGCTACACGTGGCATTTAAAAAACCGGATGGTTTATTTATAGTTCGAATACGGATATTTCACGTCATGTTCGAATGCATATTCGAATATCGAATAAAAAGTGACAGCCCTAATGTCAATATAGAATTTTAGTTTGTATATAAAATGACAAGAAAAAAAAGTAATCCAGACAGCCCTGTTTATGACTGTCACTGTTAATAAGTTTGTGATTGAATCTCCATTACGTTGTTTTTTTTATGCGTGCGGGGGGCACCTAGATATTCGAATAAATTCGGATACATTGCATGATATTCGAAATCCTTTCGAATTAGATTTTTCTCAAAAGTGACAGCCCTAATACATACATATATTCATACATACATACACACACACACACACGCACAAACACACACACACACACACACACACACACACACATACACACACACACACACACACACACACACACACACACACACACACACACACAGTAGGGCAATGATTTCAAATACCTTTATTGTAATAGCAGAATATTATGCATACAAACACATAATTTTAAATTCACATAATTTGACTTTTCCGTGAACGCGGAACACAACGCAAAATCACGTCGTGTTTCTCCCGATTAGGTTAGTGTGTGTTTGCCAGCTCTCTGTTTCTCAATGAATTGGGTGTGACGCGTGTAAAACCGGAGTCGATCGGAGAACGGCCATTAGCACTACAGCGCTAAAGCTTCTGTGCAGTTTCAGCGTACCCCTGGTTTCTATGGCGATAACAACTGGCTCTTGTTTTGAAAGTCACGAGCACGCGCTACATTTTCTTTCTCCCATTTTTTTATCATATTATTATTAATAAACCATATCTTTTCTAAAATCTAAAAAGTTTGCACAGAGATGGTAGCAAAAAGCAATGCTAATGTCAAGCCCATTGCACTGAACGACCAAAGCTCAAGCTGACTCAAGATATACAAACCTCAAAGCTGTAATATAAAGTCACCTGTCACAGGGACAGCAAGTAGACTTTTGAATCTGAAGTAATCAGTGGATTAAGCTATTTTTTATCGGCAAGAAAGAAATCAAAAGAGAGGCACTTTAACTCCTTCTGCGCTATCTAAAAGAAATTATAACCAGTATAACACCAGTCACATTTATAATCTATAGACCTGCACTGTTTAGCATTAATATACTACACATATTATTGTATTCAATAGAGTTTGATTAGGGGGTCATCTAATTGCTTCATATATCAGTGCAAAAATAGTAAAGTGTTTTATGGTGCTTGGACAAACAGTGTCAGCTTTGTTCATGGCAAAGAAAGTTTGGGGTGGTTGGATCAATGAACTATAATGTGAAATTAATATAAATGTTCAATGAATTAAAGTATTGTGTTGTGTCACACATTATTAGTTCTTTGTCACATGTACAGTAGAAAATTTTTTGTCGGTGGGTAATGATTGCCCTTTTTTACTGGCTACTAGGGCTGCAACTAACAATTATTTTCATAATCGATTAATCAGGTGATTATTATTTTTTTGATTAATCAACTAATCGTTAAATATGTAATATTTACTTAATTAGATTTTTTCAGTTATTATGTAAGGGATAGTGTAGAGGCAGCCGGTAGTTATTGGAAAATAAGCCCCGACAGTGTGATCAGGACCCGACGCGAAGCGGAGGGTCTTGTATCACACTGAAGGGGCTTATTTCCCAATAACTACCGGCTGCCTCTACATTATCCCGCTTATTACACGGCTACTTGCCACATAAGAAAAAAAACGGACATGAATATGAATTTGAAACATTTTATTGGCATATTTGTTTTAAATTAACGTTTTTATCCTTCCGCGAAACTTTGCACAGATGCATAAAATGATCGTAATACCTTATTAAGATCCTCTGCTTCATACTTGTCTGTCTCCATTTTTTTCTCTTTAACCAGTCTTTGAGAAGTTTTAATGCCCATTCAGACCTGCCAACCTTGGAATTTTTTTTTGAGTACAGTAGCATCGGCCGAAAGGACAGAACACGGGTTTTTAACATATAATTTAACACATGCACGCGCACATGCATGCACACAAACCTCTTGGTAACTTTCAAGGTAACATGCTGCACATTGCACTTTTTTCCCCATCCTGCCATAATCTGCTTTAAAAATAATTATAAATGTGAATAAAAGCATGTTTAACTAAATTTGCCATACATGGTGATTAATAACATTATTAATGTTAAATACTGTATTCTCCAAAGTTAAGCATGTCTGCACAAACACTGTTAAAAGTGATATTACTGTTAAATAGTGGGAGATGGTTAGCCCACAAATGACATTCTGTTATCATTTACTCAACCTCATATTGTGTCTAACCTTCATGATTTCATTCGTGAGTGAAACACACACAAAAATTGAGAATTTTTTTTTGTTTTTCCCTGACTAGCAAAAAATACAATGGAGTGGGGACCAGACACTGTGGTTATCAACACTCTTTAAAATAACTTGTGTATCACACAATAAAGAAACTCATAAATGTTTGGATGGTCTGTTCTGTTATGTATACTATGACTGAATTACATGTTTTAAGTTAACTATACCTTTAAGACAGTATTTTAGAGTTAACACTGCTTTAAATTCAACCATAAATGTGACAGTAGTGCTGTTAACTGTATGTCTGTAATTTATTGTAGCTTTGTTTACAGTGCAGTACAGTAAAGCATAGGCACCTATCACGTTGGCGCTCGAGACACGAGATATTCTCCATTTATAAAACTTTATTTGATGTGGTTTGTATATGACGTTTTATTTTATTGACAATTATCAAGAGCGCGTTATTTCAGTAGGCATTTAATCCGCTTCACTCGGATGTCAGGTGGATTCCCTTCACTGAGAGTGAACTTTCCGTTTTTATTTGACTAAAACTGTATGCTCTCCCCCATGGTAAAATCATTGTACTTTTTCGTAAGCGCTCAATTATAAATGATGCTCATTTACAAATCAGAAGTAATGTTAGCGCATCTTGCGGTCAAGTGCACGTTATGAAACGGAGCCCGCGCGACCGTCGACTTCAAAGGATTAAGCTAATGCATTATTTCATTATTTGCACATCACCCTGCCCAGTTTACCTTAGCGGGTCAGACGTCTTGACTCTCCGTTGAAAAAGATGGTCAGAAACTGCGGGTGGAGGAAGGAGATAACGCTGGATTTTGTGATTCCATCGATAGCAGACTCTTGTTACTGATTGGCCATACGACTTGTCAATCATCCCCACTTTCTATGTGGTGGATTAGCCCAGTGCTATGATTGGACATATTTTTCTTTTTTCTATTGCTTCTTTTGATTACTTCGCGCGGCAAAGGGTGTCATCAGGTTTTTGCGTAGTTTAGAGTGACAAATCGTACCACCGTACTTTGAGGTCAAAATGAGTACCTGCTACGCAAAATACGTACAGGTTGGCAGGTCTGCCCATTCTGTATTTTTTTGTGTGTTGGCTTCGTAGCTGTCATGCTCTATTTTGTCAAGTTCAGTCTCAGTAAGCTGTCTGTGTCTTGTCGTGGTTGTCGAGTGTTTGTCACAAGATGGCGCCAAACAGACAGTAATCTTTATTGATCTTTATTGGCGCGGAGTGATTTTACTCGTGCAAGTAGTCCGGCTATGCGTTATTATTTTGGAGCGGTTATTATTTGAAAAGAACGAACCTGCAAATGTCTCAACTGACCAATCAGAATCAAGCATTCCAGAGAGCCGTGTAATAAAGCTAAATAAAGCACTAAATTAGGGTATTGACTTGTAGAAGTGTACTTTTAAAAGTGCAAAGCCACACATTACTCCAGACTTTAATTAATATCATATTTTTGATTTAGATATTTTAAGCCTTAAATAAAAAATTGTGCAGCTTTTAAATAGTAAAACATCTTTAAATGTCAAAATATCAATTAACAAAATGAATTGAGTTTTCAGGGATGTGCTGACAATTTTGTCACAGATTAATAAAAATTTTTTTATCTTCAGCTTTAGACTAGATGTATATTAAGATTATTTGTTATTAACAAAATAAATTATTATGGTATGAAAGTTCCAAAAGCTACAAAATTCTAGAGAAATAGACTCTTCAAATTTTAATTTAAGAGTGTGTTACTGGTATGACAAAAACTGTACATTTGTATTGCCAAAGCATTTCCAGCTGGGCTGCGTACAAATAGTGCAAAAGTACTGTAATTCCTCAAATAAAAGCTGTTATTCAAATAAACGCCAGGCCTCTGAAAGTGGCCGGGGACATGGTCATCGCGGACAAATAAAGGCCGGTTTCAAATTAAGGCCGGGGAAAGATGAGTGCGTTGCGGATCAAAGTGCGAGTATAAACAAAGCTTAGCTTACGAGCAGTGTGAACGTATTCGCGCCAAAGCGCGTTTCAAAAGGAGAGAAGTCAACTGCTCGAACACTCACCTTCATCTGCCTTCGTTAAAACCTTTTATTACACGGCTCTCTGGAATGCTTGATTTTGATTGGTCAGTTGAGACATTTGCAGGTTCGTTCTTTTCAAATAATAACCGCTCCAAAATAATAACGCATAGCCGGACTACTTGCACGAGTAAAATCGCTCCGCGCCAATAAAGATCAATAAAGATTACTGTCTGTTTGGCGCCATCTTGTGACAAACACTCGACAACCACGACAAGACACAGACAGCTTACTGAGACTGAACTTGACAAAATAGAGCATGACAGCTACAAAAAAATACAGAATGGGCATTAAAACTTCTCAAAGACTGGTTAAAGAGAAAAAATGGAGACAGACAAGTATGAAGCAGAGGATCTTAATAAGGTATTACGATCATTTTATGCATCTCTGTTTCGCGGAAGGATAAAAATGTTAATTTAAAACAAATATGCCAATAAAATGTTTCAAATTCTTATGTGGCAAGTAGCCGTGTAATAAGCGGGATAATGTAGACGCGAAGCGGAGGGTCTTGTATCACACTGAAGGGACTTATTTCCCAATAACTACCGGCTGCCTCTACACTATCCCTTACTTAATGCGCGCAGCAGGGCTAGTGAATATCAAGTTGCCCACGCAACAGATCAACTAAGCGATATCATAGGCATGTGAGAGGGCTTCATAAGACTCTGAATAAAAAAGCACAGACTTAACATTACCATGGGTTCCAGTGTTAAGAGAGTGCTTTTCCTCCTGCTTTGCTCAAAACAAATGCATTTTAATGACGAAAGCTCGCCCGGGCTCAGATTGATAAAAGTACAGTGTGAGTGCGTGCATGGAGTAGGGAGGGGGGACGATCGCGCTGGGGCATGATTTGGATAATGTGAACGTGGTGTTCAGGGCCTGAAGTTAACTTTTTTGTCCACCTGCCACAGAGACTTTTTACCAGCCAGTTTTTGCCGAATAGTGAATTATAACACTGTCTTTATTGTATGAATTAAATATAATTTTTTTTCAGAGCTACAAAAGTGAATTTCTCTTTGTCTTAGGTTGTTTGATTAACATTAATGACACAGACTTAAGTAGGTTAATTGAGGTTACTTTCTCTTTAAGACCAGCACAGACTGGTTTTTGACTCTCTATACAGACATAAAGAAATGTTTTATTAGAAAATGAATACTGTTAAGATCATTTTGTTTATATGTGCCCTGTCAAGAGCAGAAAGATTTTATGTATGCATGCTTTTAGGAACGCGTCTCTCCGATGTGCCCTATTGAGTCCCCTTAAACCCGCGCACGCACACAGAGACAGAGAGGGGGCACAAACTGCGCACATAAACGCCGCACATACGTTGTTTTTCATTACTATATTCACAAAATGTATGTTAATGTACTACAGTATAGACCTCTTGCACGTGACGTCACGCTCTACTCGCGCGAATTATGGACGCCATGACGGACGGCGGAAGTGCTATGTTGTAGACGGACAGCAAGCTGAACAAGTACGTGTTTGTGATCGTTAGGGTCATAAAATGGTTATTTCGTGTTGCTATGATGCACCTACCATTACAGAAAAGTGGCATAAATACATTCTTTTTACATGAATGTTATTGTTTAATGCTGCAGTGACACCATAAATCATAGCTGCTAACTCCCACGCATCGCAATTGACCCTATTCTCACGCTCTCACGCCACACATCCATTTTCACAATGTAAGTAGCTAAACCAGTGCTCGCAGTACTGACACTTTTATATTTTAGCGTACCTTCACTGTCTTTTGCGTGCCACCACTTCTCATGTTGCTGGTACTTTGCTGCAAAGAGTCAAAGAGCATTTCACTTTATGTGGCGTGGCGCAGGAAGTTCGGCAGCGAGGACATCAGAGTACCGCGAGAGCAAGTCGAAAAGTTACAAAAGGGTCCGCCTTTACCTTTGCTCTCGCGTTACTCTGATGTCATACGCCGATCAGTCAGCTCCGCACCAGTCGAACACACAAAGCGTCAAGGTCTGGATGAAAAGCAGAGACCTGCCCCTATTCCACGCACGCAGATACCCTCAGAAAACAGCAATTTTAATCAACCATCACTCGCGTGTGCATGTTTGCAAGCAGTACAAGCCTGCGTGATGTTTGCGGTGACAGGTTTTAATAAAAGAGAAAAAAGTCAATTGATATTTGACATCTATAAGCAATAATATATACGAAATATAATTATATGGTCTTGACATACACATTATCTGTTGCTTTAGTTTAATATAAACTACTCATTTGGTTTTTTTGATTGTGACAGTCCCTCTATCACCAATCAATCACAAATCATCACTTTACGCTTCTCTTTCTCAGTGGATAAACTGAATCAAAAATGCTGTTATCTGCAGTTATACATTTTACAGAGACCAGAAGCCTATTCATTAGATTTTAAGAACTTTTTTTGCACTTTTATCAGAAGGAAAGCATAATAGAAGTGTATAAAATAATAGTAAAGACTCTAATCTCAGGCATTTAAACTCAGTTAAAGCTTTTATTTCAATTTCATTTCTAAAATATGATTCGATTTGTATTGTGAATAGGGCTGTCACTTTTGTGAAAAAATCATTTTCGATTTTTAATATATAAGTGTTCATTGAATCGATTGTAAAATCGATTTTCCATGTCTAAAAAAGACGTTTCCATTTTTAACGCCAAATAACAGACAAATGTAAAGAGAGCGCCTGAAACGCACAAGTCAGCAATATTTCTTATTCATTGTCATTAAGTTTCGTGCAGAATAAAAAACAGCAACAGTAGTGCAACATTCTCTAAAAAAATATGCAGAGTGGAATGCTGCCATAAATGAAAAACATTACTGCGGGCTTCAACCGGCTGCTTTTATGATTTAGGCAATTCAAAAATTATTTTAAATAATGATTCGATCCATTTCAAACAACTGTTCAAAAATGAAACTTTAAATAGACTTACTTGAAGTTGAGAACATGCTGTGTATTTTTTTATTAAACGTAACCGACACTTAGGCGGCACTAGGCAGGCATAATGAAATGCGCAAAAAGAATAGGGCCATTACAAATTATTGGTCAGGAAAACAAGTCGATCAACATTTTAGGGATCAAGAGCAGAGCGCTTTTCATTCACTATATGTCCATCTGTTGAAGACGCACTCCGACCGCACTGATGTCCCAGGAAAATCTCGGGTACTTCGTTGCCAGCTGCGTATTTCGTACTGCCAATCTTCCATCACAAAAGCGGGTTGCTGTCAGCTCGCAAGGGTGGCTCCTTGTCATAACTCCTTCATCTCCTGTAACGTCACAATTTCGACGCTCTCTCGTGTTGCACAGGTTTATTGACGTTGTCCTCCATTTTCTTTGCAAAACACTAGATGCAGCGTAGGCCTGGGCGAAAAATCGATTTAATGAATTAATTCGAATTTTTTGTTGTGGGCGATTTAAAAAATAAGTAATTCGATTTTTTTGTAATGGCGCATTTTTGGCTGCCCGGGGCTTCCGTAGCGTTATTATAGCAACATCAACAACATCATAGCACACGTGAAACAGCATCAGCAAGTGACAACATCATCATCATAGCACAAACACACGAAACGGCAACAGCAAGCGACAACATGGCTACCGGCGAGAGTGGGAAGTTTGTTCCAAAGAAAGGAATAAAATCATCTGTTGTTTGGAACTGGTATGGGTTTGCTGCGACAGACGTGGAGCAAGAGACCCTGCGCTGCAACATTTGCCTAAAGCCCATCGCAGTCAAAGGCAGCAGCACCACAAACCTATTCCAACACCTGAAACAGAGACATCCAGCCGACTTTTGTACTTATTGCTTTTCTTAATAAGTGGGGGGGGAATCGGAAAAAATCGGAAGTCGTATTAAAAAAAATAAAATCGGAGATTGGTTGGTCCGATCGATTGTGCAATCGATTTTCGAACGAAAAGTGACAGCCCTAATTGTGAACCATTTTAACGCAGTCTTTTCCAACTATTTAACACAGAAATAGCTGAAATCCACACTATTATCAATTGGCAAATGGTTAGGACTTATATAAAAAATTATTACCACAAACCCCCACCCCCCAAAAAAAATCTCACTCCAAGCTGAACTCAGAAGTTGGCAGCTCTACAGACTTAAGATCAAAGTCTTAAGATCAGCACCAGTGTATGGGGATATCCCGTTTACCACATAGTGGTACAAATCATGCTGGCTGAAGTCGGGCAGACTCGGCGTTTAATGAGGTCCGTGAAAATTGAAGGAGGAAGAAGGTAAGGGTCGGTATCCAGTCCCGCTATCTCTAACTTCTCTAAATAGCGCTTTTTGTGAGGACCTACCAAATGCCCTACCTCGACCGATAATGGCACAACAACTTCCTTAATATAAGAAGCCATGTATTTTAGTGTAATATATATTTAAACTGTTTAAAAATAATCAAAAATCCCGCTCGTCTATTACTAATCAACCTAGTGCGTCAGTGATTTTGCTGTCCAGCATGGCGTCGTCACGTGGTCTAGGTCACGTGTTTGCAAAGGGTCTATAAGGCATAGTAGCGCAACTCTCTCTAAAGTTTAGACATCAAGAGTTCTGATCCGTCACAGTAGCACTACACATCTGTGTAACTGTGATTGTACTGTATCATATGTCAGCATTGCATTCTCATCCCATCTCACCAACAATTTAATACTTACTCGCACATCCAAACGTAGTCAGAGAAGTGCCTCGTCTTCTTTCCAATCGCATGAACGTTGCAAAAACGGAGTCGCATCCTCTCAGTGAATCACTCAATTTGCATCGGTGATATGCGCAGGTTGATAAGAAATGAGCGGGTGCCGGTTACGAGTCATCCAAAAATATTTTAATGATATTCAGGCCGCGGTCAGTCGGTCGAGTTTAAAAACTATTTTGAACAATTGCGGGCGGGGCGGGTTAGTTGAAAATGTCGGTCGGGTCGGGAGTGGGTTGTTTCTACAATGACCCGCGCATCACTGATTCGCATTGGCTACCCGCCAATGTGGCTGGTAGATTGACAGTGTTACCCGCCATTTGCAAAATCCACCTGCATTTGGCGCGTGGTCGGGTGTTAATTTCATGCCCTGGTGGTGTTATCTCCTAAATGCATTCAAGTAAATCATAATGCACAGCTGCCAATAGACGGCAGTAGCTACATTGGATGGGTCTCATTTAGTGCTAGTGACGGACTTTTCAACAACCTTAAAAAGATGAAATCTCTACCTTGAAATCTCTATCCACTAGAACGCTATCACTTAACAATTTAACAGCTAATTTAAAACAATTATTTATCAAACAGATGGAATTTGAAATAAAGGCCTGTCTCTAATAAAAGCCTGCTTAAAATAAAAGCCTGTTACCTTCAGCAGTTTAGGTAAATAAAGGCCCCGGTCTTTATTTAAGGAATTACGGTAAAATAAAATAAAATTGCCAAATTAAAGGTAAAACAGGCAGTAAATACTAAATAGAGTAACTGTCTTTATCTTCAGAGAGGAGTGTGAAAGACTCCAGGATTGACAGAGCGCTGGGAGTTGGAAAAAAGATTGTGGCTGCATTTGCTCATAGCTGGAAGCGGCAGAGGTCACTCTGAAATGCTCAAGTGGAAATGGGCTTACCACAGCACAAACTGGTAACAGAATCTCCCACACGGTGGGGATCAAGACAAAAGATGATCCAGCGGCTGTTGGAACAATAAAAGGCCATCCCAGAGGTTTTAGCAGCAGACAGGTCAACCAGTAGGGCTGTGTTGAAAAAAATCGATTCACAGATTCTGAATCAATTTTCATGTTAATTTCTAAAGATCGATCCATAATCCACTCATTACAAATGAACAAGTTATTTGTGTTATTTTTATAATAAGCGCCAGTGAATCCACCATGGGTCTGGCAGCGAATCTCTCTCTCTCCCACCCTCTGTGCTCACGCAGCTGGTCTCTCACGGGCAGAGGTTTCTTGAGGCGCGCGCAATGGGTCGCCAAATAAAGAGTTCTTCTCGCACATAATGCTAATAGTTGTAAAGTTTTCTGAACTTTAGGCAAGCTAAGACAAAACTCGCGTTTATATCAGTGACACATGCGCTGCTGGAGCGATGTAATTTGATGCTAATTTGCTTATAGTACAAACATCTTTGATCAGAAAGACGAGAAAGAGACGCTAATGTTAAGGTCTAATAGAAAGTAAAGAGCGTCAAGACCTTAAAACATATCTATATCTAGAGATCCGTCTCTCATATACAGATATTTATCCTGTCTGTAGGTTTCTGCATATATTTATACCTGTTCATTTTACATATTGCCTATTTTTAATGTAATGTATGCATAAATACAAAATACAATGCATACTATGGCTTCAATAGTCTATAAAATTAATAACTCAAGATTCTGTCTATTTATGACTTAATCTGTTGTTATCATCTGGGCATTTTCACTTGAACATTATTAACTTTAAATTGTCCATATTTTAAAACTGTGGTGAGCAGTTAAAGGATAATTCCGGTAATTAACACTTTGAGTCTCATTTCTGGTTTGTTTTGGAAGAACTACAGTGATGGACACAGAAATTTTGACAATGGGTCGTGTCTTGAGTTTTTGACTCGTTTAGAAGCGTCTCTTGACTGTTTCAGAATGGAAGTCAATGGCCATGCACAAACATGTCATTAAAACAACACTTAACGTTCATTTTCAAAACTGTGCTACTCACCGAGTGGTTCGTGGTGTAATAATCCCAAAACAATATAAACTGAAAAACATGTATACCATGAAATTTACCATTCCGTGTAGTGTTGTTTTTGGCAGCCTGTTTTAATTTTAGTTTTAGTCTAGTCTTTGTGTCAAGCTGGCATTTCAGTTTTTATTCGTTTTAGTCACGTTCTTACTCTTTTAGTCTAGTCAAGTTTTAGTCAACTAAAAGTCTGGGCATTTTAGTCTTATTTTAGTCAGACTTATCCATGACTATTTTTGTCTAGTTTTAGTGGACGAAAACTGATGACATTTTAGTCTAGTTTTAGTCAGTGAAATTGTATTTTAGTCTCTTTTTAGTAATGCAATTCTATTTAACCCATATAATATAATGACCTAGTAGTAGTATAGACAAAACAATATTTTCTTTTAGCCAACCCCATTTCAAACAAAAGTTATATTATTGTTACCTTATAGACTCAAGAATACATGCATTCCAGACATAGAAGATGCT
Source organism: Paramisgurnus dabryanus (assembly GCF_030506205.2). Taxonomy (NCBI): domain Eukaryota; kingdom Metazoa; phylum Chordata; class Actinopteri; order Cypriniformes; family Cobitidae; genus Paramisgurnus; species Paramisgurnus dabryanus. Next base: position 49,285,615 of record NC_133342.1, read on the forward strand.
CTGATTTGAATAGATATTTATTTTACTATCCTCTGAGTGAGTGACTTGACTGTTTGTAAGAGTCTACATAAAAGTCTACATAATCAAAACAGAAGTAGTCTAAGGAAACACACACACACACACAAGCACAAACTACAATCATACAAATGTGACCCGCTCTGGCGAAATGAGTCGGAAGTCGCAACGTTCTATTTTAAGATATGAGCCGATAATGTGGAAAAACAATGAAATTATCAAAAAAAAATTTTTTAGCTAATTTCAAAGAACAGACATTAAAAAATAATCTCCCAAAGTTTCGTAATCCAAATAATTGAGTAAAGGTGTTTAAATGACTATTAAAGTTGAAACAGTTTTACTAAATTCGCTGGAAATTGCTTTTCTCAAATCCTCTCGTCAGCTCCGAGCATCTCCCGAGGATCCCCTGAAACGTCACTATCTCTCCAAATATGGTGTTACACGTTGTTTTAGAGCCAATCAGAAATCTTCATAAACGCTGATCATTTGTCAATAGGAAACCCCGGGGCACGCGATTGGTCCAGCCATCCTCCTGTCAGTCTCGCAGCACTCTCCTCTCCTATTTAACTCCTTTTTGAATTGTTTACACTGTTATTGTCAACTAACCTACACAAAGATATGATTGCATAGGCAAGCATTATTTGTTTTCTTTTTGCTTGTCTCGCTGCCTCTCTCAATTTCTCGCGCACGCGCACACACAAACACACACACACACACACACATTCTGGTTTCTATGTTTTGTGGGGACATTCCATAGCCATAATGTTCTATTCCCTTCCCCTAACTCAAACCCCAGCCATCACAGAAAGCTTTCTGTTACATTTTCAATAAACATCATTCTGTTTGATTTATAAGCTTGTTTCTTGGTTTACTGTAATAGCATTTATATTAATGTCTTTGGTCAAATTAAGCTGTAAAATAAATTGTTTATCCCTTTAAAAATGCAATGGATTTGGAAAGATATCTACAAAAAAGGGCAAAAAACTTTAAAGGCGTTTTTCTCAGGTTTTCAGTTGGAAAAAGAGGACAGACAACCTTAATTCAAATGTCTATATCTTTAAAACCATTCAAGGTATGACTTTGACTAGGATATCATTCGAAAATTTATGATCTCCTCTTTCCATTGATACCAAAATCTCAATTTTGAAATTTGGGTCACTGTGACTCATTTTGCTGGATCAGGTCACAAATATTCAATTATATATTATAGTTTATAATTCTGCATCTGTACCAGTGTAGCTAATGGACTTTGGCTTAATCTAATCTTAAATGTCAGCATAAATCCAAGCAATTTTGGAGAATTACTAAATGTTTTTCTTGTATGTAAATTAAAAGTCAGCTTTAAGAAAACAGCAGTTGTCTATTAAAGGCGCTCTAAGCGAATTTACCCGTTTTAGACCATAAAAATTTTTTTGTTACATACCGGAAACATCTCCTCACTATCTGCTTGCTGCCTGTCCGCTGATCAAACTGTGAAGCCCAGGCTTCACAAACGGCAATATCAACAAATGGCCAAACCTAGCATCACAAAACAAAACAAAGTATTCCAGCCAATAAACGACAAAAAGGATTTGGGGGTGGGGGTTGGGCGTGTTCATAAAAGCACGGAAGGGAGGGGGAGGAGTTAGCTACGCTCCGTCTGTTTGAAAACAGTTCAATCATCAACAAAAACTAACGCAGGGTTCTTGCAGGTTTCAGCAAGTTAAATTTAAGACCTTTTTAAGACCTTTTAAGACCATTAGGAGTCAAATTTAAGACCAACACGACACATTACTAGAAGCATTCAAATGATCTCAGAAATTCTTAAAACATTCTATTTTTATTGATTCAGTTATAGAAAAATATAAAATGAACGCAGTTTTAAAATAGATAATCAAAATACATGGAAATACATTATGCTTAACTCTATTAGACCGCGAGTGTTGGCGCCGACAAATTTTACCCATAGCCCTTTAGGAAGAGAATTCTGACAATGGAAGCCCAAAAATGGCTCATAGTGAGCCATTGAAATACATTGAGTTAGAGGCAAAGAGCTGTGATTTTTCTTAATTAATAGTCAAGAAATGCATTGATTTACAATATTTATACATCACACTAATATGTGTAAGTAGTATTTTTATAAAATTCTATTAACAATGTTTTTTGACAAATAAAATCCACTAATATGAGATCAGTTAGTATGGTCAGCTGCTGGTTTGTGCCTAGTTTTACACTGCCTAATACAACTTTAAAGCTTTAAAATGCATCACACTCTGTAGTACGTAAGCTTATAGGGGAGGTTTCCCAGACAGGGATAAGAGCTTTCCAAACTTGAAAACAATTTACACTGACATATCTTAAAATACATCAAAATGCACACAAGTAATGGTTTTAGTAAGGCATGTTTATTAAAACTAGTTATATGTCATAATTAAACTAAGGCCTAGTCCTGGTTTAAGCTAATCCCTGCCCGGGAAACCACCCCATAATGTTTAATGTACAACTGACTGTGTGCTGTGTATATATCTTGTGCCTGTTTATAAATATACAAAGAACAAAAGATCACTTTCAATTATTATTAATCCCTAAAAGCATTAATATATGCATTTTATTAATACAAGTTAATAATAAATTAATGTATTGCATTTAATTGAATACAGAATTACAGAGCTAAAAAAACACTCCACCCATACGTTTTATGCATAAATATGCACTATATACACCGCCATCAGGTTTAATAGCCTCTCTAATTACACAATAAGGGATGAATCTGCATTAAGAAAATGAAATTTACCATTAAAAGGCTGTTTGATATGTGTTGCTAACGTTATCCACTAAGACCGTTTCTCAATCCGAAGGCTGTAGCCTCCGAAGGGTCGCATTTCTTATTTCAGAATATTAACTTTGAAATTAACTTTAAAATATTGATTATTATTCTTAGTTAATCGTTAATTGTTGTAATATGCTTATGACTTGCGAATGTAATGCTCAGTTAACCTAAATAAACCAGGCGATGCCGTATGCAGCAGCCTGCCTATGCGAAAGGGCTCTGATTCTACCGCTGTTCATTTAACCGTAACTCCCGAAGCATTTGCGCAATCAAAAAGTATGAATTGTTCCTAAAAGACGACAATTGCACTTTTTTGAAAAATATGGTTTAATACGGTACTTTCTTGCTTTCCGTCTGCCAATCGCTGCTGTTTGTGGAGAGCTGAAGGGAAAAGCGTTAGGTTCAAGTGCATCGCAGCAGAGAGCAATATTAAAGTCTAAAATATAAAACTGTGTAACACTAAAGTTGACACGCTGTTGGTGGCTCGTGACTCGACGGCCCGACTGTTTAAGTTGATTTTCAATAAAGCAGCATTGATTTTTGTTCGCTTCTGTGTCCTCTATGTTTCAGAACCTGGCAAATGCTCAGGTAAGCCACGGGCTTATAAATTACCCCGAAAAAGATTTTTGCTTATAAGTTTAAGGATTGTTTCTCGCCAAACCCACAGTAAACAGTCAGATCACAACACCTGAAATATAGCTTATGGCACGATTTGCGTTGATTAAGACAAAGGGAGGAACATTTCTTTTTAGAGACCCACCATCATACACTTTCTGCCTCCGCCATTAAGTTAGTTCTTCAGCGTTTTAAATTACTATTTTATTTTCTGCCGACAACGCTTTTTGGGAATGAAAAGAGGTAAGAAATTTAAGACTTGGGTAAATTAAATTTAAGACCTGGGATAAAAATCTGGGTCTTTTTAAGACTTTTTAAGGCATTAAATTTAACATTCTGAATTTTAGACTTTTTAAGACCCCGCGGGAACCCTGCTAACGTCTTGCAGATTCGCTTAGAACGCCTTTAAGAAAAGCAAAGTTGTATGGTTATGTTCTCAATAGTAGGCTACAGGTGTCTGATTGATTTAATACTCAAGTATTCAGCTAAGTATGTTTTGTTTATTTAAATAATAAATAAGTGTAGTTATTAAGCATATACAAAACAACAAATGTCTTTAGCATAGATATCTTTACAATGTTTCAAAACGCAACGCAGCACAATGTCATTTAAACAACTGTTACATGATATAAATTCGTACATTGTTATACTGGTGGTGTCAGCAATCAAAGCTATACATTTTAACAGGCATTTTGAACTGACCTGAAAGTGATGCACGGGATTTATTTTGGACTTTTCTTTTACATTTGGAGCCAGAATGCTGCGTCTTCCCGGTCGGAATCCCCGCGCGGCTACAACTTTTCTCATGTAGTGGAAGCGTTTTGTGCAGCATTTAGTGGAAATGTGTTTATCTTCAACAGCGACTGCCATAAAGAGTCGTGTCCGTTAAAGGGAGAGGATCTTAGGTGCACGAGCAAGGCGTATGGAACAACTCCGCTTGACCTCTGTAACCGCCCCCGTTTCTCCGCTTTCCGCACGTCTCGTACTGAAAAGGAACACTCGCGGTTGCCGCGTACACTGATTGAAATGCCCATTAATGTGCAAATGGAGGAGTATGATATCAAAGCATCGCGAGAGCAGACTTTCTACTCACTCTCGCGGTACTTTCATGTTTTGATTGATCTGCCCAGCGCCAACAACACACGTGATCAACTGCAGTCAGGTGGCGGGGGCGCAGAGATGCTGGGATGGGTAAAAGACGAAATAACGTTATAACATTTCGTCTCGTCTCGTTTTGGTCAACGAAAATGGCAAGACATTTTAGCTTAGTTTTTATTTTGTAAACCACTTTTAGTCTCGTTTTATTCGTTAACAATATTGCATTATACATTTTATTATAGTCATCGTCACATGACCAGCATTTTCGTTGCATCTCGTCTCGTTATCGTCACGTGAAAAAGGTTTGTTGACGACTATATTTCGTCATACTTTTCATTGACGAAAGCAACACTAATTCCGTGAAATAGATTTTTGGTCATTCCGCCCACCCCCACTGTTTCTGGCACCATTTTGGTTTGTTTTTTCAAAAACACTTATAAATCTCGAAGATCGGATCGAATCGAATAATGATAATCGATTCAAGATCTTGAGAATCTGAATCGAATCGATTCTTGAAATTTGAATTGAAACCCAGCCCTACAACCAGACACCTGTTGCTAACGTGGCAAGATGTAGAGGTCCTTGATTCTGTAAGCAAGGCTCTAGGTCCTCTACTAGAATTAACTGTTGCATTCTCTGCTGAAGACTACGTCACCATATCATGTGTTAAGCCGGTTCTTGAATTATTCAATAATAACATCCCTGCAGGCAAAGGAGAATGACATAGACGTCACAAAGACAATCAAGAAGTCTGTACTAGACTACATGAACTGCAGTTACAGAGACACTGTGACTGAGGAACTGATCAATCCGGCAATTCTGCTTGACCCACGTTTCCGCACTGCATACATGACCGAAAGTGAGAGCAAAGCCATTCAAGCCAGAGCAGCTAGTGAGGTGGAATGCCTTCTATCAGCACATACAGCTGCATCTGAACCCCCTCTTGAAACAGCAGAAGATACCCAACCAAATCAAGGTGCTATCAAGAGACCAAAGAAGACCCTTGAAAGCTTTTTCAAGGTTGCAACAACAGAGAAGACTGCCGTGTCTGAGAGAGAGAAAATCACAGCTAAATAACACAGCTACTTGAAGTGCCCACCAGCAGACAGCGAGAGTGATCCTCTTATGTGGTGGAAGACACATGAGGTGAACTTCCCTTGGATCAGCCGTTTAGCTAAGAAATACTTATGCATCCCTGCCACCATCTACACACTAAAGCTTTTTTACTATGACAGTTTTATGCAATTAAGAAATTTTTTTTTTGCATACTTAATTGATCAAACGTACCTATATTATATGTTCTCCTAAACACTGCCATGATTAATAATTACTAATGTTTCCTGTAAGTTTTTAAATTATTAATTTAAACACTTAAAATTATACTAGATGCAGCAGAAAGCACTATACACATTTAATTACAATGGTATCGGGCAGATATCTGTATCGGCTGATATTCGGAATTCTGGTATCGGAATCGGAAATGAAAAAGTGGGATTGGGATATCCCTACTGTCCACTATCATCTCATCTCAGCGTTAGCAAACATGTGTTCATGCCATTTTTAAGCGCGTAAGGACCGATCTGTTTTCCTTTCAGGCTTTGCACTTGAACGGTCCAGTTACAAACAAGCATAACACCACACAAAATAAACACACATTTTAAGGAAAAGGTAGTTTTGGACTTGTGGCTATTGTGCATTACTGTAAGCAAGTAATTTTCAAACTTTTTTAACTACGCAAAAACCGACACATATGATCCTACAAAAAATGCCCTATTGAAAACCATTATAACTACCATTTTTGACCCCCCATTTATCTAAACATAAACTAATACATACCTTTATGTCAATAGATCATTTTGAACTACTGGCCTTCAAGTTTTGATTTTTATACTTCTTTTTATACTTCATAGAAGCACACATCGCGTCGGATGGTTCTTCGCCTCTACGTCGTGCATTAAAATCCTTTAGTACATGGCTAGCCGTGGATTATCCCTTACGTGACACACAAGATGGCTGCCAGGTAAGTTGTTCTTATTTTTTCTCTCCAGATAAGTTGAAATTTTGTTTGTCATTGTACCTAGACATTTTTTATCTCTTATTACCGAAACATGAGTTTGTAAATGCATATATTTAATGTAATATCATGTTGTGGTAATGTTCATTTAAAAAATTTAAATAATTCTATAGGAAATATGTTTTAAATCCTCTAAAAATAACGGTTATAGTAAGTTCAGACCTTAATCTTATATGTGAAAAAAACTGAACTGCAGCATCTCCAGCAACACAAAGCTGCCTGTGGACACCTGTCTGTAAATGATGTTGGGAAAAAACTATTGGTGCAACACGCAAAAATCGGCCCGATATATATAATAGGTGCCCTTTAAATCATATTAACCAATCTACAGAATAATATCAGGGCTCAAAATTAACTTTTTTATTTGGTAGCACTGGTGCTCCCAACTTTAAAGAGTTAGGAGCACCAGCAAAAATTTAGGCGCATCCATCCAAAATTTAAAAGGTACCAAAACTACAATGTATATGTTAATAGATTTCTTTTATTAAAAATAAAATGCCACCATGGCCAGCATTTAAAATTTGGTTTTCTATTTATTTTATTTTATTTTTTGCTGCATAGATTCCAAAATTAATACCCAAATTCTGTTGAAATAGTATAGCAATAATAATTTAACAATTACAGGTAAAATTATTAAGATTACAATAGAAAATCTAGCAAACACGTAAAACACTGATTAATTGGAACATAGAAGGCTAATATATATATTGGTATTGATAACTGCATTACCAGGAAGCTATTACTACTAAATAGGCAATTTAAAAAAAAATACTATAAAAACATACCATCATTGTCGTGTTCCACATCAACATGGACCACAAGGATGTTTGTTGGATGTCCATTCACCAGCGCATGCGCAAATACACTATCAACCACTCTTTGACAGACAGGTCGGTGTCTCCATTAATAATGAACACATTTGTCATGACACTACTTGTGTTTTTGGCACTTTCGCCATGTTTAAGCAAGGTCTGGCGCTTAAAATGTTTTGATTCCACCACCAACGCCGTTTTATAGGATTTACAGTAAACACATTAAGTTACATCGAGCCATTCTCATAGCGGAGACACTCGTAATCTTTAAGCCACTCTCTCCGAAAGGTTTAACGTCAAGTATTTTCCAGTGGTGGAGTCGCATTTGAATCCGGATCGTCGTCATTAATTAGAGTAGTAACATTGGCTGTAATCGGCTCGTTCTCGTCATTCTCGTAGTTCGTCTTTCACATTTTTCGCGCTTCACGTACCAACGTAGCACGGCAACAAGGAATGACTGACGCTCATATTAGCCAATCTGCGGTCTTTGATTGGTTATGTAACGTTGGAGAGAACACTGAACCTGGGACAGCAGCACGCAGCATCACAATCTAAATCAAGTCGCACCACACAACAAAATGGGCAGTCGCACAAATGCTCCCATATATATTTTAAGGTCGCACAGATTAAATTTCGGTCACATATGCGACCAAAATAGTCGCAATTTCGAGCCCTGAATATTATTCATTCTCAAATTACAGATATTACCAGCAGCTGGCATTTTTGAACAATTTTAACTTTGGGTAAAACGCTCAGCTCATCACTCAATCGCTTTTCAATCGCAGTTTGGGAGGGCAGAACAAATACCACAACAACCAACCACCAAGGCAGATCGTACATTAATGATAACAGAAATATCATAGCAACCAAAGTGCTTAGCTGAAAAAACGCTGGCAAGCACCCACAGTCGGTGTCCACCGTGCGCTATTCCGAGTGAAGTGCTCAATCTGCTCTGGACTTCCACTTAACTTCCAGCAATGTTCCAAAAACACACTTTGGTGCCATTGTTAATTCTTGGTCGAAACCAAAATGACACAACTTTCAAGCGCAAAGATGCCCACGACTATTACTTGAATGAGGCCAGCTCGCTCTATCTCTGGTTGACGCGTGGGTGTGCTTTTCCGGAGACAATTACCCATGGAAGAAAAAAACTAAACCTCTACGAACCCCGGTGAAGTGTATAAGGCACAGAAATACTCATTCATACGACATCCCTATGTTTATGAAAAATCCAACTCTTTGACAGTGTTAATAAGTCAGAATGCATAAAAAGGCATTAGACCCACTTTAAAAGACCATAATATAGGCAAATATGGTTGTTTGAGTAATCCATCACACACAGGCTAAATTTGTCCACGATCTGCAGGTATGTGTGTGTTTGTGTGGTCTTTAAGACTCTTCCAGAGCAAGTAAAATTGCCATTATGACATATTGGGGCTAAAAACTCCTGAATAATTTCTAGCAACTTTAAAAGGTTTGTGAATATGAATAACTAGAATGCTTTTGCACACCAAGGTGGCTATGCTGTGGGATGACAAATTAAAAAAATGTCACTGTAACTTCATTTACTTTACTCTAGGTATATTCTTAAATAACCAATGACAAAAGGCCAGTAACAAAAATCATTTTAAGTTAAAGGGATACTTCACCGATTTAGCATTCAGCTTTGTATCTGTAGAAACCCGGCAGTATTACTGAATGACCATGTTTCCCTCCATCATTTCCCCCTGAGAGGAGAGATATCTGCATTTTGGTTCTGCAAAAAAGTCCTCCGATGATGTAATATGACGATTTTTGCATCATCAGAGGACTTTTTTGCAGAACCAAAATGCAGATATCTCTCCTCTCAGGGGGAAATGATGGAGGGAAACATGGTCATTCAGTAATACTGCCGGGTTTCTACAGATACAAAGCTGAATGCTAAATCGGTGAAGTATCCCTTTAAGACAAAATACTGAGATCATGATGTACTTTTACTGTTTAAAAAACATAATCCTATAAACTTCGAATATACTGTATATTTCGGGTAACGTTTTGAAATCAAGACATGTTTTGGAATTTGATCTTCAATTTTAACTGCCAGAAATCATTATATTTATATTACACATAACACTATTCAGTCATTTTTCATTCAGAGCAAATAACTTACCAATTTATTTATTATACAATATAATACACAGCATAAAAACTGTCATCATTTCTTTTTTTCAAAAAGTACAAATATTATCCAAGTGTTTTGAGGTCAAGTGATCAAATTGACAATCGGGGAAAAGATGCAGAAACGATCACTATCTGCTGTAAATCTTAAAGGGCGTTTTGCAGGTAAAATTTTTCAACGAATTTGTGCAATTTGCTTGTTAATAATAAACATTTAAACTGTTATCCATTGTATTTTATGTTGTTGAGTATCACAAAACCCGAAAAAGTATGAAAAAGTACAGCGGTTTGCAATGATTCTCCTTTCCCCCACAACGCACTGTATGACGTCACGCTGGGGAGAGAATTTACCAAAGCAGCCTTGAGAGCATTGAGAATGACTATAGAAAGACGAGTAAAGTACAGTTCTGATAGCGCAGATTATTTACATAGATAGATAGATAGATAGACAGACAGACAGACAGACAGACAGACAGACAGACAGACAGACAGACAGACAGACAGACAGACAGACAGACAGACAGACAGACAGACAGACAGACAGATAGACAGACAAATGGATAGGCTAGTATAGAGAGATAGGCAGACAGCCAGATAGCATAACGTTAGCATTTCTTCGTGTAGAAAGTAAACAAACAATTAACATACTCGTGCATGCTGGCTTGAGGGGGTCCATGATCCTGCCTGAAGTGGGTGTAACTTTTATGCGATCTTCAGCACAAACGGTTTTGGCAGCATGTCTCTAATCCTGGAAGGTGAGTGAAGCACGTCACATCTGTTCGCGGGGACCAGCGACCCAAACGCACTCACTTACTTACAGCCAGTAGCGAAATGGCAATCGAGAGAGTCGGGACTTTCCCGGTGGGTCGATCTGATAATAGTTATACGTTTCGAGTTAACAACACCGTCTGGCGGCGTGATGTGCGCCGGTTCCCGCAGCCCGCTGGTCAAAGTGCAGCCTCTCTGCTCAACAAAGTATATGAAAGTGCTCAACCTGTTCGGCAGGTCCAAACATGTACAGGATTTATAAAAATACGGTGATCAATGAGCCGTTCCTCCTCAAATGGCATAGTCTGTCGTGATGTAAAAAGCCACCGAACGCCTGTTTATTACAGTATGTATGCGGTCGGATCCGAGTGTGCTGCTGCTGACTGCTGCTGCATATAAAATGATCGTGTGATTCGTTATAATCACATAAACAATATAACAAAGCATCCTTTTATTTCACAAAACAATATATTTGAGATATTATTTGATAGACTAGTAAGTGTGGATTAAGGATGTTTAAAAATCTCTAGCCTGGTGGTCAGGACATGAATGGATCAAATCAGCAGATTTGCGAAGTTTTATTTATCTCCACATATATCATAAATAATAATTAGCATGGTAACTTTGCAGTATAACACATTATATATTTCCTACGATGTATATATGATTTCCAAATTATATACGTAAGTATTAAACAGCAATAAATGTCTCATCTATCTCTATGGCTCTGGCTGAGTCTTTCTCCACTTCTCCCCAACGTGACGTCATCGCAGAATTGTGTTAAAATAACCGTTAATACCAAAAACGTAAAAAAAGTGGTCTTTAAGACCATTTTTGAGACATTTTAAAAATTATACACATATCTTGAGTGATTTATGTACCCATTAATCGACAGTGGTGGTTAACCTGCAACACGCACTTTAAATCCAGTTCAAAAACCGATGCCAGAAGTAGCAATACGTTATTAGGGCCCGAGTGCGAAGCCCTATTGTTTTTGCTCGGATTTATTAGGGCTCGAGCACCGAGGAGCAGGCCAGAATGGCCTGCACCGTAGGTGCGAAGCCCTATTGTTTTTGCTCGGATTATTATTAGGGCTCGAGCACCGAGGAGCAGGCCAGAATGGCCTGCACCGAAAGGTGCGAAGCCCTATTGTTTTTGCTCGGATTTATTAGGGCTCGAGCACCGAGGAGCAGGCCAGAATGGCCTGCACCGTAGGTGCGAAGCCCTATTGTTTTTGCTCGGATTATTATTAGGGCTCGAGCACCGAGGAGCAGGCCAGAATGGCCTGCACCGAAAGGTGCGAAGCCCTATTGTTTTTGCTCGGATTTATTATTATTATTTTTTTTTTTTTTTTTTTTTTTTAACTTTTAAATACTCCTCCTGAGGAAATAATGTGATTGACACCAGAAGTTGTCAACATGATGCTGAGACATTGTAGATGATAAATTGCGAAGGGATTTTTGATATCTCAAACGCTGTTCCCATGGCAATGCGTCAGACTTTACTTTCAATTTAAAGGCTTATTTAAGCCTGACAGTTGCATGCAATGTTCTTTTAAATACTCCTTCTAGGGAAATAATGCGATTCACACTAGAAGTTGTCAACATGATGCAGAGACATTTTTTACATTTTGGGGCATTTTGGGTGCCTTAACATACTCGAAAACTCTTGGAATTTGGCACAGACGTCAGAGTCGTCGGCCATTAGGACCTGGCAAAGGCTGGAACTCGGGCGTGGCAGGGGAGCTCTGTAGCGCCCCCTGTAATGCAAAAACAAACATTGTTGCACAGATCGGGCAAACATGTACGCACATGTACGAGAATTGGGACGTTTATAGATCTCATCGACCCGAACAACTTTCACCCTCTAACATTTAAGCTCCGCCCAACAGGAAGTCGGCTATTTTGGATTGTTTAAAAAATGCATGCGATGAACTTTTAAATACTCCTCCTAGGGGATTCATGTAAATGACACCAAACGTGGTGATCATGATGCCGAGACATTGTACTTGCTAAATTGCAAAGGGATTTTTGATATCTCGAACGGTTCTGCCATGGCGAGGCGACAAATTTATGGCGAAATCAGAGAAACAGGAAGTGTCTAATATCTAAGGCAAAAAATGTCTTATTGTGATGCCACGCGGGGTGTTTGTTCGTCTGAAGATTCCGATCGCATCGATGTGCCTATTGTGACTCCCGGGTATAGCGCCACCACCAGGCGCCAGGAAGTGTGTCAGTCACAAAGGTGGATTTTTTTTGACAGTTCCATGCGATGTTCTTTTAAATACTCCTCCTAGAATGTTTATGCGATTGACACCAAAAGTGGTCAACATGATGGCAAGACATTATTTAGATGATAAATTGCAAAGGGATTTTTGATATCTCGAACGCTGTTCCCATGGCAACCTGTCAAACTTTACTTTCATTTTTAAGGCATATTTAAACCTTACAGCTGCATGCGGTAAACTTTTAAATACTCCTCCTGAGGAAATAATGTGATTGACTCCAGAAGTGGTCAACAT